>NW_028141979.1:17143144-17573144 GCF_025532165.1 Camponotus vicinus
ACACAGTCAACTTTGGCGCCCTCTATCTCTGGTATTTTTTGAGTCTCCGCAAAAATGGATGTACGAAAATTGTAGAGAATTGAGTCCTCTACAAGTTTTATTTGAATAGTTTTTTGATAAAATCAACAGGAGGCAATATAATTGTAAATAAAAATGTTCAACCCCTAATTGACGGCACTTTTTTGGTTGTAACTTTCTTTCCTTGACAGCTATTAAAAAATTTTTCAAACAAAAGTAGCAAATATTTTTCCCTACAAAACTAAAAAAAAAGGAAAAAAATTCGACCAATAGGAGCCAAGATATGCAAACTTACTCCTTACAACTTATTTTAAAGATGGTCGCCGACGCACAGCGAAATTTTGTTGGAACTTTGTGAATTCGGGCATCTCCTATGACCTTCTACTCACCCACAAAAAATTGGCTTGTCTATCCGTTTTGTAGATATTCGGTATTTTTGAGACTAATTGGACTGGACTATTAATATTATTATATAATTTATTTATTTTATAATTTCTATTATTGCGAAAATCGTAAAATGCTATGGGACTTGTTTCTTCAATTTACTGCGCTCCTCACAAGCGCTTATATATGTATAGTACTCTGCGACATTCTGTATATACAATAAAAGAGATATTTGCATATAACTATCTACAAATTACAATTTATGCTTGACATTTGTTAAATCGATATAATCAAAAGCTAACAATATAAAATGTTTTATGCAAATTGATGTAATGTCGTAAAATTTATAAATAATATAAATATTTTCATAATACATTCTTTGTCTCAAAAGCATCGAAATGATAGATTTATATCGATAATATAATAGGTTTCATCGTCCATTTCCAGACGCAACCATAATATATATTTTTTTCGTCTCTCCGATATATGCAAATGAGATATTTGTACTGAGGCGTCTTTTTCTAACGATATTCATTGGAATATCGTGATCAGATATGATAAATGTAAGATATATGAATAATTTATCACTTTGGAAAAGGCAATTTACTTTCTGCTATAATTTTAAAAAAATGTTGCTTTGTACATTTCACATTATTGAAATATTTTTCCTTACAAGGATTTCCTTCTAAGGCTATAGTTTATAGTAGTATAGTGAAAGCCGCAGCATAAATTTCACAGCATATGCTATCAAGTCGAAGCTTTTCAAATATTATATTATTTGTAGGCAACGGCAATGAAAGTAATTTTTTTTTAGGCACCAATAGACACCACATAGCCGGGTAGGCTATCGTACATTCGAAGCGGTGTCATAAAAAAAAATCGCCAGCGATTAGTATAATTTGCTCCAATAATTTGTTAACTTTTGTCGCTATATGACATGCTACAATTATATAAGAATTATCGCAATATATAGCACACTTTCAAAATAAGAATCCTCTTATAACGTGTAAAAATCGGTTCAATGATTCATTTTATCTGGATTTTTATTCTTATCAAATATGCCTTTTAGTTGAGGCAGTGTCTTTATGATCTCTGAATTAAATTTCGTTTAAATTTCGCTTCCAGAATGCACATGCAAATCGTATTTGATGTAAAACATTTTTGAAAGTAACCAGCACACAAATTAAGATCGCTTCTCGAATTTTTTTTGAATAATCAACATACAAATTAGATCGACTCTAGATTTTTTTGAATAACCAGCACACGAATTAAATCGCCTCTGAAATACTTTTCGAATAGCCAGTATCAGAATTAAATCACCTCTGGGTTTTTCTTAAACCAGCATACGAATTAGATCGCCTCTGGATTTTTTTTTAATAATCAGCTCACACAAATAGATCGCCTCTGAAATAAATATTTTAAATAGCCAAAGCGCACATGCAAACCGCATCTGATATGAAATATTTCTAAAAACAACCAGCCTACGAATAAATTGCCTCTGGATTTTTTTGAATAATCAGCACACGAATTAAATCGCCTCTGGATTTTTTTTAAACCAGCACACAAATTAGATCGCCTCTGGATTTTTTTTCAATAACCAGCACATGAATTAAATCGCCTCTGGGTTTTTTTAAACCAGCACACGAATTAGATCACTTCTGGATTTTTTTTAATAATCAGCTTACGAATAGATCGCCTCTGAAATAAATATTTTAATAACCAGAGCGCACATGCATACCGCATCTGGTATGAAACATTTCTAAAAACAACCAGCACACGAATAAATCGTTTCTGGGATAAATATTTTTTAAAAAGTATTTTTTAATTAATAACTAGAGCGCACATGCAAACCGCATCTGGTAAAATATATAATCTGTACGTTTATATATATGTGTGTGCGTGTGTGTGTGTGTGTGGATGGGTATGAGTGTGGGTGTGTGTATGTATGGACGTATGTATGTATAAAAGTGATGCGAGAGTTACATGAGGAAGCGAGGTAATAAGAACGAGCGAAATAACAATAAGAGCGAACGAGATAGAAATAGCACGAGCAACGAGGACTCGAGCTCGAGAATCGGATCTTTCTTTCACACTATTATTTTCCTTTCGCTCGCATCTATTACTGTCTCGCTCGCTCCTATTATTGTCTTGCTCACATCTATTACTGTCTCACTCGCTCTCGATTCTTGGGTCCACTTATCTTTTCGAGCTGTCTATCACGATTGTCAAGTGTGACGAAGAAAGCAAGACCATGAGTAGAGAGCGAGCGAGATGACCTATCATCAAAGAGTTCCGAAGTCTCTTACAAGCGATTTCTTCGCTTCCTCTATCCATTCCGAATTCATGAAAATGTAAACATCTTATAAAATAAAAATTGAAACTTTTAATTTTAATTTCATCGGTTTGAAAATAATTTTAATAAATTAATGAGATTTTTGCGATTAAAATGATATCAAACACGGCGTAAATCGGGTAATTTTTAATTAGTCTGATAATACAAGTTTTATAATTATATATTTAACTAAATTTATGCGATTTATATCGTGTTTGATATTATTTTTGCATTTATAATTATTATAATCGCAACATTCTCATTATTCTATTAAAATTACTTTCAAATGAATAAAAAATGCATTTTATTTTCTGACATATATTCGTGAATATTATAAATAAAGTCTCATGTAAGAGACTTCGCAATGTTCGACATCGGGAACTTTTTCGTTTTTTATTTATAATTATAATTTACGACTATTTCCATAAAATAAAAAGTAAAACTTTTATATTTTATGTGATCTTTTTTGATAATAAGGGATTAATGAAATTTTTGCGTTTAAAATGACATCGAACACAATATAATTCGGATAACTTTTACTTATTGTTATATAAGTAAAAGAATGTATCTAATTGAAAATTATTCTAATAAAATGTTGGGTTGTTTAATGTGATTTTAGTCGTAAAAATCATATTAATTCTAAAATTATATTCAGTAAGATAAAAAAACTGTAAAAAAGTACTGTAAAAAGCCTATCTTCAAAATAGGATTATTTTAATCTACAAAATAGTTATTTTAATCTGCACAAAATAGTTATTTTAAACCGTAAAAAATTGTTCTACAAATTATTTTAATTTTGTGTAAAATTGTATATCCTACAAAAATAATGATATCAAAAAAATTGCGCTAAGTGAAAATAAAAACTTATAAAAATATTTTAACCAAAAAAAGTTATACAAAATAGTTGTTTTAATTTTCTACATTATATCCTAGAAAAATGATGATATCCAAAAATTACGCTAATTGAAAATAAAAACTTAAAATATTTTAACTAAAAAAAATTGTACAAAATAATTGTTTTAATTTCCTACAAATAATATTAAAAAGTTGCGCCAACTGAATAAAAATTTTCACTATAAAATATACATTTCTTTTTTATTTCCAATATTAAAAGAAAAATGATATTAAATGAATTGTAATATATCTATTATAAAAAATCGTTGAAAATATGAACAATCATATACATTGCAATAATCATATGCATATATCCTGAAAAGTTTAATTAAAAAAAAAAAAAAGGAAATGATAATACAAAATACAAAATTGAAAATTATTTAAAAAATTAAAAATTAGAAATTAATAAAAAAAAAAATTTATATAAAAATTAAAAATTAATACATATAAAAAAATTTTAGTTAAAAAACTTAGCGCTGCTAATTTCATTAGCACTTTATTCAACGTAGCAGCGCTAAGTTTTTTAACTAAAATTTTTTTATATGTATTAATTTTTAATTTTTATATAAATTTTTTTTTTATTAATTTCTAATTTTTAATTTTTTTAATAATTTTTAATTTTGTATTATCATTTCCTTTTTTTTTTTTTAATATAAAACTTTAATAATAAACTTTTCAGGATATATGCATATGATTATTGCAATGTATATGATTGTTCATATTTTCAACGATTTTTTATAATAGATATATTACAATTCATTTAATATCATTTTTCTTTTAATATTGGAAATAAAAAAGAAATGTATATTTTATAGTGAAAATTTTTATTCAGTTGGCGCAACTTTTTAATATTATTTGTAGGAAATTAAAACAATTATTTTGTATAATTTTTTTTAGTTAAAATATTTTAAGTTTTTATTTTCAATTAGCGTAATTTTTGGATATCATCATTTTTCTAGGATATAATGTAGAAAATTAAAACAACTATTTTGTATAACTTTTTTCGGTTAAAATATTTTTATAAGTTTTTATTTTCACTTAGCGCAATTTTTTTGATATCATTATTTTTGTAGGATATACAATTTTACACAAAATTAAAATAATTTGTAGAACAATTTTTTACGGTTTAAAATAACTATTTTGTGCAGATTAAAATAACTATTTTGTAGATTAAAATAATCCTATTTTGAAGATAGGTTTTTTACAGTAGTTTTTTACAGTTTTAAAATAACACTATTTTGGAGACAGGTTTTTTACAATAGTTTTTTACAGTTAATAATACACTATTTTGCAAATACATATACTGTTTTTTACGCGGACTTAGCACCTTTTTTTACCTTTTTTTTAAAAGGGTAATTTTTTTAGGGATATCACTCTTTTTTGTACTATATGTTAAACATCTTTAAATAAATGAGCAAAGAACCCGCCACCACCCCCGTCATATTTCATTAAAATTCGACGGTCCTCTTTGCTTACTATATAGATATTCAGATCCTTCAAACTTCTTTGCTATTCTTATTGCAAAAATAACGGATAATTACAAATCAATATGTCATTAGAAATCTACATTTATTATTCACAATTAATACTTATAAATCCATTAATGAATAATCGTTGCTTATCTAATTTATCATTGAATATATAAATGGAACGGAGAAAAAGTGAGTTATTTAATTCTATTTTTAATAGTAAGGAAAATAAAGACAAATTATCAAGAGACACGGTAGTGTTGGCAACTTACCTAAATATTTTTTCACAGTTCATAAATAATGCAGAATATGAAGCAGTCTTCACGAAATTATTGTTGATACATTACAACATTCTTTTATATGGGATTGATCGAAATACAATTATTAAATAATTAAATATTTTTTACAATGGCTAATCGCAAAAGGTAAGCATGAATATAAATACATTATATATATATATATATATATATATATATATATATATATAATAAATTTTATTAATATACAAATAATAGATAATATTGGTTAACCTTTAATTTATTCTTTTATCGTAATACACACATTATATGTTGCACGCGTGATACATATTATAAGAAAATATTAAAATAAAGATAAACCAAAACGTTATCTATCATTTTTATAAAAATATTTTATAATTTATATTATATATTTTCACTTCCAATAAAAGATAAAAACAAAAATTAATCACTTATCTATCATTTCTATAAAGATATTTTATAATTTATTATTTTATTATTTTATTATCTTAATCTTTTATTATAATGCATATGTATTGCATGCACAATACTTGGCTAATCTTTATTTTAACCCTTTATTATAATACATAAAATATATGTTATACGCAGAAATACATATAGTTATTCATCGCAATAATTAATGATTATTTTAATCCTTTATTATAATACATTTGTATTGTGCACGCAACATATAGCAATATAAATGCATTACAATAAAAGTTAACTAAATATTGTGCACGCAACAAATATGCACAATAAAAGATTAAAAATATATAAAATAATAAAATATTATAAAAGATCTTTATAGAAATGAAATAGTTTATCTTTATTTTAATTCGTTATTGTAATATGTATATGTTGTGCATGCAATACATATGTATTACAATAAAAGAATAAAATAAAGATAAACCAATACGTTTTCTATCATTTTTATACAAATATTTTATAACTTATATTATACATTTACAGTTCCAGAAACGAAAAAGAACCAGCAACAATTAATGATAATGAAACTCACAAAAGGTAAGCAATGATTATTAATAATATCTATAAAGATATTTTATAATATAATTTATTATTTTATATATTTTATTTCAATCTTTTATTATAATCTTCTATTATATATGTTTCACGCATGATACTGTTTAACTTTTATTTAAATGTCTTATTATAATTCATATATGTATTATACATACATACAAATACATATAATTACTCATCGCAATAACTAATGATTGTTATAATACATATATATTACTATATGTTGCATGCGCAATACAAATGCATTATAATAAAAAATTAAAATAGACCATTAAATTTAAAACTAACCATTAGTTGTTGCGATACGTAACTATATGTACTTCTGCGTATAACACATATATATGTATTACAATAAAAGATTAAAATAAAGGTTAACCAAGTATTGTGTGTGCAACTCATATGCATTACAATAAGGATTAAAATAATAAAATATATAAAATAATAAAATATTATAAAATTTTTTATAGAAATGATAGATAACAATCTATTATTTCATTATAAAAATGTTTTATAATTTATTTTAATATTTTATTATCTTAATCTTTTATTATAATGCATATGTATTGCACACACAATACTTGGTTAACTTTTATTTTAACACTTTATTGTAATACATATTGTAATACATATATATAATAAAAATATAGAAATATATAATAAAAATAGATGACAAAGAATTAATTTTTATTTTAATCTTTTATTGTAATACATAATATAAAAATATTTTATATTGTACAATATATTTTATACATTTCTATTTTCAGATCTAACGAAAAGGAAAATGAAGAAAATCCTAAAAAGTAAGTGTAACACATTATATTATTAATACATATGCGTAAGAAATGATAGATAACAAGGGAATAAAAATTTATTTTACTATTTTTATTGTAATTCACTTATTGTAATTACTTATTTTTTATTGTAATTCATATTTGTGTTGCACACACAATACATATATGCATTACAATAAAAGATTAAAATGAAAATTAATCATTTATTATCTATCATTTCTACTATCATTTCTAAACATATTTTATAATATATATTTTATATGTTTCCATTCTTTCAGAACCTACAATATGGAAGAAATGGAGCCAGAAATTGAATTGTCGTCCTTTTTACGTGTTGAGGCTGAAGCGGCTTTAAAAGAAAATATACTTAAAAAAAAAATACAAAAATTAATGGAAACACAAAAATTAATGGAAACACAAAAAGAATCGCCGCCACCAACGATGGCATCACTACCACCGCCATTACCACTACCTGCCGCCGTCAACGTCGTCACCGCTGCCATCGCCGTCAGCGTCGTCACCGCTGCCACCGCCGCCGTCGTCACCGATAACGACAGCGGGGCAAGTAAGAGGTAAATAATTTTGAATTATATAATTAGCACGTTAATTATAAAGGAATCAGCTAAATGAATCAGCTATGTTAAAAGTTAATAAATCTATTACATTTTCAGATTTATGAATTTAACATTGCCCAAAGTATTTTTAGCCTTCTATAGAATTAAAATTTTTATTTTCATGAATTTTTGTGTCGTATAAATTATATTTTACAAAAGAAATTTTTAATTCACAAATAATTATTTTTATATTTTAAAAGGCTAAAAGTATTTTGCGTAATGTTAAATTCATGAATCTGAATGTACATATATTAAAATTAGATTTATTAACTTTCAATATAGTTAATCCGTGCAGTTCTTCTTTAAATATTATATTCAAATAAAATAACATTAAAATATTTCTTTTATTGTAGAACAACCGCGTGCACGATGGGCTAGAGCGGGACGGTCGAGAGGACGAGCCCGAGGCCGAAGTTCCAATCCAAGAACCTCAGCCCGTTATAGAAATAATATTTTTAATTTTTATTAATATTTAAATGTGTATGCGTGTGCGTGTGTGTGTGTGTGTGCGTGTGTGTGTATGTGTGTGTGTATCATCATAACATAGAATATTTTTTATAAATGTGTCTTTTTGTTTTTTCTTTCTATGCTTTGCATAAACTACTTTTTATTTTTCATTTCCTTTTGCAAAGCATAAGCTATTTTTAATTTTGAAAATTTAAATATTCTATGTTATGATGATATAAAAAGATGTTTGTATGTGTGTGCATGCGTGTGCGTGTGTGTATGTATATCATCATAGCATAGAGTATTTTTTCTTTCTATGCTTTTGCATAAACTACTTTTCATTTTTTTCATTTTTAATTTTCTTTCGCAAAACATAAGTTATTTTTAATTTTGAAATTTTGAATTTCAATACTCTATGTTATGATGATATAAAAATATGTTTGTGTGTGTGTGTGTGTGTGCGTGTGTATATGTGTGTGTGTGTGTATACATCATCATACATAGAATATTTTTTTTTATAAATGTGTTTTTTCGTTTTTTCTTTCTATGCTGTGCATAAACTACTTTTTATTTTTAATTTTCTTTTGCAAAGCATAGGCTACTTTTAATTTTGAAATTTAAAAATTCTATGTTATGATGATGTGTGTGTGTGTGCGTGTGTGTGTGTGTATCATCATAACATAGAATATTTTTTATAAATGTGTCTTTTTGTTTTTTCTTTCTATGCTTTGCACAAACTACTTTTTATTTTTCATTTCCTTTTGCAAAGCATAAGCTATTTTTAATTTTGAAAATTTAAATATTCTACGTTATGATGATATAAAAATATGTTTGTATATGTGTACATGCGTGTGCGTGTGTGTATGTAATATCATCATAGCATAGAGTATTTATTTTTTCTTTCTATGCTTTTGCATAAACTACTTTTCATTTTTAATTTTCTTTCGCAAGGCATAAATTATTTTTAATTTTGAAATTTTGAATTTCAATATTCTATGTTATAATGATTATATCAATTGCAATAAAATGAGCATTATATTTTTTCAATGCCATTGCTAGAGCTGTGATGACTATACCAGAACCACTACCTATTTCTAAACAAATCACAGGTTTCATCGCATGCAGAATGTCTAAATCTTCTTCCAAAGCATCTATTAAAAGATACGAATCCTCAGAAGGATCATAAACTGTCTTGAGTTCTTCATCTGATAAATTAACTACTGGAGTTTCCATAAAATTTACGGTGAAAATTGTAAGAAATTTCTTTTATAAAACTTGCAAAGTAATCAATGTTAAGTAATAACAATCCGCTGCTTCAGCTCTATTTGACATATCCTATAACAAAGAGAATAGTTATGCATAAAAAATAATACTCTTCGCAACTTTTGTACGCAACTTGTAGTACATGATAGAAGCACAATTTTTTATAACATTCCAATAATTATATATGAAAATTGAAAATGATTTTCAAAATGCTCAAGAATTCTTGTAAAATAGGTAACAATAAGATATATATGTTGCTTGTGTAAGTAAATCGCAATTTTTTATCGTTACAATTCGATGAATAAACATATATTTTGCAATAAATAGTACGTACTGTGAAAGAAATATAAGAATAATAAATATACGTAAATTTGCAAGAAGAAACGCGAAAAATAAATGTTACTATTATTGCATGCGCGCTGAACAGAAAACTTGACGTCACCTTGTGGCGCGAATTCTCTCGTCCAGTTGATCCACCGTAGGTTTCAAGAGACTCATAAGACCTTCCGTTAATGCATCCCGCGTCGGATTTTCGCAAAAGTCATCTATCTTGTCGTCGATAGATGTATTGTCACTCGCTGTGTCCACGTCCATGTTATAGCTGTAGTGAAGACACTACCGTGTCTCTTGATATACAGGGTGAGCCATTTTAATTAACGCACGCAATTATTTCGGAAACAAAGCATTTTAGAGATAAATGTTTCAGACAAAAGTTTTATGGTTTCGAGGGGGCCATAAGATGGTATCATTGGTTTGACCTTGAAGAGTTATTTGAAGGTCACATGAAGGTCACCTTCAATTTCTTAAATGGAACCTACTATTTGTCATTGCATATTCTTGTAGCTTATCTCGAGAGCTTTCCAAAACACTATAATTAAGTACCTTTTCGTTAAGTACTTTTTGAGTTATGAGGCTTGAAATAATTTCTTAATTTTACATAAACCGTAAAATATCTTGTAAAATATTCATTTTTCGATACAATTATTTTTCGTACAAAATAATGAGAGGAATCGACTGGTGTAAAGAAAACACATAGTTGTTTTGAAGAAAAAATATATAATTTGCAATTAACAATTCCATATTTTTTCTTAAAAACAACTATGTGTTTTCTTTACACCAGTTGATTCCTCTCATTATTTTATACGTAAAAGTATTAAGGTAAGATAATCGAAAAATGAATATTTTACAAGATATTTTACGGTTTATGTAAAATTAAGAAATTATTTCAAGCCTCATAACTCAAAAAGTACTTAACGAAAAGGTACTTAATTATAGTGTTTTGGAAAGCTCTCGATGTCAGCTACAAGAATGTGCAAAAATATATAGGGTATTCCATTTAAGAAATTTAAGATGACCTTTATGTGACCTTCAAATGACTGTTCAAGGTCAAATCATTGTCACCATCTTATGGCCCCCTCGAAACCAAACAACTTTTGTCTGAAATATTTTTCTCTCCCGGGCTTGGTTTTCGAGATATTCGACTGGTCGGATTAAAATGAAACACCCTGTATACAGGGTGGGCCATTTTAATCTATGCACCCAAATTTCTTTGTACCTAAGACAGATACGGAAAAATGATTCAGACAAAAGTTTTATGGTTTCGAGGGGGCCATAAGATGGTATCATTGGTTTGACCTTGAAGAGTTATTTGAAGGTCACATGAAGGTCACCTTTAATTTCTTAAATAGAACCTACTATTTGTCATTGCATATTCTTGTAGCTTATCTCGAGAGCTTTCCAAAACACTATAATTAAGTACTTTTTTGTTAAGTACTTTTTGAGTTATGAGGCTTGAAATAATTTCTTAATTTTACATAAACCGTAAAATATCTTGTAAAATATTCATTTTTCGATTATCTTACCTTAATACTTTTATGTACAAAATAATGAGAGGAATCAATTGGTGTAAAGAAAACACATAGTTGTTTTTAAGAAAAAATATGGAATTGTTAATTGCAAATTACATATTTTTTCTTAAAAACAACTATGTGTTTTCTTTACACCAATTGATTCCTCTCATTATTTTGTACATAAAAGTATTAAGGTAAGATAATCGAAAAATGAATATTTTACAAGATATTTTACGGTTTATGTAAAATTAAGAAATTATTTCAAGCCTCATAACTCAAAAAGTACTTAACAAAAAAGTACTTAATTATAGTGTTTTGGAAAGCTCTCGAGATAAGCTACAAGAATGTGCAATGACAAATAGTAGGTTCCATTTAAGAAATTAAAGGTGACCTTCATGTGACCTTCAAATAACTCTTCAAGGTCAAACCAATGATACCATCTTATGGCCCCCTCGAAACCATAAAACTTTTGTCTGAATCATTTTTCCGTATCTGTCTTAGGTACAAAGAAATTTGGGTGCATAGATTAAAATGGCCCACCCTGTATATTGTGTATATGTATAACTTACACAGAATATTTTCTACGTAACTCGTTGTAACGCTGTTTTCCCGCAGCTTGTTACGCGTACGATTGTTACGCCGCTGCGTGACAGCGAGTATCTATGACGCGGAATTCGAGAAAGAAAACAAGAATGTAATGCTTTAATGTGCGCGTACATGTATACTGAAGTATACTATTACACGCAAGATGAAAGAGAATGATGGTACGAGATTGACTCTCCTTGTCACACAAACCGACTATAGCGCCGTCTGTCGCGATAGCGAGCAACTAATCTACTGCTCTGTTTTACTCTTGTATCGCAGTCTCACACTCAACAATATGCATGAAAATTTTGCGTACCGAAATTATTTTTACTACGATTCTAAACTCATTTCTAAAAGTTTATTTATATTCCTTCATGCAATCTCTAACAGGAAGCTATGTTATTTTGTACATGTAAACTGCAACATTTTTATATTAAGCAAGTTTTGTTACGGGTTGACGTCAGAAGCTGATAAAAAAACTGTAATTTTTCAATTTTTTTTGTTTTTGACATAAAACTAGTAGGTTCCCGCTTTGTTTTTATATATACTTTAATCGTGGAGAAGGAATTATAATTCTGTGCAATCAATAAAAAAATTTCGGTATGGAAAAAAATAATCGTTTTGTCGGTAATCCGGCATCCTCTTAAGAAGGGAGTATTAAAATTATTACAAAAGATTCCCACCATCCAGTAAGGAGGAGGAGTAATAACTTTAAAATGCAAGCGCAAGGCGCGACGCGCGCTATTAACACTACAGTTGACAGTTCAGTACGCTAATTCTTCCGACGAGCAGCAGTGCAGTTGACACTTCAGTTCACAGTTCATAGTACACAGTTCATTCTTTAAAAATTATCACGCCAGCTCTTCCGTGCAAGAGTCTTTACTCATGGTCTTACTAGAAAGATTCTCTCGCCGGGTATACGTTTCTCCAGTTCACATAAAACAAAGAATATATATATATATTCTAAAAGTGCGATCTCTAAACAAACTGTTCACGTGCGGCTGAATCTCACAATAAATTAAGTGAAGTGAGTGAGATACACTGCGGATTAACCGAGCCCTTCCTCACCAGCTGCCAGCAATTGGACACTTGCGCCTCCAAGCCCGGCCGAGCTGAATTTTGTTTACATATTTCAACGCTCGCTATAATTAGTAAGTCTAATTTAATTTTATTGTCTTCCCCCTCTCGTGTTAACTTTGTAACTGGTTGTCGTTGGGAATGATCCTAGACCGATAGGTAAACGAAAGAAATATTCTACATCCAGCTTTGAGAAATAAGTTTTTTTTTTAGTCAATAATCATTTTTACTTATCCTTGTCCCACTCGCCTTTCTAATCCACCCATCATAATCCCTCGTTCGCCGGGAATCTCCGCAAGGCGATTCGCGAACAATCTCTCGTTCGCCGGGAATCTCCGCAAGGCGATTCGCGAACAATCCCTCGTTCGCCGGGAATCTCCGCAAGGCGATTCGCGAACAATCCCTCGTTCGCCGGGAATCTCCGCAAGGCGATTCGCGAACAATTCCTCGTTCGCCGGGAATCTCCGCAAGGCGATTCGCGAACAATCCCTCGTTCGCCGGGAATCTCCGCAAGGCGATTCGCGAACAATTCCTCGTTCGCCGGGAATCTCCGCAAGGCGATTCGCGAACAATTCCCCGTTCGCCGGGAATCTCCGCAAGGCGATTCGCGAACAATTCCCCGTTCGCCGGGAATCTCCGCAAGGCGATTCGCGAACAATTCCCCGTTCGCCGGGAATCTCCGCAAGGCGATTCGCGAACAAATCCTAATCCGAATTTCTCCTAAATTTCAAACCTTTATTTGAAACCATTTTCGATTCATTTCCTTTCTATTTATTACTTAACTATCTCTTTATTTGTATGACCAATTTAAACTTAAGAGTAAAATCTTTCGGAACGAATTATCATTTTGCCTAAGGCTTATCCATCTTTTCCCAATGACAACAGTGATATATTTTATAATAGCTAATCTAACATCAAATCAGTAAGATATTCAGCGTCAAAATTATTATTAGTGCCTCCCACCGGTAAACGGCGGGCAGCGTTGCGGTGGCGGAATCGGCTGAACAGACGGATCTTTACAGGCTCAATCTTTACCTAAACCTATTAATGGCGATACCTTAGATAATATTGACGCGCCCATTAGCAGTAATAAACTCGACACTAACACACACACACCTAACCCCTCTTCCTCACCCCGTATTCCGAATTATTCTCCAATCTCATCCCCAGGGCATTCCTCGACCTCCCCCGGTACACCTGTTCCAGGCCCCGCGCCGTCGTCTGGTTCACCCCCCAGATCTCCTACCCCGACCCCACCAGAATTTTCTCCTTCCCCAGCTACTTCATCAACCCTTGTATTCGAACCCTCTCCTTTGCCTTCTCCCGAACCCCCTCGTTCCCCCTCACCTCCTGTCCGGGAGCGTACCCCTCCCATACCTGTCATCACCCTCGACTCAGACCCTCCTTCCCCTTCCACCTCCTCGGAGTTTTCTGAATTCAGCGAGGCTCTGGAAGATTTCGCGAGAGATCTTCCCGACCTTGAACAAGATTCCCCCGATTTCGACTTCCCTCCCGATTCCCCGTCGGAACATCCCGACACCCCTGAAACTCCCGAACCTCTCCCTCCTCACCCTCTAAGTTATTTCCTATCACAGTTTCCCCTCATCGACTTCCCCATTCCCGAAGGAACTTTCCGTGTGGGCCCCGGTCCTGTTGATCACGAGGAGTTCGTTCACTACCTTACCACTGCCCCTCCCGATGCTATAATTGCTTGGCATCTCCCTGGCTCCCACCTTCCATTAGGAGTTCCTATACAAGCCCTGTGGAAGAAATTCCCTCCGACCACTCTCCAATTTGAAAATCCTTGACCCTTTGTGCTCCCGCCCTTTTTTTTTCTTCCCCATAATATACCCTTCCCCCCATAATATTCCCTTCCCTATAATATACCTGTTTAGATAGCAAATTTTAAATTAAAAGAAACAAAATTGTAATAATCTCCAGCCAGGGTTAATACTTAAGATTAGATTTACCACTTTTATTCCTGGCTGACGTCCTCCGAACCAATGTAACACCCGCGGAAATTCCCTCACACATACAAACAACACACATATAAAATTTTCTACTATATTTTGTATTTTTAGAAAAGATCTTTATGTAAACATATTTCATATCGCTCAAACGACTAATTATTGAATAAATGATAATTTATAATAAAATCTTCATTTAATTTTGCTACCCGTTCTCATTCCTTGAAGTCCGAAATCGCACTGGGTCCCGTCCCGAGTAAAAGAGATTCGATTCTCTTACCGAAAAGGGACCGACGAGCGTAAGGCCTAGGACACTCACAGAGTTAAAGGGACCATTCTGGTCACTGACCTGTGCCAGGCCCCTGACAGTGCGCTCGACCCGATCTATACACACGCCCGAAAAGTGTGTCACCGGGTAAGTAGGCTGCGTCCTTCCAGACGGCCCGACCTTTTAAGGGTCTGGACGTAACATACTGATAAATTTTGGGGGCTCGTCCGGGATTGAAAAGTGCGATCTTGGAAATGGGAAGGAATGTAAAAATCTCGATAAAAATTAAAAAATCTTTTTAAAAGACAATTCTTTGCGAGTAAAATATATTCAAATTAAATTTAAACCTAAATTTATATCAGATAGTATTCAGATTTATATCAGATTTATATCTTTGAATTATATACACTATACACATCTATTCCGATAGCAACTCCTAAATTTATTTCAAAACAAATCTTTTTTAGTTTGTGGATATTAGAAACAAACACCTTTTTTTTATTTATTCATAATGTCAATATACATCTTAGCCAAAGTCTGATGATTTTCTTGATATAATTATTAATCAAAAAAAAAAGAAAAAAAAATTAAATCAAATTTGTATTACAGAAATTTATATTAAATTCGTATTAAAGAAATAGGAAGTGATTCTAAAACAATGTCTTGTCAAAATCCTTTCGCTACGCTAAAATACGCTGTTGAAGCTGTTCCTTTCTTTGACGGCAATAACATTCCACTAAATTATTTCATTGAAGGATGTGAAGAAGCAAAATCTATGTTACCTGAAGAAGTAGAATTGCAATTTACTAAAATCGTAAGAACCAGAATAATCGGAGAAGCTCGCCGAACTATACAAGATCAATTTTTTAATAGCATATCGCAATTAACGTTCTATTTAAAACGAATTTACGGTCCTTCGAAAAATGTTTATCAATTGCAAGGGGAATTAGGATGTATTTACCAAAAAGATGAAGAAAACGTAATTAGTTATGCTAGTAGAATTAAAACTTTTGGAAAACAAATCTTAGAAACATATCAATATCTAGAAAAAGTTTTACCTGATGAAAATATTAAAATGTCATTAGAAAAGAACATGTGTGAATGTTTCATAAGAGGGTTAAAGCCTAACATAGAACAAAAAATTACCAGAAATCTAAACAGAGAAGACACCATTGCCGACGCTTTGAGGATTGAACGAGAACTTCGAGAGATAATAAACTTACGACAGAAGCAAGGTGCTAACTCAAGTCAAAACGAGTTACATTATATTAAGTGGTTGCAGGAAACATGTCAAATCTGTTTTAAAAAGGGACACATAGCCAATGACTGTAGGAAACTCACTCAATTTTCTTCGCAAATTTACAATGAGACAAATTTGAAAACCGAAATATTAATATGTCAAATTTGCAAAAAACGCGGACATGGCGCTGATAATTGTCGCCTACGTAATCTTCGATATCGTCAATCCATAAATATAATACGAGAGGAAGTTATCTCGTGTCAATTATGTTCGAAATCAGGTTATGATGCAAAGTCGTGTCTGCAAAACGATATTAATAATCAAACTAATAAAATTTCTATAATCTGTCAGTGGTGTGAAAGGCCTGGCCACTTAGCTAAAAATTGTTGGAGGAAACAGAATGAAGAGTATAATTTAAAAGATAAACAACAAATTATTTGTCAAATTTGTAATAATTTTGGACATACTGCCAAAAATTGTTGTTCTAAAGTAAGCCAAATTTCAACCTCTAAAGATAATTCATTTTGTCGATATTGCAAAGAACAAGGTCATCTCCTTAAAAATTGTCAATTACGAATTGCAACGAATAATTACCGAGAGAAAAATAATCGGAAAAATTACAATAACTTCTCGATGTCGGATATAGAGGAAGCTCAAATAAATTTCCCCGTCCTAAAGAATCAAGTAGATTATCGAGTAATAAACGCACGGCCTGTAACAATAAATCTTGATAAACGCAATCGCGTGCCTACTGTCCAAGTTAACATTAATGATAAACCCACTCAAACCATTTTTATGATAGATAAAGGAACCAGTCAAAATTTAATTAAAGAAAATTTTATACCGAAAAATATAAACATTAATTATACAAAATTATTGCAATTAAATGGCATAAATAATTATCCAATATATACGTTCGGGAAGATCATATCAAATCTCTTTAAGATATCTGTACCTTTTCATATAGTATCTCACGATTTCCCAATCCCAGAAGCTGAAATATTAGGGAATGATTTTTTAAAACAAACTTCCTCAAAGTTAGACTACGCACAAGGATGTCTGGCCGTATCTGAAATTAATAATATACCTTTCTTCACGCCGGAAATGATCGCAGTGCCTCCACGGTCAGAGTCACTATTTTATGTAAGAGTGGAAAATCCTGAAATAAAAGTAGGATGTATACCAAACGTGCGGGGGGTGTGACGTCACGTGCGCGGGGGATGACGTCACGCAGGGGGGGTGACGTCACGTGCGCGGAAGGGGGATGACGTCACGCGGAGAGGGGGTGACGTCACGTGCGGGGAAGGGGGATGACGTCACGTCGGGGGGGTGACGTCACGCGCGGGGAAGGGGGGATCCGCGGCGCGAGCGATGGACGAGGGGGTCCGCGCGGGGAAGGGGGATCCGCGGCGCGAACGATGGACGAGGGAGTCCGCGCAGGTAGGGGGGATCCGCGGAAAGAAGACGGTGGTGTGAGAAGGATAGCGCTACGTGTGGGAAAAGGATAGCGCTAAGTGTGTGAAGAGGACAGTGCGACAAGGATGGCATCAACGTGCGACAAGGATGACGTCAACGTGTGACAAGGATGACGCAATGTAAGATGGTGTGAGAAGAACAACGCAAAGGTAAGTGAGCGAGTGATAGCGATGAGCATATAAAAGAGAGAGAACGATAATATCGCGAACAACGCGTGCGAGAGAGAACGATAATAGCGTGAGAACAACGCGTGCGAGGGAGAACGAAGATATCGCGAGACTTATAACTAGCGCAAGAGAGAGATAGCGCAAGGGATGGGAACGCAAGGAGAGGCGCGTAAATAATCACATTCTTTTCACAATTAAAATATATAAAATTTATTTTAAAATGTGTGTGTAAATACATTTGTGTGTGTGTGTGTGTGTGTGTGTGTGTGTGTGTGTGTGTGTGTGTGTGTGTAATAAAATAATATAATAATAAGAATAATAATGAATGAAAGTAATTTAATCGACCACACCGGCAATATTTATTGATGAAAAAATTCACAAAGAATAATAATGTATTAGGTGCGCAACTAAGTTCTCGCTGTTTTTTTTATGAAAATGCAACTTTATTGTGAAAAAATGGTTACAAATGAATCATTCAAAGTATTGCCCATCGCTAGCTACAACTTTTTCCCATCTTTCTGGCAGAGCTCGAATATCGTTACGGTAAAAGTGTTCATCTTTTGAGGCTATCCACGAATCAAGCCATTTTTTGATGTCTTCATATGAGCGGAACTGCTGATCAGCCAGACCATGTGCCATCGAACGGAACAAGTAATAATCGGACGGCGCAATATCTGGGGAATATGGCGGGTGGGGTAGGACTTCCCATTTGAGCGTTTCCAGGTAGGTTTTAACGGGTTTGGCAACGTGAGGCCGAGCGTTGTCATGCTGTAGAATCACTTTTTCGTGCCTCTGCTCGTATTGTGGCCGTTTTTCGCGCAGTGCTCGGCTCAATCGCATCAATTGAAGTTGATACCGTTCCCCAGTGATGGTTTCGTTCGGTTTCAACAGCTCATAATAAATAACACCGACCTGGTCCCACCAAATACACAGCATAACCTTCGCAGCGTGAATATTCGGCCGAGCCGACGACGTAGAAGCATGACCGGGCAGTCCCTATGACTTTCTTTCCTTTGGGTTGCTGTAATGAATCCATTTTTCATCACTCGTCACGATGCGATGAAGAAAACCCTTCCTTTTTTGCCGCTGGAGCAGTTGTTCACAGGCGAAAAAACGACGCTCAACGTCCCTTGGCTTCAAATCATAAGGAACCCAAGTTTCTTGCTTTTGAATCATTCCCAACGCATGCAATCGCTTGGAAATGGCTTGGCGGGTAACTCCTAATGCTAATGAAAGCTCTTGTTGCGTTTGGCATGGATCCTCATCGAGCAATGCCTCCAATTCAGCGTCTTCGAAGATTTTTGGCCTTCCTTCACGCGGACGGTTGTCAACATCGAAATCACCGTCTTTGAAGCGACGGAACCAATCACGGCACGTTGTTTCACTTAGAGCAGCATCTCCGTAAACTTTGTGGAGCTCTCGATGCGCTTCAGCCGCCGTTTTCTTCGAATGAAAGAAGAAAATCAACACTTCCCGCAAATGACGATTATTTAGCACAAAATCAGACATTTTCACACAACCAAAAGTATATGACGCCAAAACAAAATCACTACTGTGTCAAAACGGTTTGTTTATCATATGTCTAAGCTTGGTTCATGACGTTTTGGATATGTCGAAATCGACCAACACTTATTGGTGGCGCAATCTATTGACAAACAGCGGGAACTTAGTTGCGCACCTAATAATAAAATAATAATGATATAAAATATAAAAAATATAAAATTTAACGAGTATTGAACGCTCATCGAACGGGAATAAACAACCGTCGAACGGAAACGAACGCCTATCGAACGGTCATCGAACGGTAATTGAACGACCGTCGAACGGAAACGAACGCCTGTCGAACGGCAATTGAACGGCTATCGAACGGTCATCGAACGGAAATGAACGACCGTCGAACGGCTATTGAACGGTAATTGAACGGTCATCGAACGGCAATTGAACGGTTATAGAACGACTGTCGAACGTCCGTCGAACGGAAATGAACGGTCATCAAACGACTGTCGAACGGAAACGAACGGTCATCGAACGTAAAACTATATTCAATTATTAAACAAATATTTAAATGTTTTATCATGTACCACAATGTAGTATCGAAATACAATATCTGTGGCAGCTGTGTCACGTACGGAAACACAATACTGCGCACGTACATAGATAAGGAAAAGGAAAGAATGGAGAGAATAAGAAAGATGATAAAAGTATATTGCATCATCAATTTATTATAAATATGGATTCGAAGAATCATGGTGTTTCAACCACCAATTATAAATCTTAAATACATTTTGTAAAGCGCAATTATTTAGATGATTTTCACAACGCACAGTATTCTTAACATCTAACTTATTTAAAGAAGCTACATCCTCATAGTCTGCATCCAAAGTTTCGATAATCACATCGTTTCTCGCATCATTGTCCAGTATATCGGCTAACTATTGCCATTTTTCATGCCCCTTAACGTACACGAGAGGTGACGCATCATCATACTCCCCCGTTGCACCCATCATCGCCGTCGTAATTAAACGTTTCGACTTCCAATATGAAACGTGTCCATCATTCCACGATAATCCATGGTGATTTTTCATCAGCCATAAAACCTGACATCTCTCAGATTTTGTGAGCGTGTGCCATGGTTCGGGACATGTAAAAATGTAATGAGAAAGTACGGATCCCTTTCTCAGAACCGCAGCTTCCTTCATGACAAAATTTTTCTCAACGATAAATCCTTGTAGATCCACAAACGTTGGCACAGCCATGATGGCAAGATCCGATCGCAGACTGATGTCAATCGTCAAACATCTCAATCTTTTATATATTTTTTTCATATGCAATGGAGGGGATATTTGCTGACTTATGTAATTTTGCGGACTACATTGGTCAATGGATTATATTCGACAACCCGATCGTGCAAGATGAGACAATAGGCGGTAGTATTCGCCGGTATATTTTCCCTGCATTCAAACTCTATTCTCACGTCCACGGTAGCAGTTTTGACAGACTCGTTTTGTCGCGAGCAATCAATGACCGCGAGAGGACCGCAATGTAGAAACTTTGAAATGGTTAATAGCGCGGTGCTGTTATCGCATCCGTAATAAGATTTGCGAAAACGAGAGTACATGTCGAATAGGACGGCGAATCTATTTCTTTACATCTCTCTACATCTTGTGACACTGAATTCTTTTTACCAGTTGGCAATGCAAAGATCACGTATCGTGGTTTCTCTAACTGGGAGGCGGCTTTCACGGTACACGAATGCTTAGTCGTGCTATGCAGCAGAGGAAATTCGTATAGATCCCAAGATCGGAAACTCATGTTCAAGTATCGTCCGCTTTTCAACATTCGCAACATCGACAATTTATTAATCTCGTTCAATATTACATGAGGCATACGCCACTGTATCTTGAGTAATTCAATCTCAGCTTCCGACGATGGATGTCCGAATAGACAATTATTATCGTTGCGCGAACGTATCAAAATCAATTCGTGACGAGCGTTAATCACAACGCGTTTATAATCTTCGCAAAATTCCAGCAACATGTTGAGCGGTACGCAATAGTTGAAATAATTTTTGTCACCGTTGTACGTCAAATCCCACGCAGCGTTCTTCAAGTTTATACTTTTCTGGTGCGTTAGAGAGACATAATTTTTGAGCGTCGAAGTTATTCCAACATTTCTGTTGCGATCAATCTCTACTCCATCGAGTTCGTATCGAAGCTCATCAAACATGAATGCGGCGCAATTGTTTCCCAATACAACCTTCATTTCGTCATTCGCTTTACGCACATTAAACCTTCCCTCGATGTAAAGAAAGCTTTCACACGGTAAACAAATCCTGATGTTGTATAGGTATTCGTATCTCATCGCTGTATCCAAGCGTCGTATTTGCGTACGGATTGTACGTATGAGTCTCAATCTTGACGATGCGATCGTCAAAGACTGGCTCACCTCCGATATTCAAAATATCAATCATTCTTTTCGTACGATGAATCCCAATAATTTTAAAAATTCACGATTCAACGTGCTCAGCTTCTTCTTAACGGCTATCTTATTATTGTCACCCGATACCGCAATAGTATTGTCCCTCGTAAAAGTATTGTCTCTTGCGTGCTCCGTTTCGTTCAGCACGAGCATACTATGTTTGTCGCCGCCGTATATGCAATCTTACGGTAATTTCCTCTCCTCGAAAATCGAGCAATCGACCTCTTTGATCCACAATACGTATCGTTAAATCCGTAATGCTCCGTACGATGATCGGCAGATAAATGATCTGTGCCGGCGTTTCCGATATCTTATATCCTGGCGGTACGCTCGGTGAAAATTCATGTATCGTGTGTACGCGCATGCCATTGCTGTACGCACCAGTAGTCACGTTACATTCTATACGAATAATATTTACGTTTATAATATTAACCGGTTCGTCCGATTCGTACCACTTGTGAGGTTGCAATATACGATTCGACGAGAATCCAAGCAAGGATCCTACATTGTCGGGTTTGGTAAAGTTTATTCTGTAGGCGCATTTGATTTCGCTCTTTAGCGTGCTATGATTGGCGCGGAGCGCTATTGGATATTCCTCATCATAATCGTTTTCAACATCTCTGGAAAGGTGTTCATCTTGCAAAATTGCGCGTTTGAGATAGTCATTTATAGCGTGCAATTCGTACGATCCTTCGGGAATCGTAATTTCCTTGTCGTCGTTGCCAAAGTAAAATTTATTATTCGAAAAATTTACGTTCGGAATCGTATGATAAGTTTCAAAGTCAGTTAATCCGAGCTCGTAATCGGCATCGGTCAAATCTATAGCGGGAAAATAGCTTACAGCGAGAACGCTGCTTCTGCCAGTCAACGTAAGTGTCAGTGACATGTCGAACGAATACTGAGTCGTGACGATGGATTGTCAGGCTTTAAATTGATCGTCGACTGTTTGAAGAAATTTTAAACACAACTGTCCACAGATGCTCTGATTGTAACTTTGATAAGATGCGTAATTGTATTCAATTTTCACTCGTCCGAAATATCGCACAAGTTCCTTGGGTGGTCGAAGATTTCCAAAACTGTCGAAATATACGACACGATCTCCCCTGTTTGCGTACGCTACCAAATGAGTATCAGGACCATCAACGTCATCCAAATTGACGATACCGCTCCCGTTTCGTCGTACACCGTTTATCGGTAAATTATTGCGCATGAAAACACCTCTAAAGAAAGATATGTGCATACGTTTCGCCAATTGTTCCAATTGCACGTTAGTTGTCGCACCCGTAGGCATTTTTAATGTTTTTTCGATGTTCTTTTTTTTCTCTTAGACTTTGTTGAGAATCCCTGTCCACGCTTGTACGGAGCGAGATAAAGTCCGCGACCTTCCATAGCGCGATTGTGACGCTGAAACTCTTCCAGTTGACGTTGCGCCGCCTTGCTATCGTTTACCGCCTTTGCGATTCCCGCCGCACCGCCGGCCAAAGAACCGACAACTCCCAACAACGGTAAAATACCACCGCGTCTCGCTACTGGAAGTATTCGTTTCTTCCTCCTCTTTGTCGTCGATGGCTTTTTCATCCCCATGCCGAGTTTTGTCTTTGCATTTATTGCCGCCCAAACAGTCGTAGCGGCTGCTCTTTCGCCAAGAGTCGAATCCCTCGCGGTAATGCGTTCTCGCGCTCTTGCAGCTAGTATATACGATCCGCGACGTGTCGTTGACCGAGGTCGTTGCTTCGCGAGTAAGCAATGTCGTGCTCGCGACAAGCGGCGTCCAATGGATTGATGCCTCGATCGCCTGTAGCCAATCGTTTCTCTAATCGAGTTCCCGGGCCGCAAAACTGATAACCGGGAATATGTAATTCGATGGGAAGCACGATTTAAGAGACCGCTACCTCTTACGATTCTCGCTGACATTCGTAGCAATCTTTTATTAACGGTGGCGGACCGTCGATGTGCGTTCGCTGCCACGGCTGATTGTAATGTCGCATGCACGAATGATATTGTCGAACCTTCGAATCAGCCTTTATATATTCTGGAAGCTTGTCCCATAATCGTTCCACGTAATCACCACAATTTTGCAGTAAAACAATCTTTGGGATATACTGCAGTTGTTCAGCGGTAATCCAGAGAATGTCTCTGTTATCCGACAGAAGGAGAAACATTTTGATACTGAACTGTTTCGAGTCGAGACACCTCTATAAATAGGTCTCTCCCTCGTGATCATTCGCAAAATTGATTCGAAAGAGAAAACATGCGGTTCGTGCGACAAGCGCGGATAATCAAAGTATCAAATTTCGACGATAGACTAATATCGGAGAAGAAAGTACGCAAGCATGGAAACATGCTACCGACTACTATACGCAGTATAGTTTGCGGCCCTTCAAACTGCGGTAAGACAAACGTGTTGATTAGTTTGATAGAAAGTCCGTACGGTGTACGTTTCGAGAACGTGTACGTATACTCGAAATCGCTTCAACAACCGAAATATAGATACTTGGAAAATTTACTAGCACCTATAGACGAAATTGGTTATTTTACATTCTCTAATAACAGCGATGTCATTCCACCGAGCGAGGCGCTTCCGAATTCCATCTTTATCTTTGATGACGTGGCATGCGACAAGCAAGATACGATAAGAGAGTACTTTGCAATGGGTCGACACTCGAGCGTCGACTGTTTCTATCTTTGTCAAACGTACGCCAAGATACCTAAGCATCTTATACGCGACAATGCGAATCTTTTGATTTTATTTAAACAAGACGACACAAACTTGAACATGCGTACAACGATCATGTAAATACCGACATGTCTTACGATGATTTCCGCGCATTGTGTCAGAAATGTTGGCAACGCAAATATGGCTTCGTAGTCATTGATAAAGACAGCATGTTGATCAATGGACGATATAGAAGAGGATTCAATGATTTCGCGATACCGTAAAGCGATCAGTCGTCATCGACACATCGATCGAGCATCATGAACGGTGATCGTGAAAAGATTGCGAGAGAGATTGCAAAAACGAGCGAATCAATTCGCAAGAAATATCGCGCTTTGAAAACTGGTAAAATGGAGGAGGAACGTTGCATTGGAAAGACAATTTAAGCCAATTACCGAACCTTTAAAACAGCTTGTCGAAAATACTTTGGAATCTGATGCGCCGAAAATCGAGCCATTGAGTTTGACGTTTGGAGAGAAGCACGAGGAAAAAATAATAAAGTCAAAGCAAGGAATAAAGCGAGCACGGATAAATATGCCGATAAACGATTCGCCGATATATTCGACACCGAATCGATTAAAACGAAGAAAACAATTTTCTAATATGGCTACTGTTTCTACTCCGATAAAAGTACAACCGCGTCAAACAATGCCATCCCCGTCCGTCGAAGAAATTTTCGAAACCACGCCCGATTCGTTTGTAACATCGGTCCGACATGAATTAGAAACGTCCGAAGGTCAGAAAACGTTCCGAGATCATTTTGGTCCACTAGCGCAAAAATATATAGAAGCTATCATGAGTGTTGATAAAAATAAGAGTATGGATTACGTCTACGGTGTTAAATTTACCAGCGAAGGAATGATGCTCGGTGATAAACGTTTCGATGTGGACATGGAAGATAATATAATTATCGATGGAATAAAATGTACGGGAACCGAAGGTATCTACGATTTGATTTTTAAAAATATTCCCAATCATAAAACATATACTCAAGACGATTTGTACAAATATCAAAGTATATTAAAAGCTACAAATGCGCATAAACGTGACAACAAAGTTAATAATCCTATTAAAAGTAATAAAGGATACAAGTACAAATATATAATTGCACCATTATTCCCCGATAGAAAGGTGGGAAGAGGTATACACGCGCCGCGCACCATGATGCTAAGCGACAACATGATCGATTACGTGCATTGGAACGATCCCAACGAATTGGTAGATCGTTTGCGATTGCTGGACGCCTCGCGTCGAGCCGGCAACAATGCTCACGACAATGAAATCTTGTCAATTATCGAAGAACTTCGCGAGGCCGGCATTATTATAAATTAAACTATGCGTCGACGATACGTGTCATTCGGTCAATGTTCTCGGTACCGAAATGTCGATTAATAAATTTGGATTATCGCTCGGAACGTCGAATAATTTGTACTATCAATGGAATGGATTATTGAGAAATTACGTTCGCGATAACGCTCTCTGCCAGACTACTACAGGCTTTGATGCAAGGTTGCGCAAGATTCAACACGTTGCGCAACCGGAAGCTGATACTGACGCCGTCAACAAACGATACGTGGATAAACTTTTGACAGATCGACAGGGAGAAATTGAGCAAAAAATTATCGCGCTCGAAACAAACGTGCAGGAGCTACAAATAATGATGGACGAGATAAAGAATGTGCTGAGATATGCAACATCTAACTCGACACAGTAAACGAGACATACTAATATCGCAATAGTAATTATGCCTCGATCAAACGTGCGAAAGAAGAAAAACACCTCTGAAAAGCGGCAACTAGTCGAGGAATTACATACTCCGGCGAGAAGAAATTTTCCACGAAGACGCGTCATTGTACGCGGATACGACGATCTGTGGCAGGCGGACGTGGTCGACATGCGTTCGTACTCTCGTCTCAACAAGGGTCATAAATATATACTCACAGTTATCGATGTGTTGAGCAAGTATGCGTGGGCCGTACCGCTCAAGAGTAAGAGCGGAAACGAAATGTCCGAAACGATCGCAAAAATTATTGGAGATGATAAAAGGTGTCCGAAAAATTTTCAAACCGACAGAGGAAAAGAATTTTACAACGCGAGTGTGCAGAAACTCATGAAGAAACACAACATTAATCATTACTCGACGTATTCCGTTATGAAAGCCTCGGTCGTGGAACGATTCAATCGTACTTTCAAAAACAATATGTGGAAAATGTTTACGCTCAACGGAAATTACAAATGGATCGACGAGCTATCTCGACTCGTTGCAGAGTACAATACGCGAAAACATCGCACCATCGGTATGAGACCTGCCGACGTCACTTCAGCGATCGCCGAAAAACTTTTAAATACGGTGTATAGCAACGTAAAAATTGCGGCTCCGACAAAATTTAAAGTAGGCGATTCTGTACGCGTGAGCAAATACAAGACCATCTTTGAAAAAGGTTTCACACCTAATTGGACGACCGAAGTTTTTAAGATTGTCGAGGTGCAGAAAACTAATCCCGCGACATTCATACTCGAAGAAGATCATCGCGTGGAGATCCCGTCGCTGGAGGATTCTACGAATACGAACTACAACGCGTCGCTAATCCCGACGTATATCTCGTGGAAAAAATTTTGCGGGAAAAGGGTGATGACGTATACGTGAAATGGTTGGGAATGGATAAATCATACAACTCTTGGATACGTAAAAATAATGTATTATAAATATTTATTAAAATATATAAAATATGTGTATAAAAAATATAAAATTTATTAAAGTATAAAAATATATAAAATGTATAAAATATAAAAATATATACATGGTTATGTATAAAATATACAATTAATAAATAAAATATACATTTATTTACAATGGTATTCTATAATGTCCCCACGGTAACGTATCGGTGGTTTCGGATATGATATACCGCTTATCGTCGTACGGACTCAGAGCAATTTTCATCTCACAGATCGTGTATACTTGATGTAATTTAGATCGTATACACGACTGCTGACGCGTCATTTCAATTTCTTCGTTTAAACACCGCGTGTAATCGTCAAACGTTATCGTTCTCGCGACAACGTTACTCTTGACACCTTTAACTTTCTTTGTGTCCTTTTTTCCATTCACTCGTAACGCGTACATCTTTGTTCTGAGCCCGACGAATTCGGTCATTATGGCACCGTTGTTTTCGTCCTTTATCAGGCCCGGTACCTTTTTATTTACAAGCGGTATACCGTACGCATTATCCACCGAATAATCACTCGTGTCGAATCTGATGATATCACACTTCATATTCTCATACACATCCGCGCACTCAATGTGATATATGAGACTATCCGTATCGGTGTACATTACCCGGCATTTGTCGCGATACATTGGCGTCATATACTCGTGATGAAATTCGTACAAACATGTCTTGGATATGTCGAGTATGCACATACCCACGTAAATCGGTTTGTAGAATTTCACCTCGAGTTTACGCAATTCCACAGCGATTAAGTTTTCTGAAAAAACGCTTCTGCTGTGGAAATTTGGTTTCGCGATCATTGCCTCTGCGCCGTACCGACCATCCCACTTTGTTAATAATTTAACGTCTACACGATTCCGCACATTTTCCATCGTTTTACCAAACAGTGCATTATTCATTAATTTACATAATTTTTTTTCGAAATCATTTTTAGCCAATGTTCTGAAATGTGTATTTAGTTCTATGTAATTTCGAAGCCATGGAGATTGTGAAAACTGTAAAATTCGATGTATTTTTGTAACGCGAAGACCGTGACGCGTACACTGCTGCAGGTTGCGTATCACGTGTATCACGTAGTGTATCACATAACGTTTCTTATCATATAGAGTCTCATCATAGAGTTGCAAGCAGTTTGAATTCCCGCTTGCCAGGTGGTTTGTCGCGTGTCGGGCAAAACGGTAGGTCAGTGTGCGCATCGTGAAGATGTTGCGGGTACTCGAGATCCACTTCGAGGACATAGCCTATAGGCGAATCTAGCGCGATGGATGATACGTTAAAATTGGTCACGTCGTCGACCCATTGAAAATCGGCATAGGGCAACGGTTGACACATTGCCCATCCGTACAAATTATTTACATCAAAGTACATCAGGTACGATGATGGTTTCGATGGATCGTACGACTCCATGTACTTGTCATTAGCGCGAGCGTATCTGTTGGAACATTGACTCAGACCACCGCGTATACCACGTTCGATGAACATAACCATGTCGATGTCAGTAAGCAGTTCGAACGTAATTTTCGTATGCTTCAACATGGCGTCCCACGTGTATCCGGGGAGAGTATAGTAATACGCGGGGTCGAGTCCGTAACTTTCGATACATTTATCTCGAAAGTTTTCGAAAATATCGGCTAATAACAAGACATCAATTTTAAGATATAAATCGCTATATTCGCCTAGCGTCCGAATGGAGAATCGCATCCAGATGTTCTCGGCGTGCGCGTAATCGCTCTCGGATACAGTTTCACCGGTCAAGGAACTGTAAAACGATTCGCGCGGTGGTAAACACGTATCATGCAACCTATCTACAGAGTCGATGTATTCGTACGGAAATACATCTTTCCGCTTTAACAAATTGAAATTTTCTGTTGATAAATTTTGAAATTCTGATTTTAAAATTTTGAGTTTGTCTTCGTTCAAAAATGATGCCAATTTATCGAGACTCGATGCGAGAAATTTGAATGAATCGATGAAACGTAATTTTACATGAGTTTTTAATTCTTCTTCCATACAAACATCTTTTGTGAACGAAATATATTTCTCTTTAGTTATTGGTAATAAATCGATTTTCCCTTCGAATGATGTGGCTATTTCCTCGATAATAAAGTGTGAATCGCAACCGGATAAATTATGAAAAACTGTCGGAATACAAAAAGATTCTTTATAATTTAAATTACCATTTGAGTGTGCTGGACCTCTGTACCGCCCGGTCAGATGGCAATGATCGCGAACGCGTGTATCGTCTTCCGCGAATGGTTTTTCGCATATATGACATTGAGTGGCGCTATGGAATTTCCCACTCTTTGGACGTCAAATTTACCATGGGGACATTTGTTTTTAAAATACTTTTTACACGTAACGCTAAATTTTTGAGGTCTTCGGCGAACCATGCTATACAATCGGCGCTACGACGCGAATGGTACGCCGATAAAGATTCGTCGTACGAACAATGTACATAATAAGCTATACTAAATACTTGGTGATGTTGACGCAAATTTCGCTGTTCTTCATCCGTCTTGGCCAGAACGCATTCCAGGTCGGCGTAGACCACAAATGGAAGCCGCTCCTTCCGATTAAAGTTATTGAACTCGAGCCACTTGTCCTTATCGCTCGGCAATCGGACAGCGCAATCGTTCATCTTTCCGCAGTCGACCGTATGCGACTGCAACTTGGCGTCCGAATTAAAATAATGCAGGCATCTGTAAAAGAAAAATTTTTTAAAGATTTATATAACAAAGTGCTATATAACTTATAATTATTTGAATTATATAAATTAAACTTACCGGTCGCAGATATATTTATGATTCTTGTGTTTGCTCAGTTGCGAGCTCACTAGCCGGGATAAATTTTTAATCCAAGCGAAATGTCCGACGCTATTGTCATCTTCAATGTACAGCAAGTTGATATGCTTGTCCCGCTTCTGCTGCGAAAAACGCATCGGGACAATGCTGTTCTTGTCTTCGATGTTGTAGACGTTTATCGAAATGTCATTGGCAAGTTCAAAATTTTTTATTTGGTTCACAGTCACTGGAAACTCAATGTTCTGGAGATTCAGCACTGTTGTGTAATGCGGATACGATGATTCCCGTTCCGCCTTTCTTTCGGCGGGGTATAGTGCGGCGACCACTGCCCACGCGAAACATGCATTGTCCTTTGATTGCACGTTAATCACCGCTCTTTTCATCATAATCTCCCGCGGCAATTTGATGTAACATCTTGCACGCATAGGATTATACTTATTTATATTTACAGTTAAATTTAGTATTCGCGACAAAGCCCACCCGCTGTCGCGTTCCTGAAACTCCTTCAGCGATGCTAGGGTGGGTTCGATAACGCGCCGTTCGTACCACTCGCGTAAATCGATGTGCGAAAGAGTTCATAGTTTCTCGTATTGATACTTTTGTTGGCGTGTTTATCGCCAGCCACGAATTCACCGTTAAATATAGTGTTCACTTTCACACAATTGTGTCTTTTCATAACGTTCTTCACATGTTCTATCACAATGTCTTTGGCGTCATCGAGAAATTGGCGAGGTTCGATGTGATTATAGTTTATCACCGCACCAGTCGATACGCGACTCTCGAACGCCGTATCAATCTCACGCCACACAAGTCCATTTTGACGCGCGCTACATCCGGCACCCGCGTGTACGAAACGTCCACGTACCGAATTTTTCAACCCTTCGAGGCGCGCGATCCGAGCAATCAGCGATTGTCGATTTCCGATCGATAATCGCGGTCGCTTGATTCGACTTTGCTCTTCCAACGACTCGATGTATTGGTCGCATCGTTGCTCCCACACAATGTAGTCTTCCAGCGAATCAATCAATGTAGATTGCTCTCGCAAATTTTGTTCCTCCATATTGTAACACACACTTGCGAAATGCGCTTCCTAATGATAGTTCCGGATGTACTTTAGCGAAAATACTGGCGGGGTGTGCCTCTTTATCATGATTTATATACTGTCTCGTGCATATCATCGAACATTCTAGAATGATTTCATCTTAAAAAATTCCCTGGAATAGCGTGTGCAATTTAACCTTGATAATTTCACGTTTTGTCACGTACATTTGAAAAATCTAACGTGATTGCATCAGGAGCAGCCGTACATCGGCGCTCGATTTTAACGCATTCAGCTAAATCTTTGTCTAGGGGTGATGTGCGTTTTAACCTTGGCCGTTAATCTTTGTTCCGATGCGCATCTTAACCTTGAAAATTTCGCGTTTTGTCACGTACATTTGAAAAATCTAACGTGATTGCATCAGGAGCAGCCGTACATCGGCGCTCGATTTTAGCACATTCAGCTAAATCTTTGTTCCGATGCGCAATTTAACCTTGAAAATTTTACGGTTTGTCACGTACATTTGAAAAATCTAACGTAATTGCATCAGGAGCAGCCGTACATCGGCGCTCGATTTTAGCGAATTCAGCTAAATTTTTGTTCTGGGGATAATGATATCATCGCAGCCGTACATCGGCGCGACAAAATTTTAGAAGAAATTAAAATGTCGTGTCAGCAATAATCCCCTCTACATTGCAATTTGCGATACTATTTGAATTAATAATAATTCTAATACGATCAATATTGCATCAATCGCGCGTGTGAAAGGTTCACTGAAGAAATCAACATGAATTTTTACGTTGCGATTCGAAACGGTGAAACTCCACCGTGTAAGAAGCAAAAATGCGACACGTAAGTTTCGATCGTTTAAAAATTTTATTTATTAATTTTTTTAAATATTGATCTAATTTATATATATTTATATAGCATTCAGCTTCGTCGTGCGACTCGTATACTTGGAAGAAGATACGCTCTAACCCCGACGTCGTACAAGTATTTGGACATTGGAATAAGCGTTGGAGCTGTATCGTACGTGGAACTGATTCTCGGTGATAATCGAGGCAATCAAATAGTGATGCCTTTTTCAACGTGGAATTTGTTGATGCAGAAGCAAGCAGACGTTGAACAATTTCTACAGTCGACTGCTCTCCCATTAAGGATTGGAGATTTATCGATCGAAATGTATCAATCGAAAATTGTAAAACTCACATTATGCGAAAATTCTTTGTACATGAAACCACAAACATTATTACATTTATTTAATTTTGAAAATTGTGTCGATCATATGCACAATTGGTTATGCGAGAATACGTATCTCGTGAATGAAAAATTTAAACAATTTGAAACTGTATTACAACGTAACAATATTACTACTGTATGCGATGCTGTAGAAACGATACGCGAGAGTGATGTCTTTAACAGCGAATCATTAATCGATTGCGAATTACTAACATGTGCTGTAAATGATATTCTTTACGATGTGTGCAATAAATAATTATTTTTATTCCATTTGTGATTTTAATTCTTTTCTTCCATATGAATAAGAATAGTTGACAATTTTTCTCAACACGATCCGCTAAAGATGTAGAGAAATGCTGAGGTAGATGAGATGTGATGCTCTAGTTGGAATAAGACAAAAGATATTAAAAGATATATAATGAAGAGGAGTCTGCAGCATTAGAATATTATTTCTTTCGTTGTTGTTTGCGTTTCGTTAGTCTTGTGTTACGTTAGTGCAATGGCTGAAGAAGAGATTATTATCATCGATATCACGAAGAAGTTATTATCATCGACGAGGACATTGAAGAGGTTGTTGTCGTCGAAGATGGCAACCAAATGGATGTTGATAATCTAGACGAATCAGACGAGGATGGCTCTGAGGAAGAATCCGAGGAGGAAATACCATCTTTAGTGGATTCAGATTATGCTAGTGATAATGATGAAGAATTAAGACTGAAAAAGTATAAACATTTAAACGCGATGGAAATAAATAATCTGGATATTACCATAAAAATGTGTCGCATCAAATACTATTATTATGATGCGGAAGAAGGAACTAAGTATTGTTCAGACTGTTTTCTGAGATTGGCATCGTTGTTTCGAAACGTATACTCCGTCCGGAAACACAAAACGGATTATTGTGCTCTATTAATAGGCAGTTATTGCAAAGAGTGCAGGAAAAATTTGCACCAAATAATACCATGCAATATGTGTCCCATTTGCACAAATTAAAATATATGGATAACATTGTAAGTAACTTTCAATTTATATTACATCAAAAGTATCTTACAATAAATTATTAAAAACTAATGGAATGTCTCTTTTTCTGTTCCAGAAGCGGCCTCCCCCTCAGCCCGACGCATCCCCCTCCCCATATATATTTTCATTTTTTATTATATACTTTTTCTTATATTTTTATTATATTATTATTATATTATTATTATTATTAAATATTATTAAATATTATTTTATTAGACACACACACACACACATAAATGTATTTACACACACATTTTAAAATAAATTTTATATATTTTAATTGTGAAAAGAATGTGATTATTTACGCGCCTCTCCTTGCGTTCCCATCCCTTGCGCTATCTCTCTCTTGCGCTAGTTATAAGTCTCGCGATATCTTCGTTCTCTCTCGCACGCGTTGTTCTCGCGCTATTATCGTTCCTCTCGCACGCGTTGTTCTCGCGCTATTATCGTTCTAAGTCTCGCGATATTATAGTTCTCTTTCGTATGCGTTCTCTTCGCGCTATCGTTCTCTCTCGCACACGTTGTTCTTGCAATATCGTTCTCTCTCGTACGTGTTGTTCGCGATATTATCGTTCTCTCTCTTCTATATGCTCATCGCTATCACTCGCTCACTTACCTTTGCGTTGTTCTTCTCACGCCATCTTACATTGCGTCATCCTTGTCCCACGTTGACGTCATCCTTGTCGCACGTTGATGCCATCCTTGTCGCACTGTCCTCTTCATACACTTAGCGCTATCCTTTTCCCACACGTAGCGCTATCCTTCTCACACCACCGTCTTCTTTCCGCGGATCCCCCCTACCCGCGCGGACCCCCTCATCCATCGCTCGCGCCGCGGATCCCCCCTACCCGCGCGGACCCCCTCGTCCATCACTCCCGCCGCGGATCCCCCCTTCCCCGCGCGGACCTCCTCGTCCATCGCTCGCGCCGCGGATCTCCCCTACCCGCGCGGACCCCCTCGTCCATTGCTCCCTCCGCGGATCCCCCCTTCCCCGCGCGGACCCCCTCGTCCATCGGTCGCGCCGCGGATCCCCCCTACCCGCGCGGACCCCCTCGGACATCGCTCGCGCCGCGGATCCCCCCTACCCGCGCGGACCCCCTCGTCCATCACTCCCGCCGCGGATCCCCCCTTCCCGCGCGGACCCCCTCGTCCATCGCTCGCGCCGCGGATCTCCCCTACCCGCGCGGACCCCCTCGTCCATTGCTCCCTCCGCGGATCCCCCCTTCCCCGCGCGGACCCCCTCGTCCATCGGTCGCGCCGCGGATCCCCCCTACCCGCGCGGAACCCCTCGGACATCGCTCGCGCCGCGGATCCCCCCTACCCGCGCGGACCCCCTCGTCCATCACTCCCGCCGCGGATCCCCCCTTCCCCGCGCGGACCCCCTCGTCCATCGCTCGCGCCGCGGATCTCCCCTACCCGCGCGGACCCCCTCGTCCATTGCTCCCTCCGCGGATCCCCCCTTCCCCGCGCGGACCCCCTCGTCCATCGGTCGCGCCGCGGATCCCCCTTCCCCGCGCGGACCCCCTTATCCATCGCTCGCGCCGCGGATCCCCCCTACCCGCGCGTGACGTCACCCCCCCACCGACGTGACGTCATCCCCCTTCCCCGCATGTGACGTCACCCCTCCCCGCGTGACGTCATCCCCCCGCGCACGTGACATCACTCCCCCGCGTGACGTCACCCCCCGCACGTGACGTCGCCCACCCCGCACGTGAAGCCCCCCACTGCGGGACGTCACCCCCCCGCGTAACGTCACCCCCCCGCCGCGGTTCCCCCCTCGCACCTCACCCCTCTCGGAACCCCTGGTTAGAACCCGCCTAGTCTTACTACTCCTATATAATATTAATAAATCAGACACCCCCTATATATATTAAATATATCATTTATTAAAATATTTTAAAAGCTAAAATTAATTATTTTAATTGATTTTTCAAAATTTTTGTTGAATTTTTACATTTCTAAATTATATAACAGATAAACAACTTATGTATAATAAACTATTTATTGATATTTTTGTACTCTACGCGAAGATGCCCTCTTTGTTATGTTAGATCATTAGATCGGTGCGACGTAAATGATACTTTTCGCGGCACTCCTATGCTGGTACGCAGTTGGAGTTGGAAAAACGGTACTGAGATCTGCGCTCTGGTAATTATACAGAAATAACGTAATGAATATGTTACATATGTTTTTACAAAGCATTTCTTTAATTTTTAAAATTTGTAATATGAAAAATTTTTTATTTAGATTATAGCATTATTAAAGGACACTTGTAAGAAAAAAGTTATGCAACGAATGGACACGATATTATTGGGACTCATAATTATGATTATTTCGCTCGAGAATCAGTTCAGAAAAGTAAATCTTAATACCTTTCACTACGAAAGGAATAACGTGAATAAAATTTTCAGACATGCAAATAAGAAATGTTGCAAAAAGAAAAAGAGAGAGAGAGAGATTTAAATGCCCGAGAATAAAAAAGATGTAACTTAAATTTTCTTTGTTCTAAAAAATTAAAGCTAATTTAATTATAAGAAATTCATAATATTATAAATACCATTTATATGTTATCAATATTATAAATACCATTTATACGTTATCAAGTTTTAATATTATTAGAGGCATATATATTTATTTTCTGGCAAACTGTAGGAATACGAAATTACAACGTATAATTACAAATTGTATAATTACAACTTATTCTTACTTATATCAGACATAAAAAGTCATGACTTTGTTTCACAATCTAAGCAAATTAATTATGGGAAATTTTAACTGCGAATGTGTTATATTGTAAAGCATGCAATATTCTATTTTTATGTAATTCATATCATTTTTATTACGATGCAAACTTTTATGTATACAGGATGTCTGATAACTTTTTGCAGTCGCGAAGTGCAAAGGTAGATTGGCTCAAATTAAAAAGGAAGGTCCTCTGAAGTGCACGCGCGCGAGCATACACATACACACACACACATAAACATATACAAATTCTAAACCATTTACCTTTCATAGAAAGTTTCATAAATTTCGATTTGTCATCGAAAATAAATATGAAATATAATAAATGCAAACAGAAGATCAATATCATGTTTGGGCTTTACGTCAAAGCGAGAAAAGAGAACGAGAGAGAGAGAGAGAGAGGGAATAAAAATGTTTTATAATTCAATATTAATATTACAATTCAAATATTTAATATGAAGTAGTAGTATAGCTAGGCGGGTTCTAACTCAGGTCCTTTCAGGGGGGTGAAGCGCGAGGGGAACCGTGGCGCGGGGGGAGTGACGTCACGCGCGGGGAAGGAGGAATTGCCGCGCGCGGTGAGTGACGTCACACGCGGGGAAGGGGGATCTGCGGCGCGACCGATGGACGAGGGGGTCCGCGCGGGGAAGGGGGATCCGCGGCGCGACCGATGGACGAGGGGGTCCGCGAGGAGAAGGGAGATCCGCGGAAAGAAGACGGTGCGAAGGTGTGAGAAGGATAGCGCTACGTGTGGGAAAAGGATAGCGCTACGTGTGGGAAAAGGACAGTGCGACAAGGATGGCATCAACGTGTGACAAGGATAGCGTCAACGTGCGACAAGGATGACATCAACGTGGGACAAGGACGATGCATTGTAAGATGGCGCATAGGTGGGAGAAGGATGACGCAAAGGTAAGTGAGTGATTGAGTGATAGCGACGAGTATATGAAAGAGAGAGAACGATAATATCGCGAACAACGCGTGCGAGAGAGACAACGATAATATCGCGAGACAACGCGTGTGAGAGAGAACGATAATAACTAAGATAACGCGTGCGAGAGAGACAATGATAATATCGCGAGACTTACAATTAGCGTGCGAGAGAGAACGATAATATCGCGAGAACAACGCGTGCGAGAGAGACAATGATAATATGGTGAGACTTACAACTAGCGCGAGAGAGAGATAGCGCGAGGGATGGGAGCGCAAGGGAAAGGTGTGTAAATAAATACATTTTTTTTTTCAATACTAAATATAAAATTTATTAGTGTGTACATTTTTGTGTCATAGCGCGTACGAGAGAGATTACTTATTCTATCTAAGCGCGAGAGCAAGAGATAGCGCGAAAGAGCAATGACGAACGCAACGAAGATATCGCGATACTTACAACTAGCGCGCGAGAGAGATAGCGCAAGGGATGGGAGCGCAAGGGAAAGGCGCGTAAATAACTGCAATTTTTTATAAATGACAAATATAAAATTTATTATGTGTGTAATACAATTTTGTGTGTGTGTGTGTGTGTGTGTGTGTGTGTGTGTGTGTGTATGTGTGTGTGTATGTACTTAATATATAATATATACAGGGTGAGCCATTTTAATTAACGCACGCAATTATTTCGGAAACAAAGCATTTTAGAGAAAAATGTTTCAGACAAAAGTTTTATGGTTTCAAGGGGGCCATAAGATGGTATCATTGGTTTGACCTTGAAGAGTTATTTGAAGGTCACATGAAGGTCACCTTCAATTTCTTAAATGGAACCTGCTATTTGTCATTGCATATTCTTGTAGCTTATCTCGAGAGCTTTCCAAAACACTATAATTAAGTACTTTTTTGTTAAGTACTTTTTGAGTTATGAGGCTTGAAATAATTTCTTAATTTTACATAAACCGTAAAATATCTTGTAAAATATTCATTTTTCGATTATCTTACCTTAATACTTTTATGTACAAAATAATGAGAGGAATCAATTGGTGTAAAGAAAACACATAGTTGTTTTTAAGAAAAAATATGGAATTGTTAATTGCAAATTACATATTTTTTCTTCAAAACAACTATGTGTTTTTTTTACACCAGTTGATTCCTCTCATTATTTTGTACGTAAAAGTATTAAGGTAAGATAATCGAAAAATGAATATTTTACAAGATATTTTACGGTTTATGTAAAATTAAGAAATTATTTCAAGCCTCATAACTCAAAAAGTACTTAACGAAAAGGTACTTAATTATAGTGTTTTGGAAAGCTCTCGATGTCAGCTACAAGAATGTGCAAAAATATATAGGGTATTCCATTTAAGAAATTTAAGGTGACCTTTATGTGACCTTCAAATGACTGTTCAAGGTCAAATCATTGTCACCATCTTATGGCCCCATCGAAACCAAACAACTTTTGTCTGAAATATTTTTCTCTCCCGGGCTTGGTTTTCGAGATATTCGACTGGTCGGATTAAAATGAAACACCCTGTATATACGTGTATATATATATACATATATATATATATATATATATATATATATAGACACACACACACGTATAGATTATATATTTTACCAGATGCGGTTTGCATGTGTGCTCTGGTTATTAAAATATTTATTTCAGAGGCGATCTATTCGTGAGCTGATTATTAAAAATAATCCAGAGGCGATCTAATACGTATGCTGGTTTAAAAGAACCCAGAGGCGATTTAATTCGTGTGCTGGTTATTGAAAAAAAATCCAGAGGCGATTTAATTCGTGTGCTGGTTGTTTTTAGAAATATTTCATACCAGATGCGGTTTGCATGTGCGCTCTGGTTATTAAAATATTTATTTCAGAGGCGATCTATTCGTGAGCTGATTATTTAAAAAAAATCCAGAGGCGATCTAATTCGTATGCTGGTTTAAAAGAACCCAGAGGCGATTTAATTCGTGTGCTGGTTATTGAAAAAAAATCCAGAGGCGATTTAATTCGTGTGCCGGTTATTCAAAAAAATCCAGAGACAATTTATTCGTAGGCTGGTTGTTTTTAGAAATATTTCATATCAGATGCGGTTTGCATGTGCGCTTTGGTTATTTAAAATATTTATTTCAGAGGCGATCTATTCGTGAGCTGATTATTGAAAAAAAAAATCCAGAGGCGATCTAATTTGTATGTTGGTTATTCAAAAAAAATTCGAAAAGCGATCTTAATTTGTGTGCTGGTTACTTTCAAAAATGTTTTACATCAGATACGATTTGCCTGTGCATTCTGGAAGCGAAATTTAAACGAAATTTAATTCAGAGATCATAAAGACACTGCCTCAACTAAAAGGCATATTTGATAAGAATAAAAATCCAGATAAAATGAATCATTGAACCGATTTTTACACGTTATAAGAGAATTCTTATTTTGAAAGTGTGCTATATTATATTGCGATAATTCTTATATAATTGTAGCATGTCATATAGCGACAAAAGCTAACAAATTATTGAGCAAATTATACTGATCGCTGGCGATTTTTTTGATAACACCAAGCTTCGAATGTACGATAGCTTACCCGGCTGTGTGATCTATTGGTGCCTAAAAAAAATTACTTTTATTGCCGTTGCCTACAAATAATATAATATTTGAAATGTTTCAACTTGATAGCATATGCTATGAAATTTATGCTGCGGCTTTCCCTACACTACTATAAACTATAGTCTTAGAAGGAAATCCTTGTAAAGAAAAATATTTCAATAATGTGAAATGTACAAAGCAACATTGTTTTTAAATTATAGCAGAAAGTAAATTGCCTTTTCCAAAGTGATAAATTATTCATATATCTTACATTTATCATATCTGATCACAATATTCTAATGAATATCGTTAGAAAAAGACGCCTCAGTACAAATATCTCATTTGCATATATCGGAGAGACGAAAAAAATATATATTATGGTTGCGTCTGGAAATGGACGATGAAACCTATTATATTATCGATATAAATCTATCATTTCGATGCTTTTGAAACAAAGAATGTATTATGAAAATATTTATATTATTTATCAATTTTACGACATTACACCAATTTGCATAAAACATTTTATATTGTTAGCTTTTGATTATATCGATTTAACAAACGTGCATAAATTGTAATTTGCAGAAAGTTATATGCAAATATCTTTTTTATTGTATATACAGAATGTCGCAGAGTACTATACATATATAAGCGCTTGTGAGGAGCGCAGTAAATTGAAGAAACAAGTCCCATGGCATTTTACGATTTTCGCAATAATAGAAATTATAAAATAAATAAATTATATAATAATATTAAATAAAATCGAACGAATGTGTATCTACGTGTGTGTGTGTATATGTGTGTGTGTGTGTGTGAGAGAGAGAGAGAGAGAAGCGCTCGGCCGTTCGAGCTGTCGCATTATCCAGTGTGTTAGGCATTTTGTCGGCGCGCGGCAAGGGGAGGGACAGCGCGGCGTGGCGATGACGTAACGAATGACAACGGCATGTCCCGCTGTTCTTCCCCTTGTCACGTGCCGACGCATGAAAAGCCTAACACGCTGGACCATGCAATAGCTCGAACGGTCGAGCGTTTCTCTCTCTCTCTCTCTCTCTCTCTCTCACACACACACACACACACACACACACGTAGATACACATTCGTTCGATTTTATTTAATATTATTATATAATTTATTTATTTTATAATTTCTATTATTGCGAAAATCGTAAAATGCTATGGGACTTTTTTCTTCAATTTACTGCGCTCCTCACAAGCGCTTATATATGTATAGTACTCTGCGACACTCTGTATATACAATAAGAAGGATATTTGCATATAACTTTCTACAAATTACAATTTATGCATGACATTTGTTAAATCGATATAATCAAAAGCTAACAATATAAAATGTTTTATGCAAATTGTTTGATGTAATATCGTATTCATAAAATTTATAAGTATATAATATTTATAAATATTTTCACAATATATTTTTATTATATATATAAAGAAACATAGCTAAATGAGAGCAATGATATTAGAATTATGTTTAAATATGTACGCAATAAAGATAGATCTATGCTCTAAAATCGTTGCTTGTGCGAGACGATAGAGCAGTGAAAATGCAACATATTTTTTGTTCCAATAAACACAATGTAAAGAAAAGCTTTCGCATTGCTCTTTCTAAAATATGCATGCCTTTTTATTCTAGAAAATACTGTCGGTAACATAACTATAAGTGTTGGTAATGTACCGACACTTTTAGTTATGTTAAAATGAGGGCGCCTACCCGTCGGAATTCGGCTGCGACTCCGGCATCCTCTTAATGGGAGAGCAGTCGATTGTAGAAATTGTTCAACGTCTGCTTGCTTCTGCATCAACAAATTCCACGTTGAAAAAGGCAACACTATTTGATTGCCTCGATTATCACCGAGAATCAGTTCCACGTACGATACAGCTCCAACGCTTATTCCAATGTCCAAATACTTGTACGACGTCGGGGTTAGAGCGTATCTTCTTCCAAGTATACGAGTCGCACGACGAAGCTGAATGCTATATAAATATATATAAATTAGATCAATATTTAAAAAAATAAAATTTTAACAAATAAAGTTTTTAAACGATCGAAACTTACGTGTCGCATTTTTGCTTCTTACACGGTGGAGTTTCACCGTTTCGAATCGGAACGTAAAAATTCATGTTGATTTCTTCAGTGAACCTTTCACACGCGCGATTGATGCAATACTGATCGTATTAGAATTATTATTAATTCAAATAGTATCGCAAATTGCAATGTAGAGGGGATTATTGCTGACACGACATTTTAATTTCTTCTAAAATTTTGTCGCGCCGATGTACGGCTGCGATGATATCATTATCCCCAGAACAAAAATTTAGCTGAATATAACAAAAAATTTTCAAGCACCGATGTACAGCTGCTCGTGATGCGATCAAATGTACGTGAAAAAACGCGAAATTATCAAGGTTAAATTGCGCATCAGAATAAAAATTTAGCTGAGTGCACTAAACTTCCAAGCGTCGACGTACGGCTGCTCCTGATGCAATCAAATGTGCGTGACAAAATGTGAAATTATCAAGGTTAAATTGCGCATCAGCACAAAGATTTAGCTGAATTCGCTAAAATCAAGCGCCGATGTACGGCTGCTCCTGACGCAATCACGTTAGATTTTTCAAATGTACGTGACAAAAAGCGAAAAAAATAACCGTCAAGGTTAAAACGCACATCACCCCTAGACAAAGATTTACCTGAATGCGTTAAAATCGAGCGCCGATATACGGATGCTCCTGATGCAATCACGTTAGATTTTTCAAATGTACGTGACAAAACGCGAAATTATCAAGGTTAAATTGCACACGCTATTCCGGGGAATTTTTTAAGATGAAATCATTTTAGAATGTTCGATGATATGCACGAGACAGTATATAAATCATGATAAAGAGGCACACCCCGCCAGTATTTTCGCTAAAGTACATCCAGAACTATCATTGGGAAGCGCATTTCGCAAGTCTGATACAATATGGAAGAACAAAATTTGCGAGAGCAATCCACATTGATTGATTCGCTGGAAGATTACATTGTGTGGGAGCAACGATGTGATACGTATATCGAGTCGTTGGAAGAGCAAAGTCGCATCAAGCGACCGCGATTATCGATCGGAAATCGACAATCGCTGATTGCTCGGATCGCGCGCCTCGAAGGGTTGAAAAATTCGGTACGTGGACGTTTCGTACACGCGGGTGCCGGATGTAGCGCGCGTCAAAATGGACTTGTGTGGCGTGAGATTGATACGGCGTTCGAGAGTCGCATATCCACTGGTGCGGTGATAAACTATAATCACATCGAACCTCGCCAATTTCTCGATGACGCCAAAGACATTGTGATAGAACATGTGAAGAACGTTATGAAAAAATATTATAATGTGAAAATAAACACTATATTTAACGGTGAATTCGTGGCTGGGGATAAACGCGCCAACAAAAGTATCAATACGAGAAACTATGAACTCTTTCGCACATCCGATTTACGCGAGTGGTACGAACGGCGCGTTATCGAACCCACCCTAGCATCGCTGAAAGAGTTTCAGGAACGCGATAGCGGGTGGGCATTGTCGCGAATACTAAATTTAACTGTAAATATAAATAAGTATAATCCTATGCGTGCGGGATGTTACATCAAATTTCCGCGGGAAATTATGATGAAAAGAGCGGTGATTAATGTACAATCCAGAGACAATGCATGTTTCGCGTGGGCAGTGATCGCCGCTCTATACCCCGCTGAAAGAGACACGAATCGGGAATCATCGTATCCGCATTACACAACAGTGCTGAATCTCCGGGACATTGAGTTTCCAGTGACTGTGAACCAAATACAAAATTTTGAACTTGCCAATGACATTTCTATAAATGTGTACAACATCGAAGACAAGAATAGCATTGTCCCGATACGTCTTTCGCAGCAGAAGCGGGACAAGCATATCAACTTGCTGTACATTGAAGACGACAATAGCGTCGGACATTTCGCTTGGATTAAGAATTTATCCCGGCTAGTGAGCTCGCAACTGAGCAAAAAGGACCACAAGAAATATATCTGCGACCGGTAAGTTTAATTTATATTATTTGAATAATTATAGGTTATACACTTTGTTATATAAATCTTAATTAAAATTTTTCTTTTACAGATGCCTGCATTATTTTAATTCGGACGCCAAGTTGCAGTCGCATACGGTCGACTGCGGAAAGATGAACGATTGCGCTGTCCGATTGCCGAGCGATAAGGACAAGTGGCTCGAGTTCAACAACTTTAATGGGAAGGAGCGGCTTCCATTTGTGATCTACGCCGACCTGGAATGCGTTCTGGCCAAGACGGATGAAAAACAGCGAAATTTGCGTCAACATCACCAAGTATTTAATATAGCTTATTATGTACATTGTTTGTACGACGAATCTTTATCGGCGTACCATTCGCGTCGTACTGCCGATTGTATAGCATGGTTCGCCGCAGACCTCAAAAATTTAGCGTTACGTGTAAAAAATATTTTTAAAACAAATGTTCCCATGGTAAATTTGACGTCCGAAGAGTGGGAGAAATTCCATAGCGCCACTCAGTGTCATATATGCGAAAAACCGTGCGTGCAAGACGATACACGCGTTCGCGATCATTGCCATCTGACCGGGCGGTACAGAGGTCCAGCACACTCAAATTGTAATTTAAATTATAAGGAATCTTTTTGTATTCCGATAGTTTTTCATAATTTATCCGTTTACGATTCACACTTTATTATCGAGGAAATAGCCACATCGTTCGAAGGAAAAATCGATTTATTACCAATAACTAAAGAGAAATATATTTCGTTTACTAAAAATGTTTGTATGGATGAAGAATCAAAAACTCATGTAAAATTACGTTTCATCGATTCATTCAAATTTCTCGCATCGAGTCTCGATAAATTGGCATCATTTTTGGACAAAGACAAACTCAAAATTTTAAAATCAGAATTTCAAAATTTATCAACAGAAAATTTCAATTTGTTAACACGGAAAGGTGTATTTCCATACGAATACATCGACTCTGTAGATAGGTTGCAAGATACGTATTTACCACCGCGCGAATCGTTTTACAGTTCCATGACCGGCGAAACCATATCCGAGAGCGATTACGCGCACGCCGAGAACATCTGGACGCGATTCTCCATTCGGACGCTAGGCGAATATAGCGATTTATATCTTAAAATTGATGTCTTGTTATTAGCCGATATTTTCGAAAACTTTCGAGATAAATGTATCGAAAGTTACGGACTCGACCCCGCGTATTACTATACTCTCCCCGGATACACGTGGGATGCCATGTTGAAGCATACGAAAATTACGTTCGAGCTGCTTACTGACATCGACATGGTTATGTTCATTGAACGTGGTATACGCGGCGGTCTGACAAGTAACACTACCCAACTGATACTCACCGATTTGAATGAAACTTAACATACTTATTAAACACCGAAAAATATTAAATAAGTGTTTTTTTGTTTCGGCTAAATACGCTTTTTAGGGGTAGAAAGCACCCCTCAACCCCTGGAGGTGGAAACAGTTATAACTAATTATTTCTGAAACGATACATTTTCTGAAAAAAGTGCTTAGGACCAAAGTTGTAGAGTTCAAAGTGATGCACTTGATGGCGACCTTGAAGTCGACCTTGAGGTCGATTTTCAAGGTCAATTAAATTTGGAAATAATTAGCCGTTGCCGGACTTTGACCACATCCTGTATCTATAATCAGTAATTTTATGCGTTGACTCTAAATCTGTCTTCAGAATTGATTTGTTGCGTTATTTTGCTAAAAAAAGAAAAAAAACCTGACGTAATGGGAAAATAGGCGCAAAATAGAAAAAATAAGAAAGAGAAAAAAGTTTTGTAAGTAACTTCAGAATAGAAGTAAAGATAAGAAAACATAAAATGTCACTCTAATTGTAAGTTAAACATTACCTTCATGTTATATTAGAAATTTTCAAATTTTAAATTTTTATTGCTACTCTGGAGTTATCCACAATACCTTTTACTCTTTATTTTGTATTAAGATTTCATTCGGACATATGATCAATTATTATTTTCCCGACTGTCGTTGAGCAAGCATTTTCCAAAATTACTTCTTGATCACTTATTTGCTATGAGCTATCTTGCTCGTGAATTTCGTTCGAATATACTTTCAACCATCATTTTCACATCTGTACGTGGGCGAGTGTTCATTGTTTATAGTATATTTACATCAATTGTTCTTACGACTGCTGTTTCTCGTGAATGTTTTCAAAATTCTTTCGAAAAGTATTTATTGCAAGTACTTTTCCATCATTTGTTCCCACGACTATTTTTTGTGTTAATTTCATTTAGGCTTACAATCATAAACTCTGCTTTCTATGAATTTACTTTGAATCTCTGTTATAATATTATTAAAGCATTGTTAATCTGTAAAATTTCATAATGTCATTAAACCCAAAAAATATTTTAAAGTTATTATGCCTCACTTTCGAGGACCTAGTGTACAATATAGAATCTAGAATAACAGATGAAGAAAGATCATTCGCTTCTCAACTTGCAGATTTGATAAAAGATGCTATCAATTTTGATATATTTAAAGAGACTTATGATACTTTGAACTGTACTGATGCTAGTGTGATTCCTGATGCTGTTTTAATTGAAGACAATCCAGAAGATGTTTCAGAAGTTGTGCAAGACGATACAAAATTCAGAGAAATTGTAGACATTGATTATAAGAAGAGAGTAATTGAATTTTGGCGATCTGGACAAAAGAAAAGAAGGAATATAGAATCAGTTAAAAACCGATTTAAGAAAGTTATAAATGTAACACAATTGTACCGATGGGAAGCACAAGTTGCTGAGGGTGGGTCAAGGACTGATAAATTGTTATATATCTCTCAATACGTTCTAGAACAATTTAACAGTGCATCTGATCTAAATCTACCCATTCACGATTTAGATCTAAAGAGATGGGCCTTGAAAGCAAGAGAGGTAGTTCATTTGCCTTCTCAATTATTTACGGCTTCATCAAAATGGATACACAACTTTAAAATACAACATGGTATTGTTTCAAGAAAAATAAATAAATTCGTGACACAAGCGCATATTTTAAATAAAGCAGAACTATTGGAACAATCTTCCAATTATGTGAGTCAAGTTAAACTAGAGATAGGCTTGCTAGGAACAGCAAACGTTTACAATTCAGATCAATCAGGGTTCAATTTGGAAACACATACTGGTCGTACGTTAGCCTCAAAGGTTCTTTAAAAGTGGAGTGTCTTGCTCAATCTTTGAATTCCTTGACTCACAGTTACACAATACAACCTTTAATATCTGCCGATGGTATCTTGAAATCCCCCTTATTAATAGTTCTGCAAGAAACAAGTGGCCGTTTCGGACCGATAATACAGAAGTCAATGTACAAAGCAGATAATATCCTCGTTTTCGCCACAAAATCTGGAAAATTGACATCCGACATTGTTATTAAATGGTTTGAAGATGTCTTCTTGCCTAATGCTGGCAAGAAGTCTATTTTGTGTTTGGACTCTTGGTCAGGACAAACAGAAAAGAAATTTGAAAATATAGACAAGGGTAATAAAGAAGTAAAAATCCTTACAATTCCTGCGGGAACAACTGGCTTCACTCAACCATTGGATGTCTACGTATTCAGACCGTGGAAAAACTTCCTGAAACAATTTTCGGACTTAATTCTCTTATACAACTATGATATTAACCTACATTTGAGGAATAACATTCTCAAAATTCAATCATTAATCCACAATCAATTCTCATCACTCCGATTCCAAAACATGATTAAATATGCCTGGTGGAAAAGTGGATACATTGAAGAAAAACCAGATAGATGTGAAACGCCTGTTGATTTCTGTTTAAAGAATTGCGGTACAGTCTGCAAAATCTGCAATAACATTGCAGTAATAAAATGTGCGTGGTATACTAACTCTCTGTGTATGGAGCATTTTTTTGCGATAGAAGATAAAGCTATTTCTCATTATTGCCATGAATATAAAGAATAATGCCAATTATCATGGAATTTATACTCATAGACTATGAAAAGAATCTTGCCTTCACTGGCTGGATCTCGATCACATCTTGCCTTATTTGAATGAATAATTAACTTTTAATTCCTTTATTGATCGAATTATTGACTGATCTTGCCTTAATTGGTTGGATCAATGAACAATTTTAAATTGCAGAGGCTTGTTTTATTTACAAACCACCAACGTTCTGAATGTAAAATTTTACGCTTTATCGATTCTCGGGATGAAAAGTAAACTACTCCCTTTGAAAAACATGAAATGATTTTCAAATGACCTTGAAAATCGACCTCAAGGTCGACTTCAAGGTCGCCATCAAGTGCATCACTTTGAACTCTCCAACTTTGGTCCTAAGCACCTTTTTCAGAAAATGTATCGTTTCAGAAATAATTAGCCATAACTGTTTCCACCTCCAGGGGTTGAGGGGTGCTTTCTACCCCTAAAAAGCGTATTTAGCCGAAACAAAAAAACACGTATTTAATATTTTTCGGTGTTTAATAAGTATGTTAAGTTTCATTCAAATCGGTGAGTATCAGTTGGGTAGTGTTACTTGTGAGTCAATATTCGGGTAGATACGCTCGCGCTAATAACAAGTACATGGAGTCGTACGATCCATCGAAACCATCATCGTACTTGATGTACTTTGATGTAAATAATTTGTACGGATGGGCAATGTGTCAACTGTTGCCTTACGCCGATTTTCGATGGGTTGACGATGTGTCGAATTTTAACGTATCATCCATCGCGCTAGATTCGCCTACAGGCTATATCCTCGAAGTGGACCTCGAGTACCCGCAACATCTTCACGATGTGCACACTGACCTACCGTTTTGCCCGACACGCGACAAACCACCTGGCAAGCTGGAATTCAAACTGCTTGCAACGCTATACGATAAGAAGCGTTACGTGATACACTATCGCAACCTGCAGCAGTGTACGCCTCACGATCTTCGCGTTACAAAAATACATCGAATTTTACAGTTTTCACAATCTCCATGGCTTCGAAATTACATAGAACTAAATACACATTTCAGAACATTGGCTAAAAATGATTTCGAAAAAAATTTATATAAATTAATGAACAATGCGGTGTTTGGTAAAACGATGGAAAATGTGCGTAATCGTGTCGATGTTAAATTATTAACAAAGTGGGATGGTCGGTACGGCGCAGAGGCAATGATCGCAAAACCAAATTTCCATAGCAGAAGCGTTTTTTCGGAAAACTTAATCACTGTGGAATTGCACAAACTCGAGATGAAATTCTACAAACCGATTTACGTGGGTATGTGTATACTCGACATATCCAAGACATGTTTGTACGAGTTTCATCACGAGTATATGACGCCAATGTATCGCGACAAATGTCGGGTAATGTACACCGATACGGATAGTCTCATATATCACATTGAGTGCGCGGATGTGTATGAGAATATGAAGTGTGATATCATCAGATTCGACACGAGCGATTATGCGGTGGATAATGCGTACGGTATACCGCTTGTAAATAAAAAGGTACCGGGCCTGATGAAGGACGAAAACAACGGTGCCATAATGACCGAATTCGTCGGGCTCAGAGCAAAGATGTACGCGTTACGAGTGAATGGGAAAAAGGACACAAAGAAAGTTAAAGGTGTCAAGAGTAACGTTGTCGCAAGAACGATAACGTTTGACGATTACACGCGGTGTTTAAACGAAGAAATTGAAATGACGCGTCAGCAGTCGTGTATACGATCTAAATTACATCAAGTATACACGATCTGCGAGACGAAAATTGCTCTGAGTCCGTACGACGATAAGCAGTATATCGTACCTGAAACCACCGATACGCTACCGTGGGGACATTATAGAATACCATTGTAAATAAATGTATATTTTGTTTATTATTAATTGTATATTTTGTACATAACCATATATATATTTTTATATTTTATACATTTTATATATTTTTATATTTTAATAAATTTTATATTTTTTATACACATATTTTATATTTTATATTTTATATTTTAATAAATATTTATAATACATTATTTTTATGTATTCAAGAGTTGTATGATTTATCCATTCCCAACCATTTCACGTATACGTCATCACCCTTTTCCCGCAAAATTTTTTCCACAAGATATACGTCGGGATTAGCGACGCGTTGTCGTTCGTATTCGTAGAATCCTCCAGCGATGCGATTTCCACGCGAATCTTCGAGTATGAATGTCGCGGGATTAGTTTTCTGCACCTCGACAATCTTAAAAACTTCGGTCGTCGAATTAGGTGTGAAACCTTTTTCAAAGATGGTCTTGTATTTGCTCACGCGTACAGAATCGCCTACTTCAAATTTTGTCGGAGCCGCAATTTTTACGTTGCTATACACCGTATTTAAAAGTTTTTCGGCGATCGCTGGAGTGACGTCGGCAGGTCTCATACCGATGGTGCGATGTTTTCGCGTATTGTACTCTGCAACGAGTCGAGATAGCTCGTCGATCCATTTGTAATTTCCGTTGAGCGTAAACATTTTCCACATATTGTTTTTCAAAGTACGATTGAATCGTTCCATGATCGAGGCTTTCATAACGGAATACGTCGAGTAATGATTAATGTTGTGTTTCTTCATGAGTTTCTGCACACTCGCGTTGTAAAATTCTTTCCCTCTGTCGGTTTGAAAATTTTTCGGACACCTTTTATCATCTCCAATAATCTTTGCGATCGTTTTGGACATTTCGTTTCCGCTTTTACTCTTGAGCGGTACGGCCCACGCATACTTGCTCAACGCATCGATAACTGTTAGTATATATTTATGACCCTTATTGAGTCGAGAGTACGAACGCATGTCGACTACGTCCGCCTGCCACAGATCGTCGTATCCGCGTACAATGACGCGTCTTCGTGGAAAATTTCTTCTCGCCGGAGCATGTAATTCCTCGACTAGTTGTCGCTTTTCGGAGGTGTTTTTCTTCTTTCGCACGTTTGATCGAGGCATAATTACTATTGCGATATTAGTATGTCTCGTTTACTGTGTCGAGTCAGATGTTGCATATATCAACACATTCTTTATCTCGTCCATCATTATTCGTAGCGCCTGCACGTTTGTTTCGAGCGCGATAATTTTTTGCTCAATTTCTCCCTGTCGATCTCTCAAAAGTTTATCCACGTATCGTTTGTTGACGGCGTCAGTATCAGTTTCCGGTTGCGCTACGCGTTGAATCTTGCGTGACCTTGCATCAAAGCCGGTAGTAGTCTGGCAGAGAGCGTTATCGCGAACGTAATTTCTCAATAATCCATTCCATTGATAGTACAAATTATTTGACGTTCTGAGCGATAATCCAAATTTATTAATCGACATTTCGGTACCGAGAATATTGACCGAATGACACGTATCGTCGACGCATAGTTTAATTTATAATAACGCCGGCCTCGCGAAGTTCTTCGATAATTGACAAGATTTCATTGTCGTGAGCATTGTTGACGGCTCGACGCGAGGCGTCCAGCAATCGCAAACGATCTACCAATTCGTTGGGATCGTTCCAATGCACGTAATCGATCATGTTGTCGCTTAGCGTCATGATGCGCGGCGCGTCTATACCTCTTCCCACCTTTCTATCGGGGAATAATGGTGCAATTATATATTTGTATCCTTTATTACTTTTAATAGGATTATTAACTTTGTTGTCACGTTTATGCGCATTTGTTTTTTTAATATACTTTGATATTTATCAAAGTATATTAAAAGCAAATCGTCTTGAGTGTATTTTTTATGATTGGGAATATTTCTAAAAATCAAATCGTAGATACCTTCGGTTTCCGTATATTTTATTCCATCGATAATTATATTATCTTCCATGTCCACATCGAAACGTTTATCACCGAGCATCATTCCTTCGCTGGTAAATTTAACACCGTAGACGTAATCCATACTCTTATTTTTATCAACACTCATGATAGCTCCTATATATTTTTGCGCTAGTGGACCAAAATGATCTCGGAACATTTTCTGACCTTCGGACGTTTCTAATTCATTCGGACCGATGTTACAAACGAATCGGGCGTGGTCTCGTAAATTTCTTCGACGGACGGGGATGGCATTGTTTGACGCGGTTGTACTTATCGGAGTAGAAACAGTAGCCATATTAGAAAATTGTTTCCTTCGTTTTGATCGATTCGGTGTCGAATATATCGGCGAATCGTTTATCGGCACATTTATCCGTGCTCGCTTTATTCCATGCTTTGACTCTTTTATTTTTTCCTCGTGCTTCTCTCCAAACGTCAAACTCAATGGTTCGATTTTCGGCGCATCAGATTCCACAGTATTTTCGACAAGCTGTTTTAAAGGTTCGGTAATTGGCTTAAATTGTCTTTCCAATGCAACGTCTTCCTCCATTTTACCAGTTTTCAAAGCGCGATATTTCTTGCGAATTGATTCGCTCGTTTTTGCAATCTCTCTCGCAATCTTTTCACGATCACCGTTCATGATGCTCGATCGATGTGTCGATGACGACTGATCGCTTTACGGTATCGCGAAATCATTGAATCCTCTTCTATATCGTCCATTGATCAACATACTGTCTTTATCAATGACTACGAAGCCATATTTGCGTTGCCATTTCTGACACAATGCGCGGAAATCATCGTAAGACATGTCGGTATTTACATGATCGTTGTACACATGTTTCAAATTTGTGCCGTCTTGTTTAAATAAAATCAAAAGATTCGCATTGTCGCGTATAAGATGCTTAGGTATCTTGGCGTACGTTTGACAAAGATAGAAACAGTCGACGCTCGAGTGTCGACCCATTGCAAAGTACTCTCTTATCGTATCTTGCTTGTCGCATGCCACGTCATCAAAGATAAAGATGGAATTTGGAAGCGCCTCGCTCAGTGGAATGACATCGCTGTTATTAGAGAATGTAAAATAACCAATTTCGTCTATAGGTGCTAGTAGATTTTCCAAGTATCTATATTTCGGTTGTTGAAGCGATTTCGAGTATACGTACACGTTCTCGAAACGTACACCGTACGGACTTTCTATCAAACTAATCAACACGTTTGTCTTACCGCAGTTTGAAGGGCCGCAAACGATACCGCGTATAGTAGTCGGTAGCATGTTTCCATGCTTGCGTACTTTTTTCTCCGATATTAGTCTATCGTCGAAATTTGATACTTTGATTATCCGCGCTTGTCGCACGAACCGCATGTTTTATCTTTCGAATAAATTTTGCGAATGATCACGAGGGGGGAGACCTATTTATAGAGGTGTCTCAACTCGAAATCGCTCAGTATCAAAAATGTTTCTCCTTCTGTCGGATAACAGAGACATACTCTGGCTTACCGCTGAACAACTGCAGTATATCCCAAAGATTGATTTACTGCAAAATTTTGGTGATTACGTGGAACGATTGTGGGACAAGCTTCCAGAATATATAAAGGCTGATTCGGAGGTTCAACAATATCGTTCGTGCATGCGACATTACAATCAGCAGTGGCAGCGAACACATATCGACGGTCCACCACTGTTAATAAAAGATTGCTACGAATGTCAGCGAGAATCGTAAGAGGTAGCGGTCTCTTAAATCGTGCGATAAACGCGCTTCCCATCGAATTACATATTCCCGGTTATCAGTTTTGCGGCCCGGGAACTCTATTAGAGAAACGATTGGCTAGAGGCGATCGAGGCATCAATCCATTGGACGCCGCTTGTCGCGAGCACGACATTGCTTACTCGCGAAGCAACGTCCTCGGTCAACGACACGTCGCGGATCGCATACTAGCTGCAAGAACGCGAGAACGCATTACCGCGAGGGATTCGACTCTTGGCGGAAGAGCAGCCGCTACGACTGTTTGGGCGGCAATGAAGGCAAAGACAAAACTCGGCATAAAAAAGCCATCGACGACAAAGAGGAGGAAAAAACGAATACTTCCAGTAGCGAAACGCGGTGGTATTTTACCACTTTTACCGTTGTTGGGAGTTGTCGGTTCTTTGGCCGGCGGTGCGGCGGGAATCGCAAAGGCGGTAAACGATAGCAAGGCGGCGCAACGCCAGCTGGGAAAGTTGCAGCGTCACAATCGCGCTATGGAAGGTCGCGGACTTTATCTCGCTCCGTACAAGCGTGGACAGGGATTCTCAGCAAAGTCTAAGAGAAAAAAGACGTCGAAAAAACATTAAAAATTCCTACGGGTGCGACAACTAACGTGCAATTGGAACAATTGGCGAAACGTATGCGCATACCGTTCTTTAGAGGTGTTTTCATGCGCAATAATTTACCGATAAGCGGTGTATGACGAAACGAGAGCGGTATCGTTAATTTGGATGACGTTGATGGTCCCGGTACTCATTGGGTAGCGTATGCAAAGAGAGGAGATCGTGTCATATATTTCGGCAGTTTTGGAAATCTTCGACCACTCAAGGAACTTGTGCGATATTTCGGACGAGTGAAAATTGAATACAATTACGCATCTTATCAAAGTTACAATCAGAGCATCTGTGGACAGTTGTGTTTAAAATTTCTTCAAACAGTCGACGATCAATTTAAAGCCTGACAATCCATCGTCACGACTCAGTATTCGTTCGACATGTCACTGACACTTACGTTGACTGGCAGAAGCAGCGTTCTCGCTGTAAGCTATTTTCCCGCTATAGATTTGACCGATGCCGATTACGAGCTCGGATTAACGGATTTCGAAACTTATCATACGATTCCGAACGTAAATTTTTCGAATAATAAATTTTACTTTGGCAAAGACGACAAAGAAATTACGATTCCCGAAGGATCGTACGAATTGCACGCCATAAATGACTATCTAAAACGCGCAATTTTGCAAGATGAACACCTTTCCAGAGATGTTAAAAACGATTATGATGAGGAATATCCAATAACGCTCCGCGCCAATCGTAGTACGCTAAAGAGCGAAATCAAATGCGCCTACAGAATAAACTTTACCAAACCTGACAATGTAGGATCCTTGCTTGGATTCTCGTCGAATCGTATATTGCAGCCTCGCAAGTGTTACGAATCGGATTAACCGGTTAATATTATAAACGTAAATATTATTTGTATAGAATGTAACGTGACTACTGGTGCGTACAGCAATGGCATGCGCGTATACATGATACATGAATTTTCACCGAGCGTACCGCCAGGATATAAGATATCGGAAACGCCGGCACAGATCATTTATCTGCCGATCATCGTACGGAGCATTACGGATTTAACGATACGTATTGTGGATCAAAGAGGTCGATTGCTCGATTTTCGAGGAGAGGAAATTACCGTAAGATTGCATATACGGCGGCGACAAACATAGTATGCTCGTGCTGAACGAAACGGAGCACGCAAGAGACAATACTTTTACGAGGGACAATACTATTGCGGTATCGGGTGACAATAATAAGATAGCCGTTAAGAAGAAGCTGAGCACGTTGAATCGTGAATTTTTAAAATTATTGGGATTCATCGTACGAAAAGAATGATTGATATTTTGAATATCGGAGGTGAGCCAGTCTTTGACGATCGCATCGTCAAGATTGAGACTCATACGTACAATCCGTACGCAAATACGACGCTTGGATACAGCGATGAGATACGAATACCTATACAACATCAGGATTTGTTTACCGTGTGAAAGCTTTCTTTACATCGAGGGAAGGTTTAATGTGCGTAAAGCGAATGACGAAATGAAGGTTGTATTGGGAAACAATTGCGCCGCATTCATGTTTGATGAGCTTCGATACGAACTCGATGGAGTAGAGATTGATCGCAACAGAAATGTTGGAATAACTTCGACGCTCAAAAATTATGTCTCTCTAACGCACCAGAAAAGTATAAACTTGAAGAACGCTGCGTGGGATTTGACGTACAACGGTGACAAAAATTATTTCAACTATTGCGTACCGCTCAACATGTTGCTGGAATTTTGCGAAGATTATAAACGCGTTGTGATTAACGCTCGTCACGAATTGATTTTGATACGTTCGCGCAACGATAATAATTGTCTATTCGGACATCCATCGTCGGAAGCTGAGATTGAATTACTCAAGATACAGTGGCGTATGCCTCATGTAATATTGAACGAGATTAATAAATTGTCGATGTTGCGAATGTTGAAAAGCGGACGATACTTGAACATGAGTTTCCGATCTTGGGATCTATACGAATTTCCTCTGCTGCATAGCACGACTAAGCATTCGTGTACCGTGAAAGCCGCCTCCCAGTTAGAGAAACCACGATACGTGATCTTTGCATTGCCAACTAGTAAAAAGAATTCAGTGTCACAAGATGTTACATTATTCGATGACTGCAAATTGACCAACGTTAAACTCTATTTAAACTCGCAATTTGATCCCTACGATGATTTAAATTTAGATTTTGAAAGAAATAGATTCGCCGTCCTATTCGACATGTACTCTCGTTTTCGCAAATCTTATTACGGATGCGATAACAGCACCGCGCTATTAACCATTTCAAAGTTTCTACATTGCGGTCCTCTCGCGGTCATTGATTGCTCGCGACAAAACGAGTCTGTCAAAACTGCTACCGTGGACGTGAGAATAGAGTTTGAATGCAGGGAAAATATACCGGCGAATACTACCGCCTATTGTCTCATCTTGCACGATCGGGTTGTCGAATATAATCCATTGACCAATGTAGTCCGCAAAATTACATAAGTCAGCAAATATCCCCTCCATTGCATATGAAAAAAATATATAAAAGATTGAGATGTTTGACGATTGACATCAGTCTGCGATCGGATCTTGCCATCATGGCTGTGCCAACGTTTGTGGATCTACAAGGATTTATCGTTGAGAAAAATTTTGTCATGAAGGAAGCTGCGGTTCTGAGAAAGGGATCCGTACTTTCTCATTACATTTTTACATGTCCCGAACCATGGCACACGCTCACAAAATCTGAGAGATGTCAGGTTTTATGGCTGATGAAAAATCACCATGGATTATCGTGGAATGATGGACACGTTTCATATTGGAAGTCGAAACGTTTAATTACGACGGCGATGATGGGTGCAACGGGGGAGTATGATGATGCGTCACCTCTCGTGTACGTTAAGGGGCATGAAAAATGGCAATAGTTAGCCGATATACTGGACAATGATGCGAGAAACGATGTGATTATCGAAACTTTGGATGCAGACTATGAGGATGTAGCTTCTTTAAATAAGTTAGATGTTAAGAATACTGTGCGTTGTGAAAATCATCTAAATAATTGCGCTTTACAAAATGTATTTAAGATTTATAATTGGTGGTTGAAACATCATGATAATGATTCATCGAATCCATATTTATAATAAATTTATGATGCAATATACTTTTATCGTCTTTCTTATTCTCTCCTTTCTTTCCTCATCTCTATCTATGTACGTGCGCAGTATCGTGTTTCCGTACGTGACACAGCTGTCACAGATATTGTATTTCGATACATGGTGATACATTGTAATACATTTAAATATTTGATAATTGAATATAGTTTTGCGTTCGATAGTTATTGATTTCCGTTCGACGGGCGTTCGACAGTCGTTCGACGAGTGTTCGTTTCCGTTCGACGGTCGTTCATTTCCGTTCGACAATCGTTCATTTCCGTTCGACGGGCGTTCGATGACCGTTCATTTTCATTCAACGGGCGTTCGTTTCCGTTCGACAACCGTTCAACGGGCGTTCGTTTCCATTCGACGGACGTTTGATAGCCGTTCGTTTCCGTTTGACGATCGTTCGTTTACGTTCGACGGGCGTTCAATTACCATTTGATAGCCGTTCGACAGTCGTTCGTTTCCGTTCGATGACCGTTCGACGGTCGTTCATTTCCGTTCGATGACCGTTCAATTACCGTTCGATAGCCGTTCATTTCCGTTCGATAGCCGTTCAATTACCGTTAGATGACCGTTCGACGGTCGTTCGTTTCCGTTCGACGGGCGTTCATTTCTGTTCAATTGCCGTTCGATGACCGTTCAATTGTCATTCGATAGCCGTTCGATGGGCGTTCATTTCCGTTTGATGACCGTTCGACGGTCGTTCGTTTCCGTTCGACGAACGTTCGTTTCCGTTCGACGGGCGTTCGACAGTCGTTCGATGACCGTTTAATTACCGTTCGAGCAGGGTTGACGCATTATATTATAATGTTATATTATATCATGCTATTTTTCATATTTTATATTATTATATTTTTATTATATTATTATTATATTATTATTATTATTCTTTATTTTATTAGACACACACACACACACACATAAATGTATTTACACACACATTTTAAAATAAATTTTATATATTTTAATTGTGAAAAAAATCTAATTATTTACGCGCCTCTCCTTGCGCTCCCATCCTTTGGTATCTCTCTCGCGCTAATTATAAGAATTTATCGTTGTCTCTCGCACGCGTTGTTCTCGCGATATCGTTCTCTCTTTCGTACGCGTTGTTCTCGCGATATTATCGTTCTCTCTCTTGCGCTAGTTGTAAGTATAGCGATATCGTTCTCTCTCGCATGCGTTGTTCTCGCGCAATTATCGTTCTAAGTCTCGCGATATTATAGTTCTCTTTCGTATGCGTTCTCTTCGCGCTATCGTTCTCTCTCGCACGCGTTGTTCTCGCGCTATTATCGTTCTAAGTCTCGCGATATTATAGTTCTCTTTCGTATGCGTTCTCTTCGCGCTATCGTTCTCTCTCTTTCATATGCTTGTCGCTATCACTCACTCACTTACCTCGTCCTTCTCCCACCTATGCAGCATCTTACAATGTGTCGTCCTTGTCCCACGTTGACGCCATCCTTGTCACACGTTGATGTCATCCTTGTCGCACATTGATGCCATCCTTGTCGCACTGTCCTCTTCGCACACTTAGCGCTATCCTTTTCCCACAACTAGAGCTATTCTTCTCACACCACCGTCTTCTTTCCGCGGATCCCCCTTCTCCTCGCGGACCCCCTCGTCCAACGTTTGCGCCACGGATTCCCCTTCCCCGTGCGGACCCCCTCGTCCATCGCTCGCGCCGCGGAACCCCCCCTTCCCAGCGCGTGACGTCACTCCCCCCGCACGTGACGTCATCCCCCCCGCGCGTGACGTCACACTCCCGCGGTTCCCCTCGCCCCTCACCCCCCCCTGAGATCCCTGCGTTAGAACCGGCCTTGTCTTACTACTTACTTATATTTTGTAAATTTGTATGACAATCTTTATATGGACTAATGCATGCAACTCATTCTCGTTATTTTATTCATTTTATGATTCTTGTACATGATATTAACGTTTTCAGAATCAGAAAATGAATTTAAAAAACTCCAAAAAAAATGGAATTTGAATCGTTTCAAAATCAAGTCAAGAGGAGAAAATCTCATCATTATGTTACTAAAGAAAAAGATACAGTACAATTAATATCTTCCTCTACACCGATTAATAATAAAATTATTAATAATAAAATATTGCATAATTCTGATATTGAATTATCAAGCATATTAAATAATGAACAATATGATACTGCTGATAATCAATCTATTAAAACTATAGAAAAGAGCGCAACAAAAAATAATATAATTGAGAATAATACATCTGAAAGCTCAGTACCTAGTGGTGTTACAGATATTTTAAATGCTATTGGTGATGATTGGATGACATTTTCAATTGAGAATAAACATGATGATAATGATTCTCATCTTAATAACAACAATTATAATAATCATGACAATCAAGAAAGTAGTAATAAATGTAAGGACAGCTCCGAGTTAGTGAAAGACTCAAATTATTCTCTAAATCAAAATAATATCAATAATACAAACATTTTAAGTGTTATCGAGGATGATTGGATGACATCTTCAATTGAAAATGAATATGATAACAATGATCTTAATAATAATAATGATAATAATTATGACAATCAAGAAAGTAGTAATATATGTAATCCTAGTGACGACTTAGCAAAAGATCCAGATTATTCTTTAAACAGCAACGAATTAATAGAAAAACGAAATTACTCTCTAAATCAAAATAGTACCAGTAGTACTAATAATACCAATGGAACTTCACAATCTCATTCAAAGGAAGATTCATCAATGGAAAATTCCTCTCTCCATAATATACCACCTCTTGATATTTGTAATGTACAAATTCCATATTCAAAAGACTCTTCTTCAAGAAGAACAGTTAAAAAATATTTTTGTCCATATTGCAAAAAGTTACAGACAAAATTTGCTCGACATCTTGAATTAAAACATAAAACAGAAGCTGATGTTCAGAAGTTTATACATATTAAAAAAGGAACCCATGAACGAGCAAAAATTATAGCAGCTATCCGTAATCATGGCAGTTTATTACATAATACACATCATGAACTAAATACAGGTGTATTTATAACAGTTAGACAGCGTCAGGCTAAATATAAAAAAACTGCAGACGATTATATTTGTTGCACGAATTGTAAAGGTTTTTATTCAAAACTTACAATACGTCTTCACTATAGTAAATGTAAAACAATACATAAGAAAGGTGTGCGTGAAATTATTGTTATGGGTAAACGATTGACAGGATATATTCATACCGCCGCTAATGAAATTCTTCGTAAAATTATATTCCCTGTTTTACGCAGTTACAAGATGCATTAAATATGATGAATTATTAATATTATTTGGCAATAAACTTTGTGAAAGATATACAAATAATCATCAACATGATATGATAAGAGCGCACTTAAGATTGTTGGGACGTTATAAGCTTGCTATTCAAAGTATTAATAAAGAAATTGATGATTTTCAATTGATTTTTCAACCTCAAAATTTTAATACAGCTGAGACTTATAATTAATGCGAGAGAGAGCGCAAGAGAAAGGCGTGTAAATAATTGCAATTTTTTTTTGTTACAATTAAAAATATATATAATTTATTTAAATGTGTGTATGTGTGAGTTTAATAAAAAGTATACAATATAAAAGAAAAATAATAATATATAAAATAGACCGTGTCGGGCTATGTTGGGGAAGCCGTTTCTGAAAACAGAAGAAAACATATGCATTTCATTAGTTTAAATTATTTAATAATTTATTTTAAAATACTTTTGATATATAATAAATTAAAAGATACTTACAATGTTATCCATGACTCATCTATTTTAATTTGTGCAAATAGGGCACATGTTGCAGGCCAATATTTGATTCAAACATTTTCTGCACCCTGTGCATGACATATTTTCCACATGGACATAAGCTATGGTTCTATGTTCTCGAACAGAACTAGTTTCTTCAAACTGATACGGTACTCTTAGAAAGCATTCGATACAATATTTTGATCCATTTTCCATATAGTAATAGGAAATACAACATATCTTTGTTGCTTCGTTGAATGTTATTATTTCAGGTATGCTTAAATCTCGCTGTTTCTTTTGTAACAGTTCATCAAGAATATCGTCACTATTGTCACTATCGTAATCACTGTCCTTCGCCAAGGGTTCTATATCAGATCCATCATCTTCCATCTCTCTCCTCTCTCTCTCCTCTCTCTCTATCTCCATCCTCTCCGCTACAACTGGATCCATCCAATAATCGTAATCATCATCCGTATCGTCGTCGATGATAATTACGTTTTCTTCAGCCACCGTATCATCGTCGATGATAATTACGTTTTCTTCAGCCATTGCACAAGACTACCGAAACACAGAAGAGCAACGAAAGAAATGATACTCTAGTGCAGCAGACCACCGAAACACAGAAGAGCAACGAAAGAAATGATACTCTAGTGCAGCAGAGTCCTCTTCATTATATTTTTTTAACATACACAATATAAATAGAAGTATTCTTTGAAGGATTGGGCGAATGGAAATACGTAGATAACAACACATTTTTGAGATATTTCGGGGTCCGACCTTTTCGAGCAATCTGTGAATCATAGCGAGATAACAACACATTTTCAACCCTAGGTTCAGTTACAAAAATTTTTTCTTTGTGCCCCCCAACAATCTCTGAAAGTTTGTTGGCTGAATATAAGAAGGATGACATAAAGTTATAAAAATATATATAAGGTTATAAAAGGTTTTTTATACCCTTATATATTTTTTTATAACTTTATGTCATAAACTTATATTTTGAGATATTTCGGGGTCCGACGTTTTCGAGCAATCTGTGAATCATAGCGAGATAACAACACATTTTTGAGATATTTCGGGGTCCGACGTTTTCGAGCAATCTGTGAATCATAGCGAGATAACAACACATTTTCAACCCTAGGTTCAGTTACAAAAATTTTTTCTTTTGTGCCTCCAACAATCTCTGAAAGTTTGTTGGTTGAATATAAGAAGGCTCGAAGCGCATCAGATCATAGTACGTGATTTGAAAGCGCATCGACACGTCGGTATAGCAAAAGTATAGTCAAAACGTATAGTGTTCTGTCAGAAAGTATAGTATTCTATCAGAAAGTGTGATAATATATATATATTGTGTGATTATATATTGTGTGATTATATATAAAATGGAAAACATCGAACAGACTGAACGCGACCTGGTGGAGCAATCCAACCAAATTGCCACCTTGGGCGAATATTTTGCATGGCTACAACGATGCAACGAGTCTTTGCACCTTCGAGTCGCTGGAAGAGCAAAATCGGATCAAACGGCCACGATTATCGATCGGGAATCGACAATCGCTGATTGCTCGAATCGCGCGACTCGAAGGTGCAAAGACTCGATTGCGGAGACAGTTTATGCCCAGTGGTGATAATTACAGTGGTGACAATAACGCGGGTGCCGGATGTAGCGCGCATCAAAATGAACTTGTGTGGCGCGAGATTGATACCGCGTTCGATAACCGTATTCTTACCGGTGCTGTGATTAACGCAAACCATATCGAACCTCGTCAATTTCTCGAGGATGCCAAAGACATCGTGCTCGAGCAAGTGCAAGACGTTATAAGAAGACACAACAATGTAAAAGTGAACACTATATTCAACGGTGAATTTGTGTCGGGTGATAAGCGTGCGAATAAAAGTATCAATACGAGAAACTGTGAACTCTTTCGCACGTCTGATTTACACGAGTGGTACGAGCGCCGCGTTATCGAGCCCACCCTAGCATTGCTAGAAGAATTTCAAGAACGCAATAGTGGCTGGGCATTGTCGCGAATACAGAATTTAACTGTAAATATAAATAAGTATAATCCTATGCGCGCGGGATGTTATATTAAATTGCCGCGAGAAATTATGATGAAGAGAGCTGTAATTAATGTACAATCCAGAGACAATGCGTGTTTCGCGTGGGCAGTGGTGGCCGCTCTATACCCCGCTGAAAGAGACACGAATCGGGAATCTTCATATCCCCACTATACGACGGTGTTAAATGTACAAAATATTGAATTTCCGATGACGTTGAACCAACTAAAAAAGTTTGAACATATAAACAATATCTCCATCAACGTGTACAGCATCGAGAAAGAGAACAGCATTGTCCCGATACGTCTTTCGGAGCAGAAACGAGATAAGCACGTCAACATGTTGTACGTGGAAGACGGTAACAGCGTCGGACATTTCGCATGGATCAAAAATCTATCGCGACTTGTCAGTTCACAGTTGAGTAAAAAGGATCACAAGAAATATATCTGTGATCGGTACGTATAATTTAAATAGTTTATGTAATTATAAAATATAATGCATTGCATAAATCTTTAATTTAAATATTCTTTTACAGATGCTTGCACTATTTCGGATCGGAGGACAAGTTGCAGTCACATACGGTAGACTGCGGAAAAATAAACGACTGCGCTATCCGATTGCCGAGCGATAAGGACAAGTGGCTCGAGTTCAACAATTACAACAGGAAAGAGCGACTTCCATTTGTGATCTATGCCGATTTGGAATGTGCGTTGACAAAGACTGACGAAGAAAAAAATTATCAGCATCATAAGGTATTTAGTATAGCGTATTATATGCATTGTTCGTTCGACGACTCGTTATCCGCGTACCATTCTCGCCGTAGCGCCGATTGCGTTTTGTGGTTCGCCGAAGAACTTAAAAATTTAGCGTTACGTGTAAAGACTAGTTTAATGACTACAAATGTCTCCATGGTAAATTTAACATCGGACGAGTGGGAAAAATTTCACAGCGCAACGCATTGTCATATATGCGAAAAACCGTTTACGCAAGAAGACGATACACGCGTACGCGATCATTGTCATTTGACCGGGCGATATAGGGGTCCCGCGCACTCAAATTGCAATCTAAATTACAAAGAATCATTATATATTCCGATAGTCTTTCACAATTTATCCGGTTACGACGCACATTTCATTATCGAGGATATAGCTACGGCGTTCGAAGGGGAAATCGAATTACTTCCGATAACCAAGGAAAAGTATATATCGTTTACAAAAACTGTTAAACTCGCACAAGATAATTGGAAAAAGTATATAAAATTAAGTTTTATCGATTCGTATAAATTTCTTACGGCAAGTCTCGACAAATTGGCATCTTATCTAGACAAAGACAAACTCAAAATTTTAAAATCAGAATTCCAAAATTTATCTGCAGAAAATTTCAGTTTATTAACACGGAAAGGCGTCTTTCCGTACGAATACGTCGACTCTGTAGATAGGTTGCAAGATACGTGTTTACCACCGCGCGAATCGTTTTACAGTTCTTTGACCGGTGAAACTATATCCGAGAGCGATTACGCGCACGCCGAGAACATCTGGACGCGATTCTCCATTCGAACGCTAGGCGAGTATAGCGATTTGTACCTGAATGTACAATGTACCAGTTATATCGAATTAAATACACAGTTTAGAACACTCGCGAAAAATGATTTTGAAAAAAATTTATATAAACTGATGAATAACGCGGTATTTGGCAAGACGATGGAAAATGTGCGTAATCGTGTCGACGTAAAATTATTAACAAAGTGGGACGGACGATACGGCGCAGAAGCAATGATAGCGAAACCAAATTTCCATAGTCGAAGTATTTTTTCGGAGAATCTGGTTGCCATAGAGTTATGCAAACTAGAAGTAAAATTTTATAAACCAATCTATGTCGGCATGTGCATCCTAGACATTTCTAAAACGTGCTTGTACGGATTTCACCACGAGTACATGTTTCCTCTGTATCGCGACAAATGCCGGGTAATGTACACCGACACAGATAGTCTAATATATCACATCGAATGCGTCGATGTGTATGAAAACATGAAGCGCGATATCAACCGATTTGATACGAGCGATTATCCAATTGATAACGCGTACGGTATACCGCTCGTGAATAAAAAAGTACCGGGTTTAATGAAGGATGAAAATAACGGTGCGATAATGACCGAATTCGTCGGGCTTAGAGCAAAGATGTACGCGGTGAGAGTGGACGGGAAAAAGGATACGAAGAAGGTTAAAGGCGTCAAAAGTAATGTCGTAGCGCGTAATATAACCTTCGACGATTACACGCGGTGTTTGCACGATGAGATCGAAATGACGCGACAGCAGTCCTGTATAAGATCGAAATTGCACAAAGTGTATACCGTCCGCGAGACGAAAATTGCTCTGAGTCCGTACGATGACAAGCGGTATATCGTACCTGATTCGACTGACACGTTACCATGGGGACATTATAGGATACCTTTGTAAATAAATGTATATTTCGTTTATTATTAATTGTATATATTTTGTACATAACCATGTATATATTTTTGTATTTTTATATTTCATATAGTTTTATGTATATTATTTTAATAAATGTTTATAATACATTATTTTTATGTATCCAAGAGTTGTGTGATTTATCCATTCCCAACCATTTTACGTATACGTCATCACCCTCTTCCCGCAAAATTTTTTCCACGAGATATACGTCGGGATTAGCGACGCGTTGTAACTCGTATTCGTAGAATCCTCCAGCGACGGGATTTCCACGCGAATCTTTGAGTATGAATGTCGCGGGATTATTCGATCGTCCAATTTGGCATAAAACCTTTTTCAAAGATGATCTTGTATTTACTTACGCGTACCGAATCATCTACTTTGAATCATATTTTTTTATCGTATGATTTGGTTCGTAAAGCATATTTAAAAGTTTATCTACGATGCGGGAGTGACATCGACAAGTCTCATACCGATAGTATGATGTTTTCGTATACAATACATAATTTTTATATATCCAAGAGTAGAGCGATTTATCCTTTCCTAAACATTTTACGTAAACGCCTGATATTACATTTCAATACTACTACATTGCGGTACATGATAAAACATTTTAAATATTTAGCCGTGGTTAAAATAGCTAAATAATAGCCGTGGCTATTGAAAAATAAACGGTTATGGAATGATATTGAACGACTGTCGAACGGCTATCGAACGGAAATGAACGACTGTCGAACGGTTATCGAACGGAAATGAACGACCGTTAAACGGCTATCGAATGGAAATAAACGATCGTTGAACGGCTATCAAGCGACTATCAACGCAAATCTATATTCAATTATCTATTAAATATTAAAAATTTAAACAGATGATACGACGAAGACAATAGCGGTTTATAAGCACATCTCGGACACGTCGAATGCAGAGCTCTCGCTATCTTCCGGATAATTTAAAATTAATTGTTTTAAGGAAGAAATTGGCATCGCAGATACGAATGAAAAATCGGGCGAAATGTCGGATAATATTACTCGAGAATGAACTCCAAATAAAACAAGAAGAAATTGCTGCTTTGTCAACTGAGTCTTTGGACAAAACGTGCTCGAGTTTTAATGTTCCCGAGGCACAAAAAATGACTCTAAGAGAGATTGTAGGAGCTGCAAAGAGAAATCCACAAGGTCGTCGTTATTCCGAGGAATGGCTAATGCTTTGCATGCTGATGAATATTCGAGGACCTTCATACTACGAGTTTTTACGCAAAAACAATATTATTCCCTTGCCGTGTACTCGAACTATTCGTCACTACTATTCGATCATAGACAGCAAGTGTGCATTCGACTCTAACTTTGCCCAATTACTCAATAAACATTTTGCTGCCAAAAAACCTATGCAACGACATGGAGTTTTGTTATTGGATGAAATTAATCTACGAAAATCAATCTTAGTTTGCTCGCGAAATTTAACGTACAGTGGCTTAACCGATGTTGGCAGTGATGGACCAACAGCCAGTGACATTAATAACCAGGCTACTCACGGACTGGTTATAATGTTTCAACCTATAGCGGACACTTATACTCAACCGATCGCAGTATTTGCGTCGCAAAATCCCGTTTTAGGCGATGAACTGGCAAAGTTGGTTGTCAAAGCTATCGCTTACGTAGAAAATTGCGGAGCCTTAATTCATGGCGTGATTTCCGATGGAGCCAAAACAAATAAAAAAATGGCAACTATTTTGGGAGTGAGTGGCACCCTAGATTCACCTCAACCATCGTTCACTCATCCACTGGATGACGGTCGAAAAGTTTTCGTCTTCTCGGATGTACCACATCTTGTGAAGAACATTAGGAATCGATTGTATAACAAACGACGCCTGAAGGTTAGTATCACTTTCGTATATTTATTTTCTTAAACAAGTCGCTACGTATATTCGCATCACATATTAGGTTCTGAAAATGGTTTTTAGTGATACGTTCCTACGGAGGAAATTTTATTGTGTAAAAATAAGTGTTTTGTATGTTGATGATGCTACACTTCTCAAAATATTGATAATAGTTCAAAAATATTATTTAGAAAAAATACAAGCATGAACCGTTTTGAGCGAGCGTCTATTTTTAAAATTAATGCTCTGATATTCGAAATTGTAATCTCCATTTCATTATTTCAGATGAACGCTAAAAGCGAATATATCGAGTGGCGTTTTTACGAAAATTTATATAATTTGGACACCAAACAGTTTGGTCTTGCACGAGTTTGTCCTAAATTTTCGAAGGCTCACATACAGTTGGACAATACTGCAAAAATGCGAGTTCGATTGGCTACGCAAGTATTGTTTTACACATTATTGTTTTCAATATCAGACAATAAATCGGTCTCAAATATTATGAATCGATGTTGTACTGAATATTATACGTTTTTTTAAAACAGGTTTTGAGCAATTCCGTAGCAAACGGTTTAAGATTCTACGCACAGCAAAAATTCAAGGAAATGAAAGGGTACGAGGAAACAGCCAAGTTTTCAAAGCTGATCAACGATACATTCGACGCGCTAAACCGCAAAGTTCCCAATGAAGGCGTTACTCCTGCCACACAAGATTATAAGGTAAATTGTCCGTAATTCGCTTAATATAAAAACAATTTGAAAATGTTTATGGAGGCTTTCGTAGCAGACATTTTTCTGATTAATCGAAATCCACCGGCCTTCCTAACTGTAAGAGATATTTATTTGTATTCTACATTACAGATTTTGGAATCCTCATTGGAGTGGCTGAACGAATGGGAGTACGCGAAGCGAAGAGGCGAAATATTGCCCGACGAATTTTTAACGCCAGAAACATCTGAAGGTCTGAGACTCTCGTTAATGTCAACGATGGGTTTATGTCGTTATTTGATCAGTCGACATCAATTCCAATATTTATTAACTGGAAGAGTTAATCAAGATAACTTGGAGGTATTTAGGTGTCCTTTTGATTGAATTCCAATTGTTGTTCCTTGTCTTCACCTGGAGAAAAAACACGATCATCCAAATATCTTTTCGATGTTTTGAATGTATTTTTCTAGAAATTCTTTGGAACCGTCCGCCAAGCCGCTGGAGCAAATGATCACCCAACTTGCTCCACGTTTCTCCACATATACAAAATCCTGTCAATTTATAGTATTATTAAACCGCTAAAGTTCGGTAATTGTACCGTCTCAGAGTCAGATGTTCCCCGAACTTTAATCACTGTAATTGATTTAAAAAATATTTATGGCGATAAGACGTTCCTTTATATCGAACGTAAAAAACGTTTAAAAGAGAAGTTGGACAAACTTATTTGTCATGAAGACTGAGAGGTCGACGACATTATAGGAAAGGAACACGACTATTCTCTACCTGAAGTGCTGGATTGTGTTATTTATTACGTCACTGGTTCCTATTAACAAATATTCATGAAATAACTTCTGTAGAATATCCTATCCATCTGCAGTCTATATTTCTGTTTGTAGAGGTCGCTCAACGTAATTGAAATTTTTCCATTTCATTAACATTGAAAATCCGTTTTATTTCATTATTTTTGGGTGTTCTCGGCCTCATTTCATACTACGATATTTCCAATATAGGCTTGCATAGGAAATTGAATTCTCTACAAATAAAAGTTTTTTACAAACTACAAGAGGAGTTATTAATGTTCAAAGCAAATTTGATGTGAAAATGTCTTTCATGACTAATGTATTGAATGTATCAAAAAAATTTAAAGGACCATTTTGTAGAGACTTGAATTTCCTACAAAAAAAGGTCCTGTGAGCCAAGTCTGTAGATACAACCCTTTCAGAGTTACAGGTGATTAAAAAAATTTTTTTTAGAAATTTTTCGTTATATTTTAAACGAATGTAAAATTCTGCATGAAATTTACATACATTCGACCGCCTATAACTGCGAAAGGGTTGAATCTATAGACATGGCTCACAGGGTTTTTTTTGTAGCAAATTCAATTCTCTACACAATGATCTTTTGAATTTCTTTGATATATTTAATAGATTGGTCGTGAGAAATATGTTGTCCAAAAATGACACACACTAATACACTCTTTTCCACTTGTAGTTATGTTGACAGATTTCCGCTAGTTCCACGTAAATGAGCAAATTTGCTACACTCTTATATGCTAATATTAATTATTGGTATTTCAGGATATTTGTGTAAACAAATTCTGCGGCGTTATAGCTCGTGTTCTTCGTGTCGTGATGCCCTCCTCAAGCCTGACAAAAATCCTACACCTCTATCAGTATTAGTCGACATGCGATCTCGTGGCGGATTAATTCATTCGAATGTACAGTTTTTTAAATTAATTCGTCATGTTGAAACGTGCTTCGCGAAACACGCTTCCTCTACACAAGTATTTGACTTAACAATTGAAGACGTTTTGTCATCGTATAATTTCGCGTTTCCATGTAAAAAACATTCAGCGGATATTTTATCGTACGCAATATGCTATTATATTAGACTAAGAATGCGACAATTTTCATTCCAGCAGAACAAAAAACTGGAACGAAAATCTGCCAGACAGAAAAAACAATCTAAGTTAAGTAATGAATAAAGATAATTAACATTAATCCATGTGCTTTGATTTATTTTCGTATCCTCAATTGATCCTTATTGCTTACCCTTATTGCTTGAGTAGTTGAGTATCCTTTTATTGGGAGATAAATAAAATATTGGAGATGCAATGAGACCAAATCAGAAACAAAACTCACAAAAAATTACAATTTAATTTCTTTATAATTCGAACGCTTTTTCGGAATTCGCAAATGCCATTTTTTCAAAAAATTTACATTTTCAAATAATCCTAGACTATACAATCTGAATACCGTTACCGATTCTTTTCAAAATCGATACTGAATACAGTTATGCCTTATTCTACTGGAGTAATAAGTTGCAGGAAAGTAAATTCCGAGAAAATTCGAAAGTACTCAGAAAAATCAAATTCATTTGACAGTTTTTTTCATTATTGCCTGAATTTTTTGTTCAAATAATTTGATAATAACTTTCGGCATTGTTATAAATCGATATTCCCATCATCTTGAATGTGGTTCAATTTTTTCAGCTTTTCGTTGAATCGCGAAATACTGAAATTCTGAACGAATTAAACTTGTCGCTAGAAATGTAAGTCCAATACATTCAAATTTCTCATATTAACAAGTCTGTTCGTAACAGTTTCATCGTGTACGTTCAACATTTATTTTATTTATATTCAAAATAATTTTACTGTATCAATATTTTTTTTTTATGTTTTATTAATAAGTTTACATAATAAGCGATATAAGTGGTAATCGGAAAAGATAAACAAATGTATCGATATCTCTGTTGTCGAAAAGAGAATTGCGCATGTGCGCCCGAACATCCCTCGATCGCAACGACTCGTGCGGACATACAGGAAACTATCAATTTTGAGCCACTAAGCGGGACACCCCCACCACCGAAAAAGTAGACCAGTTTCCAGACCTGTATGTAAGACCGTGTATTAGACTATCTGTGTCGGTGTACATTACCCGGCATTTGTCGCGATACAGAGGAAACATGTACTCGTGGTGAAATCCGTACAAGCGTTTTAGAAATGTCTAGTATGCACATGCCGACATAGATTGGTTTATAAAATTTTACTTCTAGTTTGCGTAACTCTATGGCAACCAGATTCTCCGAAAAAATACTTCGACTATGGAAATTTGGTTTCGCTATCATTGCTTCTGCGCATTGTATCGTCCGTCCCACTTTGTTAATAATTTTACGTCGACACGATTACGCACATTTTCCATCGTCTTGCCAAATACCGCGTTATTCATCAGTTTATATAAATTTTTTTCAAAATCATTTTTCGCGAGTGTTCTAAACTGTGTATTTAATTCGATATAACTGGTACATTGTACATTCAGGTACAAATCGCTATACTCGCCTAGCGTTCGAATGGAGAATCGCGTCCAGATGTTCTCGGCGTGCGCGTAATCGCTCTCGGATATAGTTTCACCGGTCAAAGAACTGTAAAACGATTCGCGCGGTGGTAAACACGTATCTTGCAACCTATCTACAGAGTCGACGTATTCGTACGGAAAGACGCCTTTCCGTGTTAATAAACTGAAATTTTCTGCAGATAAATTTTGGAATTCTGATTTTAAAATTTTGAGTTTGTCTTTGTCTAGATAAGATGCCAATTTGTCGAGACTTGCCGTAAGAAATTTATACGAATCGATAAAACTTAATTTTATATACTTTTTCCAATTATCTTGTGCGAGTTTAACAGTTTTTGTAAACGATATATACTTTTCCTTGGTTATCGGAAGTAATTCGATTTCCCCTTCGAACGCCGTAGCTATATCCTCGATAATGAAATGTGCGTCGTAACCGGATAAATTGTGAAAGACTATCGGAATATATAATGATTCTTTGTAATTTAGATTGCAATTTGAGTGCGCGGGACCCCTATATCGCCCGGTCAAATGACAATGATCGCGTACGCGTGTATCGTCTTCTTGCGTAAACGGTTTTTCGCATATATGACAATGCGTTGCGCTGTGAAATTTTTCCCACTCGTCCGATGTTAAATTTACCATGGAGATATTTGTAGTCATTAAACTAGTCTTTACACGTAACGCTAAATTTTTAAGTTCTTCGGCGAACCACAAAACGCAATCGGCGCTACGGCGAGAATGGTACGCGGATAACGAGTCGTCGAACGAACAATGCATATAATACGCTATACTAAATACCTTATGATGCTGATAATTTTTTTCTTCGTCAGTCTTTGTCAACGCACATTCCAAATCGGCATAGATCACAAATGGAAGTCGCTCTTTCCTGTTGTAATTGTTGAACTCGAGCCACTTGTCCTTATCGCTCGGCAATCGGATAGCGCAGTCGTTTATTTTTCCGCAGTCTACCGTATGTGACTGCAACTTGTCCTCCGATCCGAAATAGTGCAAGCATCTGTAAAAGAATATTTAAATTAAAGATTTATGCAATGCATTATATTTTATAATTACATAAACTATTTAAATTATACGTACCGATCACAGATATATTTCTTGTGATCCTTTTTACTCAACTGTGAACTGACAAGTCGCGATAGATTTTTGATCCATGCGAAATGTCCGACGCTGTTACCGTCTTCCACGTACAACATGTTGACGTGCTTATCTCGTTTCTGCTCCGAAAGACGTATCGGGACAATGCTGTTCTCTTTCTCGATGCTGTACACGTTGATGGAGATATTGTTTATATGTTCAAACTTTTATAGTTGGTTCAACGTCATCGGAAACTCAATATTTTGTACATTTAACACCGTCGTATAGTGGGGATATGAAGATTCCCGATTCGTGTCTCTTTCAGCGGGGTATAGAGCGGCCACCACTGCCCACGCGAAACACGCATTGTCTCTGGATTGTACATTAATTACAGCTCTCTTCATCATAATTTCTCGCGGCAATTTAATATAACATCCCGCGCGCATAGGATTATACTTATTTATATTTACAGTTAAATTCTGTATTCGCGACAATGCCCAGCCACTATTGCGTTCTTGAAATTCTTCTAGCAATGCTAGGGTGGGCTCGATAACGCGGCGCTCGTACCACTCGTGTAAATCAGACGTGCGAAAGAGTTCACAGTTTCTCGTATTGATACTTTTATTCGCACGCTTATCACCCGACACAAATTCACCGTTGAATATAGTGTTCACTTTTACATTGTTGTGTCTTCTTATAACGTCTTGCACTTGCTCGAGCACGATGTCTTTGGCATCCTCGAGAAATTGACGAGGTTCGATATGGTTTGCGTTAATCACAGCACCGGTAAGAATACGGTTATCGAACGCGGTATCAATCTCGCGCCACACAAGTTCATTTTGATGCGCGCTACATCCGGCACCCGCGTTATTGTCACCACTGTAATTATCACCACTGGGCATAAACTGTCTCCGCAATCGAGTCTTTGCACCTTCGAGTCGCGCGATTCGAGCAATCAGCGATTGTCGATTCCCGATCGATAATCGTGGCCGTTTGATCCGATTTTGCTCTTCCAGCGACTCGAAGGTGCAAAGACTCGTTGCATCGTTGTAGCCATGCAAAATATTCGCCCAAGGTGGCAATTTGGTTGGATTGCTCCACCAGGTCGCGTTCAGTCTGTTCGATGTTTTCCATTTTATATATAATCACACAATATATAATCACACAATATATATATATTATCACACTTTCTGATAGAATACTATACTTTCTGACAGAACACTATACGTTTTGACTATACTTTTGCTATACCGACGTGTCGATGCGCTTTCAAATCACGTACTATGATCTGATGCGCTTCGAGCCTTCTTATATTCAACCAACAAACTTTCAGAGATTGTTGGAGGCACAAAAGAAAAAATTTTTGTAACTGAACCTAGGGTTGAAAATGTGTTGTTATCTCGCTATGATTCACAGATTGCTCGAAAACGTCGGACCCCGAAATATCTCAAAAATGTGTTGTTATCTCGCTATGATTCACAGATTGCTCGAAAACGTCGGACCCCGAAATATCTCAAAATATAAGTTTATGACATAAAGTTATAAAAAAATATATAAGGGTATAAAAAACCTTTTATAACCTTATATATATTTTTATAACTTTATGTCATCCTTCTTATATTCAGCCAACAAACTTTCAGAGATTGTTGGGGGGCACAAAGAAAAAATTTTTGTAACTGAACCTAGGGTTGAAAATGTGTTGTTATCTCGCTATGATTCACAGATTGCTCGAAAAGGTCGGACCCCGAAATATCTCAAAAATGTGTTGTTATCTACGTATTTCCATTCGCCCAATCCTTCAAAGAATACTTCTATTTATATTGTGTATGTTAAAAAAATATAATGAAGAGGACTCTGCTGCACTAGAGTATCATTTCTTTCGTTGCTCTTCTGTGTTTCGGTGGTCTGCTGCACTAGAGTATCATTTCTTTCGTTGCTCTTCTGTGTTTCGGTAGTCTTGTGCAATGGCTGAAGAAAACGTAATTATCATCGACGATGATACGGTGGCTGAAGAAAACGTAATTATCATCGACGACGATACGGATGATGATTACGATTATTGGATGGATCCAGTTGTAGCGGAGAGGATGGAGATAGAGAGAGAGGAGAGAGAGAGGAGAGAAATGGAAGATGATGGATCTGATATAGAACCCTTGGCGAAGGACAGTGATTACGATAGTGACAATAGTGACGATATTCTTGATGAACTGTTACAAAAGAAACAGCGAGATTTAAGCATACCTGAAATAATAACATTCAACGAAGCAACAAAGATATGTTGCATTTCCTATTACTATATGGAAAATGGATCAAAATATTGTATCGAATGCTTTCTAAGAGTACCGTATCAGTTTGAAGAAACTAGTTCTGTTCGAGAACATAGAACCATAGCTTATGTCCATGTGGAAAATATGTCATGCACAGGGTGCAGAAAATGTTTGAATCAAATATTGGCCTGCAACATGTGCCCTATTTGCACAAATTAAAATAGATGAGTCATGGATAACATTGTAAGTATCTTTTAATTTATTATATATCAAAAGTATTTTAAAATAAATTATTAAATAATTTAAACTAATGAAATGCATATGTTTTCTTCTGTTTTCAGAAATGGCTTCCCCAACATAGCCCGACACGGTCTATTTTATATATTATTATTTTTCTTTTATATTGTATACTTTTTATTAAACTCACACATACACACATTTAAATAAATTATATATATTTTTAATTGTAACAAAAAAAAATTGCAATTATTTACACGCCTTTCTCTTGCGCTCTCTCTCGCATTAATTATAAGTCTCGCTATCGTTCTCTCTCGTACGCGTTCTTTTCGCACTCTTATCGTTCTCTCTCACACGCGCGGCAAGGGTACAAAGCAGCCGAACATCAGCAATAAAAAATAAATAAATAAAAAATAAATAAATAAAGAAGAAAGAAAAAAGAAAAAGAAGGTTCCAAGATCCAATCCTTCAAAGGAATATCGCTGTTTATATTGTTTTATTGTTTATACTTGTCATAAAACATCCAACACGTCCCCAAGCGTCCCCCGCCTCGCAGCCCTCGCGCCACCGAAATCCCGCGTGACGTCATACCCCGCGCCACCGAAATCCCGCGTGACGTCATCCCTGATAGGACCTGAGTTAGAACCCGCGTGACGTCATCCCTGATAGGACCTGAGTTAGAACCCGCGTGACGTCATCCCCCTCCATCCTGCGAGACGTCATTCCCCCGCGCCGCTGAGATCCCCTCGCCCCTCACCCCCCCTGAGATCCCTGCGTTAGAACCGGTCTAGTACTAACTACTAATTTTCTTTCCCTTTATTTTTATTTTCCAGTTTTACACTTTTGCATATTTATTTATTTTATTTATCTACTATCAAAATTATATCTATCCTAACATCTGATTAATTCATTATAAAATGTATTCAAATTATATTAATTTTAAGAAATCTTCAAAAATATAATTATTAAATAGCTTTTTAATAAGAAAATTATATACATACTCAGAGAAAAGTTCTTACTTAATAATTAATTTTACGTATATTTAAACTAAATAAAATATTTTTACATTAAAGATAAAAATATTTTAAGTGCAAAAATTTATTTTCATACAAGCAAATTTGTTGTTATTTTTTTTATAACATTATAATCTAACAGCATGAAATTTACATATTATTTTATATATTGTAACATGTTTTTGCAACATTTTGTTTCAATACTGAATATTTTACATATTATATTATTTTATAATGTTATATACATTAGATATTATACATATAATGTTATATACATTAGATATTATACATTAGAATATTAAAAATTTATGTTTTATTTTTAATTATTTGTGAAAAAAATTTTAATTTTTTATATATAAAGATGCTACTAACTTTTATTTATAAAACTGCAATATTTGATGTAATATTGATAAATTTTTTTTCATAATTAAATATATTTTTATTTTAAAGATTTATAATACGACGAACAACTTCGCAGCGTTACCCAGTAAGCAAATTGTTAACAAATTGCGCGCAAATTGGCAGCAAATTTGATCAAAATTCCACACCAAATCCATAGCCATCTGTGTCCGCATTAAGCTTGTATTTTGCTGGCAAATCTTGCTGACATAACTTGACAGCAAATTGGTGACAAAACTCGAGCAAAGCTTGGTGACACGACTTTACGCCAAATTGTCGGCAAAAACTGAGCAAGACCTGCGCACACAATTTGATAGCAAATTGTCAGCAAAAACCGAACGAACTTTGACATTCCGAAGCTATTTAAATTTGACGTATATATCGATATTGATTTTTTCAATTTATATTTTATTTTTTAAATAATTGAGACAAAATATACATAAAATTTGGTTTTATATTTTAATACAATATCTTTATATAATACAATAACGTTTAATATTATTACACAAAAAGTAAATATAATATTAAAATTATTTACATTAAACTAATAAAAATTTCGCAATTACAATTTAAATATACACAAATATATATAAAAAATAATAAAACAAAATATAAAATACAAAATATAAAATTAATATATAATAAAATAAATTATATAATAAATTTTGCATAAAAAAATGTAATACAAGTTTTGTCACACATTTCGCGCATCGCAGTATTTATAAATATAGTAAAACACAAATTATGCTTACATAATTAAAGCAATACACAATACAGTAGAAATATATTAACATACAATATAATATAATTTAACATACAAAATCTTTAAATTAAATGCATGTATATTTCGTGGTTGTGTTAAATCAATATTTTAGTACGACAAAAAACCCATTTTTTTTTTTTACACGGATGAGAGGAGAAGATGCATTATGCATATCCTTGGCCCGGCCTCAAAGATTATGTAGGACTCTCACCTACTAAAAACTCCTCTCTGGTGGCAACTACCTTATGGCCTGTCTACCGGGGATCCGGGAAGTCTTGCTGTCACAGAACTTTCCGGGACCCGGTAGCCTATGCGCGTAGTGCCCATTCAATAACCCCCTCCCCCCTTTTCCCCAACTCATTCTATCTCTAACCATCCGATTTTTTCTTTCTTCTTTCCGTTGCGGGCCTTGCATCCTTCGCATGCAGATTTCCTGGAAATTAAAACGTTTTTATACATTAATTGCAGCATTTTAATTGGAATGTGTAATTATATTTAAAGGAAGTGTTCCGTTAGCATGCATCTCGAAAGGATATCAGCACTCATATCGACCAGTGCTTAGAAATTTTCATTGTCATTAACAAATCAGGGAGGTTGTGTTCAATCGGGACATAAACAGAACAAAATAGAATAAATGCACATACACAAAACCATGCATTTCAGTATCTATTAACTAACCTGTAAAAATGTTCACGTATATCCTCGTTAATTTCCGTTCGTATTTTCTCTGGTTTCCTCTGGCCGCTCATCGCTCCATAAGTCACGGTCGATTCTTCTTCCTTCACGATTCATTGTCCGGGTTTGTGGATTACGCATCCTGTGTCTCAGCCTCTCTTTTGCCGTCCGGAGAGCTTCCCGAAACTGTACTTGGAATTCCGACCGAGTGGGTTTTTGAAAATGCTGGTTGGAACATACAGCTTCTAAAAAAAAAAAACCCCAAGCAAAACATTATTAGTACCGAGACACGCAATAATAATTACAACAGTTATGTGTAAGAAAATGAAAAAGATTTTACCATAAATACCCATAGTAAGGCGAGCGTTATACAAAGGTCGTTGTCCTTCTTCCCGACCGAACCAAGTAAACGACGGTGTTAAGGCATCTTCAATAGCTTCCTTGAAGCAAAGATTTATTGCTTCCTTTAAATTGAAGCCACCGATATATATTAAATAATTGACCTAAAACCAAGTAAGTCGAAATTATAAATAAAATATCATATAAATATTATGAAGAGCGTTTTTCGTTTCACTTACAGCGTCAGAATAATCTTTCTCGTTGATCCTTTCAAATCTATCCATCTCTGTTAATGTTGATATTGGAAAAATATCTGGCTTCTGTGATGGGTAACGGCGATTCTGCACGCATTTCAAAATTCTTTCCAGTAAAGTACTCATTCTTCTACAAATAAAAGATAAATCAATTATCAGTATTGTCGGAAATGTTATAACAGAGATGTCACATGTATTAATAAGTACGATACACATCTGCCCCTTACTTCAGTTCTGCCTCCACACGTTCACAATTGTGCGTCCTTGTGCAAAGACATGTACTGAGGTAAGTATTACTGTATTTTTATTATTACGTAAAATCTCTCTCTCTCTCTCTCTCTCTCTCTCTCTCTCTCTCTCTCTGTCAACAATTCTTAAATGTATTTATGCTCTTATTAAAAATGTATAATTACTTATTTTATGCAAACTTATATAAATTTACCCATTGTCTATTGTGTCTGCGTGTATATGTTGACCACGAGCTGATCTTCGATGATTTTGTAGGATGTCATCCTGGCGAGACAATGTTCTCGTATTGTCCTGAAACTCAGATAATATATCATTACTATATATTGTTTTTCCAGTTTCTATATGTGATATATAATTGTGTGTAGGATTTATATTGGACGTCTGCGAAATTTTTGGGACAGAAATGTTATGGCGTGGATATGTTTTAATTGCGTTTGGTGTAAAATTTGTGTGTGTTAGATTGTTTGTGTCGTATGATTGAACGTTTATGTGTGAATGTAGTTGAATGTCTGTGTTTGTTTGACTATACATGTCGTGTTCAATATCTGTGTGCGATTGAATAGCTGTATATGCTGGACTATTTATTTCACTGTATACTTGAAAATTTTTTTGTGGTTGAAGATTTGTGTATGTTTTATCATTCATGTTCATATCGTATGCTTCCATGTGTGTGTACGATTCAGTATTTGTATGTGTTTGATTCCTAATTTCGCTGTATAATTGATTATTGTTTGGTGGTTGAATGACTGTGTGTAGTTCAACGTTTGTGAATTGGTCATTTGTATGTTTTGGAATGTGTGTGTGTGTGTATAAGATGTTTTATTTTGTTTGAGTGTATGTGATTGAGAAGAAAAATAATTTGTTTCATTATCCATATTCTGCGCAGCCCTCCTCAAATCGTTGATGTCCTTATCGATGTCTTCGGCAGTTGCTGATGCGGTCCTCCTTCGTTTCGGACTTTCGTCGGAAGAAGTCGTCTGGTAGCGCAATGGTTTCGAAATGATGCGCTTCGGTCGCTTTTCCATCTCCAAGTTTCTATAAATTAAACATATTAATAAGTCATAAATTTTTTATAATACATAACGGATGTATCTTGTACTAACTCTAGTCAAATATATGAAAAAGAAGTTTCTCAATGAATTCATTAAGATGTAATTTTCGTAATAAAGTTAAATATTTGTTAATTATTTCCTATGAGGTTTAAAAGACAAGTAATATTATACAGTATTGATTATTCTTATTTCTTTTTCTGAAAAGGTAGCTTATAAATGCATTTTCTTTTATTTCACTATACATTGCAATATTGGCAAAAAAAGTATAAATATATTAGAATAGAAAAAATTTTATGCAATAATTCTTACCGTTCCACAAAAATATTTTATGCATTAACTCCATCGTTCACTTTTTTTTTGTAAATGTTTCTGTATTTTTATTACTTCAACCTGTAATCAACTTGCAATCTATCAGAAAAGTACTTCTCAATATCAAGAGCAATTTTACAAAGTATGTGTAAGAGATTACAAGATTTAAAGAAAAGAAAAAATATAATCGAACATCAAAGTGAGTTATTAAGCAGATTATGTAAAATATACAATATAGGTAAATATAATATAACGAGATATAGATAAATTTGTATTATCTATGTGAATACAACATAAAGGAAAAGTAATAGAAAAAAAGCATGTAAGAACGACGTAATTAAAGAGCAAATGAGAGAAAAATATAAAAGGAAGATGTAAGAAAAAGAGAACACACGTTCTGTGATACTGTAAAAATAAGAATTAAGTTTATAGCATAGACCAATTACATCTTCTCGCTATGTATAATAACGGCGACAATATATTGCGATGTTTCTGAATTATTTTCTCTATCACTGTCGCTATCGTCCATCGATGTGCTGTTGAAAAAAGGCATTCTGTAACATTTTGCATGGACTTCATCTGGATGAACATAAAAAATTTCGCTATTTAGCGTAGCACATTTATATATTTGAAAAATAGAAGATACCATGCCAATATCATAATAATCATGAATGTCTAAAAATTTTTTCACACCCAAACGAAAGGAGTTATTATCTACAACAATGTTGAAGACGATGCAGATCGAGCCATCACGTAAGACACAACAATTGTCACGCACATCTATACCTAATAATATATTTTTAAATTGAATTTTACGGTATTGAAGACAATTGCTATCATTATTATACGGCATAGATACACGAATCGACGAATCAACATCGTGATTATTGCTTATTCCATGAACTTCTATCTCTGCTATTCTATTGAAAAACTGTTGGAGAGGTAGACCTGGTTTCCTAAAATATTTTCTGAAAATTGACATGTTATTTTCATAAGGAAATGCGGAAAACGAATCTAAACAACCAAAACATTTTACATCGTTGGTAAGATGAAGAAGACCATGGACATTGTAAGTATTGAATGTTGGACCATATAGATTTTCAGTTCTATAAACAAATTTTTGTAGCGCAAGTTCTGCAAAGTTTATGTGTTGTCTTGACGATGAATTGGAGGTCAAAACTCTTATTGCTGCGTGTAAGAATAAAAAATGTTTGTATAATCGATTATCTAGTACACCGAACATTACAACTGGGCCTGTATAAAGTAAAAATTGGCGAAATTCCGTTGCTTTATACTTGGAACATATATCAAGAGATCTGGGACGTCTTGCAAAATCCGAAGGACAATATTCTCTAAGATTATTTAGTTTTGCACAAATAATATGGATGGATCTTCCTGACAATTTTGAGAGACGTGAATATTTACCATATATCCATGCAGACAAGAGTTTCTTCATAACGCCCAAGCATACAAGGTGCATGTACTCAAAAGGCACTTGCGAAACCATACCTATAGGAAGCATTGATAGAGGACTTCTACCTTCTTTATGATGATCCTCGTCCAAACATCTGATATATTCTTCATCTGTACGAAGAGAATGATTAATGCCATTGAAAACATAACGATTTTCATGACGTATCCCAGAAACTTTACACTTGGAACAAGGCTGATAAGCCACATGGCTGCGATGATTCAGTATAAAAGCTCGAGCTGGTGCATCAGCTATGAAACATCTTAATCGTATTGGAATTTTATTACCATGAAAATTAATACCTCCATTATATATAATTTTTCTAATATCCGCAACAAATTTTTCCAGGAAAATATTGGAATCGCATGGCTTTTGCACACCTTTATAAATTCCAACTACTATTGGCTTTGCGTGCTGTATATTTGTCATTCTACATTGGATGGGTCAGATCTGAATACTACCAGACTTATCCAAACTACATCCGTCTACATTAAAATCTAATTCCAATTCATTAACAATAGGTTTGATGGAAATATGTGACAGATTTTGAATAATCTTTGTTTCTACATCAAAATGGATATATTCTCCTGGTTCTACATTAGACACGACAACACGTGTACGTGGTGTGTGAAGAAGTGTTCTAGCGTCTTTTGGCAATGTATTAAAACAAGGATGAATTCGAAGAACAGATAATATACTGTTACCTTGCGTATGTGTAAGGTTATGATTTACAAAGCAAGACGCTAAACTTTCGCTGAAAGATGATTCCATGGAGCGAATTGTAAAGGATGGTGAAACTACATCACTGACATCAGAGGCAGAAGAAGAAACCTTATCATCTTCTATAAAATCACGCCTAAAATCGCAAGTATCATTGTTTATATTTGAAGAGCTATAAAATTCGGAAATTGACGGACCAGGAACATCTTGAATATCACGATTATTATTAGACTTTGTAACTGCAGATTTGTATTTTAAACGATACTGTAAACGTAAATTTTGTCTAATTTTACACATAATTCTACTTCGTTGCCTTATGGATAAATTGGACAGCGATTTTCGCGACATAGTAAATTTTAAGTTTGTTTCCATATTTACGTGTTTTCTCGATGACTGCAAACGACGTAGCCACTTTGCTAAGTATCTTTTAATATAACAATCTGTAATCTTCTTAAAATATTCTTCGTTCACTATTGTCTCGCTCGTTACTGCACAACACTGCAACGACTGAACTCAGAATGATCGAGGATAGTGCTCTGTGTACAATAACAAAAAGATTACGACCAATCACGAACTCGAGCAACATGGCGCAGCCTATCCGAGAATAACATTTTGGCGGTATAATTTCCCGCCAAGATAAAAAAGGCTACGCCATGTTGCTCGAGTTCGTGATTGGTCGTAATCTTTTTGTTATTGTACACAGAGCACTATCCTCGATCATTCTGAGTTCAGTCGTTGCAGTGTTGTGCAGTAACGAGCAAAACAGTAGTGAACGAAGAATATTTTAAGAAGATTACAGATTGTTATATTCAAGGATACTTAGCAAAGTGGCTACGTCGTTTGCAGTCATCGAGAAAACACGTAAATATGGAAACAAACTTAAAATTTACTATGTCGCGAAAATCGCTGTCCAATTTATCCACAAGGCAACGAAGTAGAATTATGTGTGAAATTAGACAAAATTTACGTTTACAGTATCGTTTAAAATGCAAAACTGCCATTACAAAGTCCAATAATAATCGTGATATTTAAGACGCTTCTGGTTTATAAATTATCGATTTTTAGCTCTTGTTCAAACATAATAAGTATAAGTTCAAATATAAATACTTGCAATTGGCGTGATATTAATAAATAGCAGATGATATTGTTTTTCCTTTTGTCTCTGATGCCAGTAATGTGTAGTTTCACTTTCCATTGAAATTACTATCATAGAATCATCTTTCCGCAAATGTTTGGCATCTTGCTTTATAAATCATAATCTAACACATAAGTAAAGTAATATATTTTTGTTCGAATACATTTTTGTTTTATAATAATTTTAATAAATTAGAAAAACATGACAGAGATGCTTCTTAACACATACGTACTGTTGTGTTTAATGTATAACCTGGAGAGTATATCTATTTTCATGTAGAAATTAAGATTATTCAAAATCTGTCACTTATTTCCATCGCATCTATTGTTAATCAATTAGAATTAGGTTTTAAAGTAGATGGATATAGTTTAGATAAATGTAATAGCATTCAGATCTGATCCATTCAATATACAGGGTTTAGCAAAAGTGTGGAAACCCCTTAATATTTCGAAAAATACGCATTTAAAAAAAAAATGTTTCATACAAAAGTTATAGGGTTTTATGTGGCGCATTACACAGCAACATTATTATGACCTCGAATAGCGTTGTCAAGGTTATGTGAAGGTCACCTCCAACTTTTTAAATGGGACACCCTATATGCTTTTGCATATTCTTGTAGCTTATCTCGAGAGCTTTCCAAAACACTATAATTAAGTTAGTTTTCATTAAGTACTTTCCGAGTTATGAGGCTTGAAATCATTTCTTAATTTTACATAAACCATAAAATATCTTGTAAAATATTCATTTTTCGATTATCTTACCTTAATACTTTTATGTACAAAATAATGAGAGGAATCAATTGGTGTAAAGAAAAAATATAGTTGTTTTCTTTACACCAATTGATTACTCTCATTATTTTGTACATAAAAGTATTAAGGTAAGACAATCGAAAAATGAATATTTTACAAGATATTTTATGGTTTATGTAAAATTAAGAAATGATTTCAAGCCTCATAACTCGGAAAGTACTTAATGAAAACTAACTTAATTATAGTGTTTTGGAAAGCTCTCGAGATAAGCTACAAGAATATGCAAAAGCATATAGGGTGTCCCATTTAAAAAGTTGGAGGTGACCTTCACATAACCTTGACAACGCTATTCGAGGTCATAATAATGTTGCTGTGTAATGCGCCACATAAAACCCTATAACTTTTGTATGAAACATTTTTTTTTTAAATGCGTATTTTTCGAAATATTAAGGGGTTTCCACACTTTTGCTAAACCCTGTAGAGTTGCAAATATATACAGCACGCAGGGCCAATAGTAGTTGAAATTTATAAAGATGTACAAAAGCCATTCGATCCCAATATTTTCTGGCAAAATTCATTGCAGATATTACAAAAATTATATCTAGCAGAGGTATTAATTTTCATGATAATATAATACCAAACGATTAAAATGTTTTACAGCTTGAGCTTTTAATCTGAATTATTGTCGCCATGTGTCTTGTCAGTCTTGTTCTAAGTGTGAAACTTTTGAAATATCTCATAAAGGTCGTTATGTGTTCATTCTCACAAATGAAGTATACACGTGTTTGCACGAGGATTGTCATCAACAAATTAAGTTTTGCAAAACTTGCGCTACAAAAATTTGTTTATACATAGAAGTAAAAATCTTTGGTGCAACATTTCATACTTTTAACTTTCACAGTCTTCTTCATCTTATCGACAATATAAGATAGTTGTTTAGATTCTTTTCCATATTTTTTTTATGAAAATAATGTGTCAATTTTCAGGACAAATATTGTAGGAACTATATCTCCCCAACAGTTTTCCAGCAGAGATAGGTGTATTTATGGAACAAGCAATAATCATGATGTTGATTCGTCTGTTCGTGTATGTGTGCGGTATAATAATAATAGCAATTGTCTTCAATACTGTAAAATTTAAAAATATATTATCAGAGTATAGATTAGGGTATAGATGTACATGACAATTGTATCTTCCGTGATGGCTCGGCTCGATCTATATCGTCTTTAACATTGTTGTGAATTAATAGCTCCTTCTGTTTGGGTGTGAAAAGATTTTTATAAATTCATGACATTAGTATCTTCGGTTTTTCAGATGTAAATGTGCCATGTTAAACAGCGAACCTTTTTTTATGTTTTTTTAGATCAAGTCCATGCAAAATATTACAGAATGCCTTTTTTCAACAGTACATGGACGGATGATAGTGACAGTAATGGAGAAAAATATTCAGAAATGTCGCAATACACTGTCGCTGTTATACAAGGCAAGAAGATGTAAGATGTGTCTATGTTCCAAACTTGTAATTTTTACTTGCAGGGACTGCCACGTGTGTTCTCTTTTTCTTACATCTTTCTTCCATATTTTTCTCTCGTTTACTTTCTAACTTTGTCACTCTCTTATGTGATATTATATATTGCCTCCTCTATTACTTTTTCCTTGAATAGATAATATTGTATCTATATCTCGTTGTATTATGTTCTTCATAATAATTTGCTTAATAACTCACTTTGGTGTTCGAATTTCTCTTTTTTAAATATCTTATAACATCTCTTGACAAAAAAATCTGTAAAGTTGCATTTGATATTGGGAAGCATTTTGTAAATAGATTGCAGTTCATTTGAAGCGATAAAAATACATGTTGATTTGCAAAAAAATTTTGACAATGGAGATAATGCATAAAATATTTTTGTGGAACGGTAAAAATTATTGCACAAAATTTTTTCTATTCTAATATATTTATACTTTTTTTGCCAATATTGCAATGTATAGTGAAATAAAAGAAAATGCATTTATAAGCTATCTTTTGAGAAAAAGAAATGAGAATAATGAATACTGTATAATATTGCTTGTCTTTTAACCCATTCAGACCCTATGTACATAATTATGCACAAAAACTTTAAAATCATGTGAAATAGTTATTTTTCAGAATTAGTTTCCCTGAGATCTCTCGGTGGACTAAATAATAATAAAAATAATAATAATAAAAAAAATAATAAATAATAATAAAATAATAATAATAATAATAATAATAATATATAATTTTTTACATTACCAGAAAAAATTCAGGTCTGAATGGGTTAAAAATCATAGGAAATAATTAACAAATATTTAACTTTATTACGAAAATTACATCTTAATGAATTCATTGAGAAACTTCTTTTTCATATATTTGACTAGAGTTAGTACAAGATACATCCGTTATGTATTATAAAAAATTTATGACTTATTAATATGTTTAATTTATAGAAACTTGGAGATGGAAAAGCGACCGAAGCGCATCATTTCGAAACCATTGCGCTACCAGACGACTTCTTCCGACGAAAGTCCGAAACGAAGGAGGACCGCATCAGCAACTGCCGAAGACATCGATAAGGACATCAACGATTTGAGGAGGGCTGCGCAGAATATGGATAATGAAACATTATTTTTCTTCTCAATCACATACACTCAAATAAAATAAAACATCTTATACACACACACACACATTCCAAAACATACAAATGACCAATTCACAAACGTTGAACTACACACAGTCATTCAACCACCAAACAATAATCAATTATACAGCGAAATTAGGAATCAAACACATACAGATACTGAATCGTACACACACATGGAAGCATACGATATGAACATGAATGATAAAACATACACAAATCTTCAACCACAAAAAAATTTTCAAGTATACAGTGAAATAAATAGTCCAGCATATACAGCTATTCAATCGCACACAGATATTGAACACGACATGTATAGTCAAACAAACACAGACATTCAACTACATTCACACATAAACGTTCAATCATACGACACAAACAATCTAACACACACAAATTTTACACCAAACGCAATTAAAACATATCCACGCCATAACATTTCTGTCCCAAAAATTTCGCAGACGTCCAATATAAATCCTACACACAATTATATATCACATATAGAAACTGGAAAAACAATATATAGTAATGATATATTATCTGAGTTTCAGGACAATACGAGAACATTGTCTCGCCAGGATGACATCCTACAAAATCATCGAAGATCAGCTCGTGGTCAACATATACACGCAGACACAATAGACAATGGGTAAATTTATATAAGTTTGCATAAAATAAGTAATTATACATTTTTAATAAGAGCATAAATACATTTAAGAATTGTTGATAGAGAGAGAGAGAGAGAGAGAGAGATTTTACGTAATAATAAAAATACAGTATTACTTACCTCAGTACATGTCTTTGCACAAGGACGCACAATTGTGAACGTGTGGAGGCAGAACTGAAGTAAGTGTCAGATGTGTATCGTACTTATTAATACATGTGACATCTCTGTTATAACATTTCCGACAATACTGATAATTGATTTATCTTTTATTTGTAGAAGAATGAATACTTTACTGGAAAGAATTTTGAAATGCGTGCAGAATCGCCGTTACCCATCACAGAAGCCAGATATTTTTCCAATATCAACATTAACAGAGATGGATAGATTTGAAAGGATCAACGAGAAAGATTATTCTGACGCTGTAAGTGAAACGAAAAACGCTCTTCATAATATTTATATGATATTTTATTTATAATTTCGATTTACTTGGTTTTAGGTCAATTACTTAATATATATCGTTGGCTTCAATTTAAAGGAAGCAATAAATCTTTGCTTCAAGGAAGCTATTGAAGATGCCTTAACACCGTCGTTTACTTGGTTCGGTCGGGAAGAAGGACAACGATCTTTATATAACGCTCGCCTTACTATGGGTATTTATGGTAAAATCTTTTTCATTTTCTTACACATAACTGTTGTAATTATTATTGCGTGTCTCGGTACTAATAATGTTTTGCTTGCGGTTTTTTTTTTTTTTAGAAGCTGTATGTTCCAACCAGCATTTTCAAAAACCCACTCGGTCGGAATTCCAAGTACAGTTTCGGGAAGCTCTCCGGACGGCAAAAGAGAGGCTGAGACACAGGATGCGTAATCCACAAACCCGGATAATGAATCGTGAAGGAAGAAGAATCGACCGTGACTTATGGAGCGATGAGCGGCCAGAGGAAACCAGAGAAAATACGAACGGAGATTAACGAGGATATACGTGAACATTTTTACAGGTTAGTTAATAGATACTGAAATGCATGGTTTTGTGTATGTGCATTTATTCTATTTTGTTCTGTTTATGTCCCGATTGAACACAACCTCCCTGATTTGTTAATGACAATGAAAATTTCTAAGCACTGGTCGATATGAGTGCTGATATCCTTTCGAGATGCATGCTAACGGAACACTTCCTTTAAATATAATTACACATTCCAATTAAAATGCTGCAATTAATGTATAAAAACGTTTTAATTTCCAGGAAATCTGCATGCGAAGGATGCAAGGCCCGCAACGGAAAGAAGAAAGAAAAAATCGGATGGTTAGAGATAGAATGAGTTGGGGAAAAGGGGGGAGGGGGTTATTGAATGGGCACTACGCGCATAGGCTACCGGGTCCCGGGAAGTTCTGTGACAGCAAGACTTCCCGGATCCCCGGTAGACAGACCATAAGGTAGTTGCCACCAGAGAGGAGTTTTTAGTAGGTGAGAGTCCTACATAATCTTTGAGGCCGGGCCAAGGATATGCATAATGCATCTTCTCCTCTCATCCGTGTAAAAAAAAAAAATGGGTTTTTTGTCGTACTAAAATATTGATTTAACACAACCACGAAATATACATGCATTTAATTTAAAGATTTTGTATGTTAAATTATATTATATTGTATGTTAATATATTTCTACTGTATTGTGTATTGCTATAATTATGTAAGCATAATTTGTGTTTTACTATATTTATAAATACTGCGATGCGCGAAATGTGTGACAAAACTTGTATTACATTTTTTTATGCAAAATTTATTATATAATTTATTTTATTATATATTAATTTTATATTTTGTATTTTATATTTTGTTTTATTATTTTTTATATATATTTGTGTATATTTAAATTGTAATTGCGAAATTTTTATTAGTTTAATGTAAATAATTTTAATATTATATTTACTTTTTGTGTAATAATATTAAACGTTATTGTATTATATAAAGATATTGTATTAAAATATAAAACCAAATTTTATGTATATTTTGTCTCAATTATTTAAAAAATAAAATATAAATTGAAAAAATCAATATCGATATAAACAGGGTGTCCCATTTTAAAGGACCCACTCAAATATCTCAGAAACACTGCGTTAAATCGAAAAATGTTTCAAACAAAAGTTATGTGGCTTCAAGGGGGCCATGAGATGGTGACAATGATTTGACCTTGGAAAATCATTTGAAGGTCATGTGAAGGTCACTTCAATTTTTTTAAATGGAACACCCTATATATTTTTGCAAATTCTTGTAGCTTATCTCGAGAGCTTTCCAAAACACTATAATTAAGTACCTTTTTGTTAAGTACTTTTTGAGTTATGAGGCTTGAAATAATTTCTTAATTTTACATAAACCGTAAAATATCTTGTAAAATATTCATTTTTCGATTACCTTACCTTAATACTTTTACGTACAAAATAATGAGAGGAATCAATTGGTGTAAAAAAAACACATAGTTGTTTTGAAGAAAAAATATGTAATTTGCAATTAACAATTACATTTCTTTTTTCGAAACAATTATGTGTTTTCTTTACACCAATTGATTCTTCTCATTATTTTGTACGTAAAAGTATTAAGGTAAGATAATCGAAAAATGAATATTTTACAAGATATTTTACGGTTTATGTAAAATTAAGAAATTATTTCAAGCCTCATAACTCAAAAAGTACTTAACGAAAAAGTACTTAATTATAGTGTTTTGGAAAGCTCTCGATATAAGCTACAAGAATTTGCAAAAATATATAGGATGTTCCGTTTAAAAAAATTGAAATGACCTTCACATGACTTTCAAATGATTTTCCAAGGTCAAATCATTGTCACCATCTTATGGCCCCCTTGAAGCCACACAACTTTTGTTTGAAACATTTTTCGATTTAACGCGGTGTTTCTGAGATATTTGAGTTGGTCCTTTAAAATGGGACACCCTGTACGTCAAATTTAAATAGCTTCAGAATGTTAAAGTTTGTTCGGTTTTTGCTGACAATTTGCTATCAAATTGTGTGCGCAGGTCTTGCTCAGTTTTTGCCTACAATTTGGCGTAAAGTCGTGTCACCAAGCTTTGCTCGAGTTTTGTCACCAATTTGCTGTCAAGTTATGTCAGCAAGATTTGGCAGCAAAACACAAGTTTAATGCGGACACAGATGGCTATGGATTTGGTGTGGAATTTTGATCAAATTTGCTGCCAATTTGCGCGCAATTTGTTAACAATTTGCTTACTGGGTATGTATTATAACGTGACCCGAGCACGCCAAGTTTTTGTAAGTCTTTTGGTCTTAATTTTTTTAGTTCCAAATTTACTTGGCACAGCTTATGATTAATTTCAAAATTAAATATTTCCTAATAATAAAAATATGTAAATTATAATACGACTAAAAATATGTAAATTATAATATTATGTACGTATAATACGACGGGTCAAATTTTTGTATGTAACTTCTTAAATCCTTTAGTTCCAGGTCTACATAGTAAAACTTATGATCTTAAAACAAGTCGATTAGTTTTTCTCTTTTAAATTCAAAATTGGCGATTAATGCAATCGATGTTATTGCAGTAAGTGTTAAATAGTTTTATGACTCACTATTTATAATCTGCAATATAAAATCCGCAATATATTAATGCTATTTCATATATTGTACAAATATTTATTTGGATCATACATAATAATGTATTTTTATATATCATACAAAGTATTGAACTTATTTTGAAAATCATTTTCATCTTGTCGAGAATCTAATACATAAATGCAAGATTGAATTTGTGACAAATATTTCAAATTACAAATCCCTATCAATTGCTACAATGTACTTGGCTAATTAATGATTGATTTCATATTTAATTTTGTATTTTTTTTAGGAAAAATATATATTTTTTGAGAGAAAATTTTTATTATAAATTATTTTTAGGGATATTTTTTTATAAATGTTTTGTTGTATACAAGATGGAATATTTTTTATGTACTTGGCGTATTCTTTTTACCTTTGTAAAGTTTTTTTTGGAGGGATTTCACATCTTTTTATAAAATTTACATATATTTTTTGAGATAAATTATTTTTAGGGATATTTTTTTATAATTGCATTATTCTTTATTATAAAATAAAATTTTGTTTCACGTATGAAAAATCAAAGAAAGTTTTTAGAAATTCAGATGTAATTGAACGATAAGATATGTTGCAATTCTGTCATTGTATTAGATCTTAAACAAAATTGAAATTTAGCCATTACTAGGTCTATAAGAGAAAAAAAAGAAGTTAAAAATTCGAAAACTTAAACAGATGTATGTAATAAGTAAATAATAATAATATAATTACCACACATAAAAGTTTGATATAAGTTTGTTGCGTATCGTAATAAATATTATTTTATAAGGCAGCATCATCATATATAGTCCATCCTCCCACAACTTAAAATATATTTCCAGTTTTACAAATATGATGTTACTCTTTTCCTACTTCCATGCAATATCTAAACCTTATTCCTACAAGTAACCCATATAGGCTTCCGGTTCCGGAGAGTGTGTGAGTATGTGTGGCAGGTATGAGAGTGTGCGGTCAGTGAATTGTAAGAAAGTAGCGGTCAGAGTGAGAGGAGAATTTGAGAGTGTGGCGTGGGCTGCGAGGGAGAAAGAGAGGGGTGGCGAAGGAGAAAGTGGAGGGAAGGGGAGTGGAAGCTGAAGAGAAAATACAGAGGGAAAGAGGCAGTGAGGTTAGGAGGTAGGGTGGCACGTGGCGACGGGAGTGTAGAACACGGGTGCAGAGAGTAGAAGGCAAGTGTAGAGTCACTAGGAAAGACACTAGGGAAGGTGCTGTCGGCGGGGACAGCTCGCTCAGACCATAGAGTCTGTAAGAAGCAAGGTAGGATAGCGGAAGATAGTTCTAGGTAGTGATAGGATTTGAGTAGTGAGGAACGGAAAAGAGATGGAGGTTGACAGTAGGGAGGGAAAGTTAAAAGAGGGTGAGGAGAGAAGGTCGGGAGGGGAAGAGGGAAAGAAAAAAGTAGGAAGGCCAAAGAAGATAGAGGAGCTGGGCAAGGAAAGGTAGTACAGGATGTATTGAGGCCTTCTTGAAGAGGAAAAGGGAGGGATCAGGAGATGAGGAAAAGGAGGAAGATGAGTGGACGTTTAGGAGGAATAGAAAGTCGGAGAGATTGCGGGAAGAGGGGATGTGATTGGAGAAGGAGGAAATAGGTAAAATGATAAATGAGATGGGAGAAAAAATGATGGAGAGATTTTGTGAGGAGTTTAGGAATTTGAGGTTAGAGATATTACAAAGGGATAAGGAGTGGAGAGAGGAAAAGAAGGAGATAGGGCAAAAAATTGAGACCATGGAAAGAAAAATAAAAGAGTTAGAAACCAGATTGGGGGAAAGGGAGAAAGTAGCAGAGGGAGTGGGGCTGGGGAGGATAAGAGGATGCGTAGGCCTGGATGAAGGGACAGTAGATAAGATGAAGGGAATTGGTAGGAAGATGGAACTAAAGGAAAGAGAGGAAAGGAGGAACAACATAGTGATTCGTAGATTGGAGGGGGAAACAGGAGATCTGGAAGTGAGAGTGATGAAAGTGTTTGAGGCAATAGGGGCGGAGGTAGGGATTGAGTGGATTAGGAGGATTAGGGGGAAAGAGGGCGGGGAGGGAGAAATGGTAGTGGTAAGACTAGGGAGCAGGGAGCAGAAGAGGCAGCTGATGGAGAAAACGAAGGAACCAAAGGGGAAAAAGATCAGAATAGAAGATGATCTAACGTGGGGGGAGAGAAGGATGAAATGGAGAATTGGGGACATAGCGGAGGAAGAAAGCAAAAAGGCAATAGAGTATGGACAGGGTACGGAAAAATCAGAATCAATGATTGTTGGTGGAGATGGGACGAAGAGGAGGGGAGGCTTAGAAACTGGAAGGGGGAGTTAAGAGGAGAAGAAATGGATAAGGGGAAAGGAGAGGTAGTGAATGGGAAGCTGAAGATGTAAGAATAGAATATGAGGGGGAGAATAGAGATGGAGGGGGAAGGAAAAAAGAGAGGGGAAAGGATAGGAGAGAGGGGGAAAGAAAAGGAGAGGGAGGGAGGAAAGTGGATAGAGGAAAAGAGGGGTGGAAAGTAGGCTTCTGAATGTAGCGGGGGTAAAGAATAAGGAGGAAAAGTTTTGGAAAGAAATTAAGAGATGGGAGATAGTTGTGATGGTGGAAACTTGGGTTGATGGGAAAGGTTGGGACAGGGTAAAGCGGATGTTACCAAAAGGTTATAGGTTGGAGAGACAATTAGCGAAGAAAAGGAGTAAAAAAGGTAGACCGATGGGGGGGATAATTATTGGAGTAAAAGAGGAGGGATGAGTAGCCTCGGTTATTGAAGTAGAGGAAAAAGAGGAAGGGGTGTTGGCAGTAGAGGTATGGGTGGGCGAAGAAAGATGGAGGATAGTAGGAGTGTATGTGAAGGGAGATATGAAGGAAAAGCTAGAAGCGATGGAGGGATGGCTGGAGGAGCAGGAGGAAAGCAAATGGACAATAATAGGGGGTGACTTTAACGCGAGGACGGGGAAGTTGGGAGGAGGTATAGAGGAGGGAGAGGAGGAAGGAATAGTAAGAAAATCAAAAGATGGAAAGATTAATGAAGAAGGAAGGAAATTGATAGGGGGACTAGAAAAAAGGGGATGGGGAATTCTGAACGGAACGGTGGAAGAGGACGAAGAGGGGGAATTTACATAAACGGGGGGAAGAGGAGAATCAGTGATTGATTATGTGGTAGGGGAGGAAAAGGTAAGGAAAAGGGTGGTGAGGATGGAAGTAGGGGATAGCGTGGAGTCGGATCACCATCCATTGGTAGTATTTTTAGAAGGGAAAGGAGAAAGGGCAAAGGAGAGAGGGTGGGGAAGTAAAGAAAGAAGGGGTGGGAGATGGACAATAAGAGGAGGGGAAAAAATAAAAGGGGAGGTAGACTGGGAATTAATGGGAGACAAGGGCGTTGATGAAGAGTTGGAAAGGAAAATAGGGAAGATAGGAGAGAAATTGAAGGAGGGGGAAAGAGAAAGCGGGAGGAGGAAAAGAGTAGGATGGTGGGATGAAGAATGTGAGGGTAAAAGGAGAGAAGTGAGGAGAACATTAAGAGAGTGGAGGAAAAGGGGAGGGGAGGGGGAAAGGTATAGGAAGGAGAGAGCGGAATACAAGTTGTTATGTAAAAGGAAAAGAGGGGAGGAAAACGAGAGATGGATTAAGGAGGCGCAGGAAGTAAGGACGGAAGGGGAGATAGTTGGGATAGTTAATAAGGAGAGGAAAAGGTGAAAGGAGATCAACGAGGGGATAGAAGGGAAAGAATGGAGAGAGTACTTTATGAAGTTGTTAGGAGGGGTAGAAGGTAGAGTGTTAAGAGGAGGGAAGGGAAGGAGGGCAGAGGATGGAGAAGAGGATCTGAGGAGAGGAGAGGTAAGGTATGTTTTGGAGAAGTTGAAAAAGGGGAAGGCGGCGGGGACGGATGGGGTGCCAAACGAGGTATGGAAGTGTGGGGGAGAAAAGATAGAGGAGTGGATCTGGGGCTTCTGTAACAGGGTCTGGAGGGGGGAAGGGTGGTCGGAGCAGTGGAAGGATGGAATAATTGTTCCTTTAGTGAAAAAGGGGGCAGGAGTGAAGGTAGAGGACTATAGAGGGGTAACGTTGATGCCAACGCTGTACAAAGTGTATGTGGGAGTGTTAACAGAGAGATTGAAAGAAGAGATGGAGGAAAAAGACATGGTGCCACAGAATCAGACAGGTTTTAGAAAGGGGATGGGAGTAATAGACAATATTTATGTTCTAAATTTTTTGGGGAATAGGCAGCTAAAACGGAAAGGTGGAATGGTGGTTGCGACGTTTGTGGATCTAAAGGCGGCGTTTGACTCGGTGGACAGGGAGGTGTTAATGGAAGCAATGAAGGGGAGAAGGGTTAGGGAAGGATTAAGGAGTAGGATAGAAGAGGTATATAGGGAGACAAGGAGTAGAGTGAAGATAGGAGAGAAAATAGGAGAGAATTTTTGGACGGCAAGAGGAGTGAGGCAGGGATGTCCAATGAGTCCGTATTTGTTCAACCTAGTTTTAGCGGATGTGGAGGAGGTGTTGAGAAGGGGAGGATGGAGTAGTGTGAAATTAGGAGAGGAAAAAATATATTGCTTGGCATATGCGGATGACATGGTGCTGTTGTCAGAAAATGAAGAGGGGATGGCACACATGTTAGGGAAATTAGAGGGGTATATGGATAGGAAAAGGTTAGAGGTGAATGTGGGGAAAACGAAAGTTATGAGGTTTAGGAAAGGAGGAGGGAGGAGGAAAACGGCAAAGTGGAGATGGAGGGGAAAGAGATAGAGGAGGTGAAGGAATTCACATATTTAGGATATAAAATGCAAAGGAACGGAGGACAGGAGGCGCATGTAAAAGACAGGGTAAGGAAGGCAGGGGCGGTGATAAGACAGGTGTGGGGGATAGGTAAAAGGAGGTTTACGGGAGATTGGAAAAGAAGAATTTGGCTGTGTGAGAGGTTGGTAGGAACGGTAATGGAGTTCGGTGCAGAAATATGGGGGTGGAGGGAATGGAAAGAGGTGGAGGCAATGCAGGAAAGATGGATTAGATGGACGCTAGGGGTGGATTGGTGCACACCGGGGTATATGGTAAGGGAGGAGAAGTTTAGGATAGGGACAGGGAAAAGGGCAGTAGGATTTGAAAAGAAACTGGAAGAAGGGAGAGGCGGAGGCTTAGCGAGGAGATGCTTTGAGGAAATGAAGAGGAAGATACGAGAGGGAGGGGAAATGACAGCGTGGGAAGAGGAGGAGGAAATTTTTTGAGGACAGGGGAAAAGAAGTGAAAGAGATGGAGGAGAAAAGAGGAAGGGGAGAAGAAGTATATGATGGGTGGGAGCAGAGGGATAGAGAGATGCAAAAGGAGGAAAGATGGGAAAGGATTAGAGATTCAAGGTACAATAGATGGTATGGGGAGGTGAAGGAGGAGGGAATACCGGCATATCTGGAAAAGGGATGGGGGGAGAGTAGATGGAGGAGGGTGATAAGATTTAGGTTGAATAACGAGATGAGAGAAGCGAGATATTGGGAATCAGAAGAAAGAAGGAAGTGTAGGCGGTGTGGGGGGGGAGAGGAGACATGGGAGCATGTACTGGGAGAATGCAGAGGAGGAGGAAAAGAGGGGAATTGGTGGGAAAGAATGGAAGAGATCTTGAGTCAGGAAGGGGAAGGGGAATGGTGGATGAGGGAGATAGAGAGTGAAAGAGAGAAGGAAAAGGGGGAGAATGGAGGAGAGGTGGAAGGAGAGGGTATGGTGAATGGAGGGGTGTGTGTGGAGTGAAGGAGAATATGTGGAGTATGTGGAACCGGAAGTCGAAAAGTTAGGGGTAGATCTCTCTCTCTTAGTTAGGTTAGATAGGGTAGTTTGTAAGGTAGAATGTAAGGCAGTCATAAGCCGAGGATAGTCATAAGTTAGTGTTAAGCAAAGCGAGCGGTTGTTGGACAGGCGGTGTCTTCCCTGCGCGGCGAATCACAGCATAGGTGCTATGTTTGATGCAGTATGCTTATGGTTTATTTTTATTTTTATTTTTAGTTTATTTTTTGTTTTATTTTTATTTTTCTCCGTTTTCCTTTATCTTTATTTTCACTGTGGTTTATTGTATTATACTGTATTTATTTTTATTTTTATTTTTATTTTATATTTTCTTGTTATTTTCCTTCTGTTTATTTTGGTTTGCGGATTCTGTATTCTTTTTATGTGAAAGGTTTGTAAGAGGTTCAGGTACGCTCCTCGAAAAAGCGCCTTCAATCCTCAAGGGGACGAATAAAGATATCATCATCATCAAGTAACCCATATAACATTAGATATTCTATGAATATACATCTTACTTCCATAACATGAAAATAATATCTTGTATGTTGCATGTTCATACATTTCATATACATGATTTGGATAAACACTACAATATGTATATTCATTGATGTATTTTATATGTACATACTACAATATGTATATTCATTGATGTATTTTATATGTACACACTACAATATGTATATTCATTGATGTATTTTATATGTACATACAGTTTATGTATGTACATTGCATGTGAAATGTAGATAGATAGTTTTTATTTACTGTACTGTATGTAATATGTATATACATTGCTGTACATCATATATACATACGTTTTATAATCTCTAAATACACATACATTTCATATACATAATTTGAATATACATTACAATATGTAATAAGTATATTCAAAGATGTATTATATATACATACAGTTTATGTATGTAGAGTGTATGTGAAATGTAGATACAGAGTTTTTCTATACTTTACTGTATGTAATATGTATATACATTGCTGTACATCATATATACATACGTTTTATAATCTCTAAATACATACATTTCATATACATAATTTGAATATACATTACAATATGTAATAAGTATATTCAAAGATGTATTTTATATATACATACAGTTTATGTATGTAGAGTGTATGTGAAATGTAGATACAGAGTTTTTCTATACTTTACTGTATGTAATATGTATATACATTGCTGTACATCATATATACATACGTTTTATAATCTTTAAATACATACATTTCATATACATAATTTGAATATACATTACAATATGTAAGAAGTATATTCAATGATGTATTTTATATATACATACAGTTTATGTATGTACAGTATATGTGAAATGTAGATACCCCACACAGCACATGATATTATTCGTATATACTGAATTGCTACTGAATATACTACAGATATGTAAGATATACAGATAATATCTCTATAACGTGTTTTGTAGTATATTACTTTTCTGATATTCTTAGAATATACGAAACTCATCAGTAATATTTGGTATATTTATCGAATATTCTCAGGATATACTAAAATTATCAGCAATATTACATTTTTTATCGGATATTTTTGGAATGTATGAAGCATTCCCAGCAAACACAGAATACAAATATATATATCAATTTGTTTGATATCAATTAGCAAACTTCTTAGGGCTCCTGCACACAGGACGCGGCAACACTTGCCGCGCGGCGGAAGCCGACGCGATAAGCCAATACAAAAGTTGGATTGAGTTCAACTTTGACGCGCGGTAGATGTTACGTATCTGCTGATTGACTATCGCATCGGCTTCCGCCGCGCGGCAAGTGTTGCCGCGTTCTGTGTGCAGGAGCCCTTATGGAAATAGACAACTTACACGGAACAAAAACCTCTAATGAATGTCCACTAGACGTCTACCATGGAGATTCGAAACCTCCATTAGATGTCCATGAAACGTCCCGTAAACATCTACTAGACATCCACAGTTCCGCATTTCATACCTCCATTCGACATCCATTAGACGTATTCATAGATGTCATATGTACGTTATATGGAGTAATTATAGATATTGAATGAAGCGTTCATGGATGTCATATGTACGTTATATGGAGTAATTATAGATATTTTGTGGAGCTCTTATGGATGTCAGATATACGTTATATGGAGTAATTATAGATATTTTGTCGAGCTTTCATGGATGTCATATGTACATTATATGGAGTAACAAATAGATAATGAACGGATCATTTTCGTTTATTGGCCGGACATTTACTTGTCCGACTTATAAAATCGATTTAATATCTGAAGTTCCTCTATTGAAACTGTATCAGAAATTAGATCGAAGTAATACTTTTAATTTTATCTGTCGCCTTTTACAAGCTTTACATAATTCTCATGACTAAAACTCAAGTACGAGAAAAATAGCGCACCATAGCGGTAAACGAACGAACTAGCGCGATTACTGATTTTACAGTGAAATTTTACTTCCACTGACTATAATTATTAGTGAGATATAAGATAAAGTAACAAAAAATAATATTTACCAATACTAGGAAAAATAATTAATAAAAATTATTTATGTTAAGAGAAATGTGTACACATCTATCATACATCCATAACCGACGTCTAATGGACATCCATGATGAATTTACAAACGACATCTACCGTGGAGATAATATGGATTTCTATTAGAGATCCATTGAACATCCACCATGGAGATAGAGGTCATATGGAGGTATGGAGGTTATATGGACCTCCAATGGATGTCATGTTCCGTGTGGGATGGCTTAGTTTTTGTATATTTTTTACTAATTTTTATAAATCGAATCTCTAAAATGTATTAAGAAAAGTATACAATTTAACTTCATACGTGAATATCAGTTACTGCAGTATGATCTGCAGTATAACATTTGTGTAATTGATTTACGTATAAGTCCCGATCTATAATAGCTGATTTAAGATTTAATCTTTGCTTTAAACAAGTCCTAAGTTTCAAGCTCTAACATTTAAAAATATGCGATAGAAAGATTTACTTATTATTTGATTAATAATCAAGCACTCTTTAATAATTGATAAAAATAGTTAGGAAATACAGTGATAGTGTTTGTTTATATAATATCATTTAAAATCATAAACCACAATTGTTTGCAAGTATCGATAATATAATTTAAATATTTTATGTTGCAGCGTTCTTCAAAGTTCTCAGACTACTTTTTGCGGAGTTTTTGCATTTTGATATTCAAATAGTTTATTCAAACATATTTAGATACTTGGATATGTAGACGTTACTACCATAAATATTTGAGCAGAAATTATATCGACAATTCTACTAAAGGTGCATTGTGGACACGTATAAGTTATATATGTTGCGACGTGTTTCTTTTAATGTTTGTGAATTTTCCTCGGATGTTAGAGAGATAGAAAGGTGGGGAATGAAACGTCGTCAAAAACGCGAGGCGCAGAGAGATTACCCGCGCTCGGGGGAACTAGGATGGAGGATGTTCTTGCGCGAGCCGCGGCGAAGCGAAGGCCGTCTCGAGATCTCGAAGTTGGGCGCCAGATACGGTCTCTCACGTATCAGTTCGCTAAAACGACAGAATGACGCGAAAAACGTTAGCCTGTTTCGCCACGGGCCGACTAGCTCACCTAACGGTAGAGGGGCAGGGTCTGTTGAAAGGAATATCTAATTATTTTATGCGAGATTGTCGGTGATTACGAAAATTGACAAACACAACGGACTTTAACAATCACGAAAGGCTAACACTCAAATAAATTACGCGAATTTAATGTAAAAGAAAATATAACAAATTTATTTAAATAAATGAAATATAATAGAAAAGAATATAAAGAAAAAGAATTAATGAATCCCCGAAAGGAATAATAATGACAATAATTAGCAAGTCTGAATTATCGAAATATAACTACGGTTAATATAAATTTGAAATTTTGAAGTAACGTTCCACGGACACTTCTTCGGCAGCGGTGATAACAATAACAATACGAAATTGAGACTATAAGAACGCGTTTATCGTCCTCCGAGCCCGTTTTTATGGCCGGACTTTGCGAAACCGAACGGCTTTTCGAGATCGTAACGGAAATTTCGACAACCTCATTAACGACTCAATTTTACAGATCTTGTTGCATTATCCTTTCACTCGCTCTTTTAACCGACAGCCCTATGTTCGAAAAGAGGCTTACTAATTGAGCGAGAGTAATCAAGCAATTTGCGAAGACGGAAAATCTCGCTTGCGACGAACAAGATCAATGCGGTCGATATTCGCTAGCCGTCGGATGCCGCTTATTCTCCTTTCGGCGTAACGTCTTTTCACTCACGCGCAGCTCCCTAATTTCGGCGATTTCTTAGTTTACCGTAAGTTATCGCCCACCGCGACACATTCACACGCCCGACAAATATCTCGAAAGAAGCGCAAGTCATACACGTAACGAGCGCGACAAGGACAGCACAACATTCGCAACGTCACGACACGCACACTGTCACACACTCACATGCATACTAATTAATAATGAAAGTCGCACGAAGATCGATCATGGGGATGTCTTACGCGGCGTCGACAATTCTTTTCGACCGCACGAAAAGCGAATGCAATCTACCGCGATTTACCGCGCACGTGGTCGATATACGAGAGCCGATCGCTACGCGTTTTACAACACCCCGAATCACGAAGAGAGAGACGAACAATTCCTTATCGACTACGGCCGACGTTACGATCGTCCTTGATGCCTCGGTCACTTGTCTCCGGTCGCCCGAAATACACGAAAATTGGAAGCTCGGCACAAAGACCGAGCGACAATGAGACACGAAAATGGCGACGGCGACAGAGCGGCCGTTCCGCGGACGAAATCGCGTACGTGGCTCACAAATTAGCGATGGGCAACCTCACCGATACTTCCTCCCGTGGCCCGGGGATGGTCCTCGGTTTGTCCTCTCGCCCTAATCTCCGACGACGACGCTTAAGACGACAAAGAAATCCTCTGACACGAGCGACTTTTCGCTAAGAGCGACCGCACCAGAATGTCTCCCTGGATCTCGCGATCCAGGGTCGATAGCGGCGTCAATCCTGCGCGCAGGGGTGCGCGGATTCGCGGCCAATAGCGCCGCGACACGCGAGATATCAATGCGCCCTGCAACAACGCCGTATCGGGGCCCGTAATGGCCCTGATAATTCGAAAATCAGAATCTCAGCGACCCTGCTGTCGGCGGTCTTCTTTTATGCCGCTCGTCCGTCTTCTGTCCTCGGAGGGTAGCGCCGATTCCAGTCCTTGACAACCGTTTTGGTTTCCGCTGTTCCTCCTCTTTTCGTGGGGTGAATTCCACCCGCGACTCGGCTCTGTCCTGCTCCTCGGGCGCTATTTCCGTTCTCGAATCGGAGGCCGTAAACGTAGTACCAGTGGTCGTAAATAGGATTCTTCTTCTGCCTCTTCCGGTTGTTTACCGGCGGATTGCCCGACGTACAAAATAATAAATAAAAAAAATAAAAACAATTAGTAATGACGCAAAATTATAACAATAGCTCGTCCCTCCGGAGATTTCGATACGGCTCTCGCAATCTTTTTCTGGCGCGGCCGCTCGGCTCGCGCCCCGTCCAGATTTCCGGGGCGGATGGACGCGCGTTGGGACGGCAACGTCACAATGTATATAATAGTTTGGATCAAGAGATATTACATAGTATTTATTTATGTAATAACATTTAAGGATGTTTTGTATGTACAATCCCAGCAAAAAGTAGCTGAAAATGAATATTGACGAATATATCCACTTGTGGTGTATTTTGAGTATGAGAAATTGCGTGGAATATTACAATTTGATCTTAGCTACAGTGCAGAGATGTATTTTTTGATATTTATTGCGTTTTTACTGAAATATTCCGAACTTTGTTAATCGAAATGATTAACTTTTAGCAGTGACGATACCTCAAATTCAACTTGACAACACGAAATTTCATTTTTGAGAATAAAATAATTTAACGATACTGAGTGGTTTAAAGTGTCAGAATAAATATTAAAACATTTATTAATTAAAAAAATGCATTATTTATAGCCCATTTAATTAATAAATTTAATAATTTGTCATGTCTCTGGCGAGCGTGAAATGTGACAACGTTGTAATTTTTCGTAAGTTGGCCGGACTTCGCGCTCTACACACGAAGCCTATACTGCTTATATCAGTCGATGGCTTATACACATTTGTAGGTTGACAGATTTTCAGAAATTGCTCGAGGTGTAAGGTTAGTTCGTATATATATATTAGTATTTTTTCGTAATTTGCTCTAAGTATTCAGCTTCAACATGCTTCGGCACTATTCCCGTCTCTCTCATTCTTCTCAGTCGAGTGCGATGTTGCCAAACTTTCACAGAGAATTTCGCCTTGTGTCAGATACATGGCTAATTTAATTAAATTATATTTAATATCTTTTTAACCAGTTAGTACTTGTATAATATTATTTGACCAAATATTTCCTCTGTATCTAAACAACACTTTTGCAAATTTTAAACAAATTCTGAATATTATTTCCATGTGTTTTTGTCATTTGAATCGACGTGGTTATACGTTTCCCATAAGAACACATGTTAATTCGGTGCAAATTAAAATCCTTATAACTTGTGAACGCTTTAGTGAATCGATTTAAAAATTGTACTGAAGATCCTAAACATATGTAAGAACATTCTGTACAATTTTCATTAAATTCTCAATATTTTGAAAATAGGTACAAAACATCCTTAAAATCATGAACCACAATTGTTTGCAAGTATCGATAATGTAATTTAAATGTTTTATGTTGCAGCATTCTTCAAAGTTCTCAGACTACTTTTTGCGGAGTTCCTGCATTTTGATACTCAAATATTCAAATATTTTATTATTCAAACATATTTTGATACTTATATGTGTAGACGTTACTACCACAAATATTTGAGCGGAAACTATATCAATAATTCTACTAAAGGTGCATTGTGGACGTAAGTCAATATACATTATTGCATTATGTTGAACGATTTATGATATAAAATGATAAATATATGGGAAACATTATTTTCTTGAAACAAAATCTTGAAATAAAATCTTGAAATAAAATCTTATTCCAAGTTACAAATTGTTCTTTTATGAGTAATTTAAAAATCGTAAACTAATTATTAGTCTTATATCCAAAGATTAATATTTGTTTGTTTCATATTATATAATTCTTTCTTAGACACAGAAAAGAATTTCAGTTATAAAAGATTAAGTTGTCTTCTAACTTTAATATTAATTTTTCAAAGTTAATATTTTAATATGTAATAGTATTCTACAAAATTTATTATTTTATATTATAATATTTAACATCTTTTAAATAGTGTTGGTAATTTCCGTATCATTTATCCTGTGCAGTTATGTTTAAACGATTGTTAAGCTAGCGCCAGACTATGCGCGTTTAAATGCGTTTCTTCCCATTCAGAAGTTAATTCCCTCTATCTGCATACGATAGGTAATACGAGAATTACCGGACACGTTGTATACATATATACAAGGTATCCCAAGTTTGTCTGTACAAACTTTAGTAGCATATTCTATAAGCAGAAATAAAAAGAATGTTATACAATCATAGGTCTTAAAATACTTTATTAGGAAGTTATTGCAAAAGTTGGAATTTTGTATTGAAAAAATAGTAATTTTACTATAAATAAGATTATCTTATCTTTCTTTTCGTGTTTATTATTTAAAATGATAGGTGATCATGATAATGATGAATATGAGCAACTATACTAGCAACGAGTGTATCATGTAGAACATTGTCCCAAAAAGTTAAAAGTTTGTATGCAGCTGCAAAGATAAAGATAAAGCAAAATTTGTAAAGTAAATAAATTCACGAAAGTTCTAGAGTGATAAATTCAATATTGATGTATAACTTATATTATACAAATAAAAATAAAAATTTATAAACATATCTATAGCAATTTACTTATTGAATTAAGTAAAGAAATATTTTTTTACAGAAATATTGATATTTTAAGTAATTTTATTTATACTGATATATTGATATCAAAACAAACTTATTCTTACATTTGTAATCGATTCAAATTTAAACAAATTTTGAAAATGATATTTACAAATTACTAATGTATAAAAATTAATATGTTTCACAGGTGTGATAAGAAACTCTCATGCAACAGATGACGAAATATCAACACCCATAAAAATATGGTTAGCACATGCAAAAGAACGTGTTACAAAAGAAAAAAGTGATATTTGAAATACTATTACATGTGATATTCGAAGTTCCTATTATTATTACTTAAGTATTAAGTTTGAAGTAATATTTTGATTTCAAAGTAAAGTTTCTAAGTTCTTAAGTTTATTTTTTCTTGTTAATATAACTTCGTTTGCTCATGTACGATACGTGCTCTACGTACAATATGTAATTTATCGCATGTTTTTTGTTACTATAAATATGCAGAGAATATATATAACAACCCAGATAGCAAAGTCTGTAGAAAACATATCATACCAAGTGTCTGCTATCAATTAATGTTAGCAAAAAGGCTACAAATTTGGTACTGAAGCTGTTATTACCAATTAAGTTGACAAATTGATGTCAAAAATCGAGCAGAACCTGCTCACAGAATCTGACGCAGATTAGTGACAGAAACCAAGCAGAATCTGCTAACATGACTTGATATCAGATTGTCGACAAAAATCAAGCAGAATCTACGTACGCGCAATTTGACTGCAGATTGACAGCAGAAGGGATTTCATGCGTGATCTGATGGCAAATTGGCAACAAACTGCATTTGATTTGATAGTTCCTCCGCTTACCGCTATGTAATGTATTTTCTCGCAATCAAATTTCTGTCAGAAATATATATAAAGTCGCGATTATTAATAAAAGATAAAAAATATAGTAACTATTTCTATCACTTTAATTTCTGATATGTGATACAAGCAAATAAGATTCAGAATATTAAACTGGTTGGAATCAATAGGATAAATGGAAAATTATTCATTTACTGCTTATTTGAAGCATAAAGGAAGAATTTAATTCTAAATAAATTATATCTCAAGTTTTATAAGTTAAATTTAATTATTTTCACCATTTACTTTATTATTAATTTAATTAAATTGAGTCCTTTACTATGTGAGATATAACTACGATATAACATATTACATATTATATGTTGTATTAAAAGAAAATTGTAATTAACCGATAAGTCACAGATAATAGTTTTATTTAGCATCTGTAATAATTAATTTTATTGTATTTATATTACTTATTTATATGAATGATCAGAAGCTGCAGATTCTGCTCGGGATCTGCTGCCAATCTGCCGTCAGATTACGCACGCGCAGATCCTGCTCGGTTTCTGCCGACAATTTGACGTCAAGTGATGTTAGCAGATCCTGCTCGGTTTTTGCTGACAATCTGCTGTCAGATTCTGTGAGCAGGTTTTGCTAGCAAATCGTGAGCCTATTGCAGACATAACGGATGCCAATCTGCTAGCAACTTTTGTGGAAATCTGTCGCCAATCTGCTGGCAAGTTGCGCGCATTTTGCTTACTGGGAATATATTAATATATAAATAACATAGCTTTATAGAAAACAGTTTTGAGTTGATGAAAAAGTTTGACCTTGAACAGTCATTTGAAGGTCACATAAAGGTCACCTTAAATTTCTTAAATGGAATACCGTATATATTTTTGCACATTCTTGTAGCTGACATCGAGAGCTTTCCAAAACACTATAATTAAGTACCTTTTCGTTAAGTACTTTTTGAGTTATGAGGCTTGAAATAATTTCTTAATTCTACATAAACCGTAAAATATCTAGTAAAATATTCATTTTTCGATTATCTTACCTTAATACTTTTACGTACAAAATAATGAGAGGAATCAATTGGTGTAAAGAAAACACATAGTTGTTTTGAAGAAAAAATATGTAATTTGCAATTAACAATTCCATATTTTTTCTTAAAAACAACTATGTGTTTTTTTTACACCAATTGATTCCTCTCATTATTTTGTACATAAAAGTATTAAGGTAAGATAATCGAAAAGTGAATATTTTACAAGATATTTTACGGTTTATGTAAAATTAAGAAATTATTTCAACCCTCATAACTCAAAAAGTACTTAACGAAAAGGTACTTAATGATAGTGTTTTGGAAAGCTCTCGAGATAAGCTACAAGATTGTGCAAAAATATATAGGGTGTTCCATTTAAAAAAATTGAAGTGACCTTCACGTGACCTTCAAATGACTCTTCAAGGTCAAACCAATGATACCATCTTATGGCCCCCTCGAAACCAAACAACTTTTGTCTGAAATATTTTTCTCTCCCGGGCTTGGTTTTCGAGATATTCGACTGGTTGGATTAAAATGAAACACCCTGTATATATATAATATATATAAAAATAATATATATAACAATATATTAAATAAATATTATAAAATATAACAAATTTAGCATATTAAATATATGTGCAATATAAAAATGAGAAATTTTTTCTGTCAAAAAGTAGATACTTCATAAAAAATAAATAAAAAGTGTGAAATAACATTTTTTATCTAAAGCTTTATTTATAAAACAAACAATTTCACATTTTTATTTATTTTTTACATGAAGAATCTATTTTACACCTATATATTCCAACTATATCCTCTATATATCCTTTATATATCCATATATAATTTATTAGGAATATACTTATAATATTCTACAAATATACTGATAATATACCAAGAGATTTTTAGTAGAGACTGATAATGTACTCAAAATATTTTATTAATATACTTATAAAATACCAAGAAATATTCTCACAAGGAAAGGCACGGAAGTGTCCCCCTCCGATTTTGATGAGCTTTTAATATGTTGTTTTGTAGACAAAAATAAGGGACACGTATTTTTTTATACGTGCCCATACGCGTGTTTAGGGGTTAAAACACCCCTTTGAAAAAAATCGGTTTTTTTTTTTCAAGATGAATATTTCAGAAACTATAAGAGATAGAAAAAAATTTTCAAATTAAAAGTTAAGTGGCTTCAAGAGTACTTTACAATAATTACAAAAAAAATTTTTGTTTTTTTAAATTTTCAAAATACCCCCACCACTAAGTATATTGTTTTTTAATTTTGAAATTTCTTTATTACTATGTGAAAGGTTATTTTTTTACGAATCCATCCATATACAATTAAGTTATGTTTCGAAAAGTCATTTTCCAGAATTAATTATAAACCTCTCTGTGTAATACGCTATTCGTGTCTGTCCATGCGCTCGATTTTTCGCGCAACACATCCTGTTTTTCCGTGATAGAAGATAATTAACAGATACATTTGAAAGACATTTTATATAATTATGGGAAGTTTTTATCATGTTAGACATTTAACCCTAAGCAGTTGGATACATAATAAATATCAAGACACAAAAATAATATATTATCCCATACAGCACAGGTAGATCCTGAGTATGTACTCGGTATATCGCAAACGTAGATTGTGTATATCCCACTAATATTCGATATAGATACTATGATATTTTGAGAATGTACGGAGGATGTTCCTATGTCTGCCTTAGAAACCTACTCAGTATATACTCAGAATATTTCTTGGTATATTATGAGTATATTTTTAGAATATTTTAAGCATATTTTTACATTAATAAATTATATATGAATATAGAAGACAGTTGGACTATATGTAGAATAAAAAATAGATTCTTCGGGATGTAAAAAATAAATAAAAATGTGAAATTATTTACTTTATAAACAAAACTTCAGACAAAAATGTTATTTCTAATAGATGAATATAAAACGTTTGAAAAACACCTATTAGTGTTTATTAAATGATTCTTATTGAAATATTGATCTCGATAATCTATGTACAATTATGTAAGTACACTCGATAATAGATGAAATACCTTAATAAATGCAGTAAATGGATTACTTCTCATTTTAATTTCAAATAATCTGTTTAATATTCTGAATTCCAACAAGGAATCCAGATTATTAGACAAATTACTTTAAATTAAGTCAGTTTATTATAAATTAAACTGACTAAAAAGAAAAACTGACTAAAAAGAAACTTTGGAATTCATGTTAGTACCAGTCCTTTATGTCCATTTCATCAAAAATTAAGTACAAGTTTGGTGGCGCGCGTAGCGGCAAAATAAAGAAACACATGCAATATTATAGAGTATCCTGAAAATATATGAGAAAGAATATACTAATATGAGATATTCAAAGTATATTCTGAGAATATATGAAAAATAATATACAACAAGAGATGTTATGGGATTATTCTCAGTATATTACATCTGTAACGTATATTTACAGTATGAGTATAGAATATTCGAATGATATCATGTGCTGTGTGGGATACAGGGTGTCCCATTTTAAAAGTTCCACCGTCATAACTTTTCAGGATCAACGTTTGAAGGAAAACAACTCGGATAAAAGTTGTAGGGAACAAAGGGGGCTATCTAATAGTGACCTTGGATTCGACATTAAAGGTCATTTGAAGGTCAACTTCAGTTTTTTAAATGGGAACCCCTATTTTTTATTACTTATTCTTGTAGCTTATCTCGAGAGCTTTCCAAAACACTATAATAAAGTATTTCTTCATTCAGTACTTTTCGAGTTATGAGGCTTGAAATAATTTCTTAATTTTATATAAACCATAAAATATCTAGTAAAATATTCATTTTTCGATTATCTTACCTTAATACTTTTATGTACTAAATAATGAGAGGAATCAATTGGTGTAAAGAAAAAACATAGTTGTTTTTAAGAAAAAATATGTAATTTGCAATTAACAATTCCATATTTATGTCATAAATATTCATCATATCAAATATTATTTATAATTCCGCGCAATTAGTTAAAGGGTCGTTTTAGTCATCAGTGGATTAGGCCTACTGGGGATACCACTTAAAAAAAAACGCGTCAACAATAGTACCTTATGGGTGACGTGGAAAGCTATTGCCATACGCCCGCTCCTGAGCGCCGAGCGGCTCGTAGGCTTTGCGCGGGACGGCGAGGTAAGGGGGGACGCGCTAGGCGGAGCCAGCTGAAAATCGGCCGAAATGTGCAGTTCTTGCCGTGCTCTGATATATATATATATATATATATATATATATATATATATATATATATACAGAAATAAAATAACGATGCATTAATAAATAGTATATAATCAACTTTTACGCGCAGTTGCATACATCTCATTCTCGCACAATCTACTTATTTCCTCTATATAATACATACATAATATATAATATAATATCTATTCCTATACATTTCACATTGTTCATTTTTTCTTATTTTTTGAACCATTCATGGATAGTGTGAAGTTGATTGGGATCATGTGTTTGGTGTCGTTTTGCGGTTATCTTTCTACACTGGTAGATGTCAATCAACTCGGGTCAAATGCATTCATAGAGAGAATATCTTTGATTAATTGGATTTGGCCGAACAGCAAAGTCAATCGCGACGTAGTTTTCGATACGGTAAGTGTGTCTTTATAACTCATTGAAATGAGGATTAAAATTTTTATTATTTTGAATAGCTTTCTTCAATGTTGTCAAAATATGATTGAAAATAATCTTATTGCCGCTCTTTTATTGAAAATTGAAATTGAAATTTCACAAAATATAATTATGCCTATAATAATCAGGGTTGGGAAGTAACGCGTTACTTGTAACGCCGTTACTGTTATAGTTACTTTTTTTTGGTAACGGACTGGTAACGGCGTTACATTTTTTTTTCTGTAACTGTAACGATAACGTAGTTACATTTTTTTAGTAACGATAACGAATTTAACAGTTACTTTTACCGTTATTTTTCATATTTTGAAAATACTTATGACATCGTATTTCTGTCATATTCAATTTTTAGTCATCGACCGACATTCATATAAAATTCGATAATATTTCGGATGAAATTTATTGCTCTGAGAGGTGTCTGTGAAGCTGACACGACAATCAACGAATTTCAAAAAAATACTAAGAGTTCTGATAGCACTTTTAGTTCTACAGTTCCTAATAAAAATTAAAGAGTTCCGCATTCCTTATATTGAAAAGTCGAAATCGAAAAAATGTCGTGCTAACTTTGCGAATCTAGCACGATACTCTCCCTCTAAAGAACCAAAACGCGTTGAATATTATTATGTTTAGCAAGAGTTCCCAATAATTCAGCTATAGTTCAGCCTATATATGCAATTTCAGACCGATATTTTAATAATTAATAATTTTTTATGAAGTTTTAATGTCCTCGACCAGCACGACACTTAGTAAAAATGTGTCGTGCTGATGATTTTCCGTAGTTTTAACGGCAGTTCTGGACAGTTCTATAAAAGTTCTATTCTTTAGAAACATTTCTCAAGCAGAGATTTTTTAAATAATTATTTATAAAATAGTAAACGGTCGGAATGGTCTAAATGTCATGCTGGTCTAAATGTCATACTGGTCAAGAACATTAAAATTCGTAGATTGTCGTGCCAGCTTCACAGCCACCTCTGGAGCGATTAATGACATCATTGGTCAATCACAGTTATTTCAGTCGTCTGAGGAATGGATATGATTGCCCAGCTTTTAAGTTTGACGTAATATCGGACGAGAGCACAAAAAGAATGCAAATTTAGCTGTATTTATAAATTTAATGAAAATTAAAATTTTTTTATTTACATGTGAAGTTACATGTTAATACAACATGCTTTAAAATCTATATCTCTTTAAATTTTTTACGGTTTTGTAAATTTAAAATAAAGAATTTTGCTTTTATATTAATATTTTAATAAAAAATATTACCAAAGTAAATTTTTTATTTAATTCTATCTTGTTTTAACATTAAAAGTAACGGGAAAAGTAACGAATCGTTATTTTTGAAGTAACGGTAACGCTAACTAGTTACTTTTAAAAATAAGTAACTAATAACGGTAACGAGTTACTTTTTTTACTCGGTAACGAGAAACGGTAACGAGTTACTTTTAAAAAGTAACTTTCCCATCCCTGATAATAATATATAATAATATTTAAATCTTTTTTTATTTCCTTAAGGCTGTTTTAATATTCAATTGTTAGTATCGTTTAAATATTATGAAAATTTAAAAATATGCAGTAATGTGTGAAATATTAAATAAATTTGTGAGCATATAAAAGTCATGCTCGCCCATACACGCACGCACGCACACAGAAAATTTAATGAAAAGTTGCTGAAACCAATCTTATTTTTAAATGCATATAGGAAACAAAGAAAGTAAATATCTTCTAATAGAGGATATTTAGCAGTTTTATTTATATATGATTTATATATGACAGTAATATTTTATCGGTAATATTTTATCATTTAATAAACGTTTATATACGGATAGACCATTTTAATCAATACACGCGAATATCTCGAAAAGGAGGAGTTTTTTCAAAAAATGTTTCAGACAAAAGTTGTATGGTTTCGAGGGGGACATAAAATGGTGCCATTAGTTTGACCTTGAAGAGTCACCTGAAGGTCACGTGAAGGTCACCTTCAACTTTTTAAACGGGACACCCTATATGCTTTTATATATTCTTGTAGCTTATCTCGAGAGCTTTCCAAAACACTATAATTAAGTTAATTTTCATTAAGCACTTCTCGAGTTATGAAGCTTGAAATTATTTCTTAATTTTACATAAACCGTAAAATATCTTGTAAAATATTCATTTTTCGATTATCTTACCTTCTACTTTTATGCACAAAATAATGAGAGGAATCAATTGGTGTAAAGAAAACACAGTTGTTTCGAAGAAAAAATATGTAATTGTTAATTGCAAATTACATTTTAAGTGATAAATAACGAAAAAGTTCCCGATGTCGAACATTGCGAAGTCTCTTACATGAGACTTTATTTATAATATTCACGAATATATGTCAGAAAATAAAATGCATTTTTTATTCATTTGAAAGTAATTTTAATAGAATAATGAGAATGTTGCGATTAAAATAATATCAAACACGATATAAATCGCATAAATTTAGTTAAATATATAATTATAAAACTTGTATTATCAGACTAATTAAAAATTACCCGATTTACGCCGTGTTTGATATCATTTTAATCGGAAAAATCTCATTAATTCATTAAAATTATTTTCAAACCGATGAAATTAAAAATAAAAGTTTCAATTTTCATTTTATAAGATGTTTACATTTTCATGAATTCGGAATGGGTAAGGGAAGCGAAGAAACCGATTGTAAGAGACTTCGGAACTCTTTGATGATAGGTCATCTCGCTCGCTCTCTACTCATGGTTTTGCTTTCTCCGTCATACTTGACAATCGTGATAGACAGCTCGAAAAGATAAGTGGACCCAAGAATCGAGAGCGAGCGAGACAGTAATAGATGCGAGCCAGACAATAATAGGAGCGAGCGAGACAGTAATAGATGCGAGCGAGAGGAAAATAATAGTGTGAAAGAAAGATCCTATTCTCGAGTCCTCGTTGCTCGTGCTATTTCTATCTCGTTCGCTCTTAGGCTCAGTTCCACAACTCGAGTTAACCCGAGTTTAATACGTTAAACTGGGTCCTGATTGGTCCATTCGCCACTTAAACTCGGGTTAACTGGATTGTGGAACTGGGCCTTATTGTTATTTCGCTCGTTCTTATTACCTCGCTTCCTCATGTAACTCTCGCATCACTTTTATACATACATACGTCCATACATACACACACCCACACTCACACCCACCCACCCACACACACGCGCGCGCGCGCGCACACACACACGCACACACACACACATATATATATACACGTACAGATTATATATTTTACCAGATGCGGTTTGCATGTGCGTTCTAGTTATTAATTAAAAAATACTTTTTAAAAAATATTTATCCCAGAGGCGATTTATTCGTGGACTGGTGGTTTTTAAAAATATTTCATACTAGATGCGGTTTGCATGTGCGCTCTGGTTATTAAAATATTTATTTCAGAGGCGATCTATTCGTGAGCTGATTATTAAAAAAAATCCAGAGGCGATCTAATTCGTGTGCTGGTTTAAGAAAAATCCAGAGGTGATTTAATTCTGATGCTGGCTATTCGAAAAGTATTCCAGAGGCGATTTAATTCGTGTGCTGGTTATTCAAAAAAAATCTAGAGTCGATCTAATTTGTATGTTGGTTATTCAAAAAAAATTCGAGAAGCGATCTTAATTTGTGTGCTGGTTACTTTCAAAAATGTTTTATATCAGATACGATTTGCATGTGCATTCTGGAAGCGAAATTTAAACGAAATTTAATTCAGAGATCATAAAGACACTGCCTCAACTAAAAGGCATATTTGATAAGAATAAAAATCCAGATAAAATAAATCATTGAACCGATTTTTACACGTTATAAGAGGATTCTTATTTTGAAAGTGTGCTATATATTGCGATAATTCTTATATAATTGTAGCATGTTATATAGCGACAAAAGCTAACAAATTATTGGAGCAAATTATACTGATCGCTGGCGACTTTTTTTGACGACACCAAGCTTCGAATGTACGATAGCCTACCCGGCTGTGTGGTGTCTATTGGTGCCTAAAAAAAAATTACTTTCATTGCCGTTGCCTACAAATAATGTAATATTTGAAAAGCTTCGACTTGATAGCATATGCTGTGAAATTTATGCTGCGGCTTTCACTATACTACTATAAACTATAGCCTTAGAAGGAAATCCTTGTAAGGAAAAATATTTCAATAATGTGAAATGTACAAAGCAACATTTTTTAAAATTATAGCAGAAAGTAAATTGCCTTTTCCAAAGTGATAAATTAGTCATATATCTTACATTTATCATATCTGATCACGATATTCCAATGAATATCGTTAGAAAAAGACGCCTCTGTACAAATATCTCATTTGCATATATCGGAGACACAAAAATATATATTATGGTTGCGTCTGGAAATGGACGATGAAACCTATTATATTATCGATATAAATCTATCATTTCGATTCTTTTGAGACAAAGAATGTATTATGAAAATATTTATATTACACTGAGAAAAAGGAATTGTTGAATTAAATAAATAACTTTAGTTGACTTCTATTTTGTTAATTCAATGCTAAAATTGTCTAAATAACAAAAAATGTGTTTTAATTAACAAAATAAGTGATTGAGACACTTGAATTAATTAGTTGAATGGATATAGTTGCATGAACACCATTATGTGTTACTGGAACTAAAAAGATATGTTGAATGAACTGAATCAAAATCTGAGTAACTGCACATATTGTTAAACTAAAAAATTTGGAAAAACAATTTTGATGGTTTGAAATAATCAAATATTCTATTTTATTAATCTTGTTCGCATGTTACGATGAACTAAATCTTCAGTTAGATACAAGATATATTACAACTAATAGTCTGAACTTGATGTAACGAAATAATGATTTGAGAGAAATCATAAAACAATTAAATACAATTTATACATTTAGTTAATTGAATCAATTATTGAATTGAATTTTCTCGACATTGTTGTATCATTTCAAGAATTATTTTCCAAAATTAATTGAATTAAATACGATAATATTCATATACTTCCACGCCTCGCCTCTAGGTGGCGAAAAGGAAAACGCCTAACCCAAAAGTGACATTCATCTAAGACAGTAATATAAGGCCGCGACACAGGTCCCAAGAATCACGGCTTATCGATTATGGGACTTTTTTCTTCAATTTACTACGCTCCTCACAAGCGCTTATATATGTGTAGTACTCTGCGACACTCTGTATATACAATAAAAAAGATATTTGCATATAACTTTCTACAAATTACAATTTATGCACAACGTTTGTTAAATCGATATAATCAAAAGCTAACAATATAAAATGTTTTATGCAAATTGTTTGATGTAATATCGTATTCGTAAAATTTATAAGTATATAATATTTATAAATATTTTCACAATATATTTTTATTATATATATAAAGAGACATAGCTAAATGAGAGCAATGATATTAGAATTATGTTTAAATATGTACGCAATAAAGACAGATCTATGCTCTAAAATCGTTGCTTGTGTGAGACGATAGAGCAGTGAAAAGGCAACATATTTTTTGTTCCAATAAACATAATTAAACACAATGTAAAGAAAAGCTTTCACATTGCTCTTTCTAAAATATGCATGTCTTTTTATTCTAGACAATACTGTCGGTAACATAACTATAAGTGTTGGTAATGTACCGACACTTTTAGTTATGTTAAAATGAGGGCGCCTACCCGTCGGAGTTCGGCCGCCGCTCCAGCATCCTTTTAAGAGCAATTTGTAAATTTGATATAATATTTGCCATGAAATATAATATATCAATCTTCCATTGTAGAAATGTTATACGTAAATTCTCCCTAAGAAATTAAAACGCATTTTATATTTATTTAGAGAAACTTGATTTTTAAAATATTTAAAATCAACGCTAAATGAGAATTAGGATTCTTTTAATTCCTAAAACATTTTTTATATAATGTGCATAATTTAAAAAAAACGTTTCACGCAAATTTTAAATCTCACAGTCTCAAAATCGAAATAAGTTATGAAAACTTGGCGTGCCCGGATCGTTTACATTATAAACAAATATATCCCCAATAAAATGTAAAATCTTAGACAATATGTAATTAAATATTTAATCTGTGTTCGATTACAATCCGGGCACGCCAAGTTTTCATAACTTACTTCGATTTAGAGACTGTGCGATTTAAAACTTGCGTAAAACGTTTTTCTTTAAATTATACATATTGTATAACAAATGTTTTAGGAATTAAAAGAATCCTAATTCTCATTTAATGTTGATTTTAAAAATCAAGTTTCTCTGAATAAATATAAAATGCGTTTTAATTTCTTAGGGAGGATTTACGTATAATATTTCTACAATGGAAGATTGATATTTCATGGCAAATATTATATCAAATTTACAAATTGCTCTTAAGTACTTGGCTAATAATAATTATTGATTTCATATTTAGTTTTGATATATTATTTTTTAATATTCTTTTAGGAAAATTATTTGTTGTTTTTTAGAAAAATGATTTTGTGAAGGAAAATTACTGTAAATTATTTTTAAAGACTTTTTTATTAAACATTTGGTTGCATACAAGGTAGAATATTTTTTATATTGTACTTGGCGTATTTCTTTTACCTCTGTAAGGTTTTTTTTAGACGGATATCACATCTTTTTGTAAAATTTTATATCCTTTCTGCAAATTAATTTTTGGGGGAAAATTTTTGTAAATTATTTTTAGGGATATATTTTTATTAAACGCTTTTGTTGCATACAAAGCGAAATATTTTTTATGTAGTTGGCGTATTTTTTTTACTTTTGTAAGGTTTTTTTTCGAGGGATATCACACTTTTTGTAAAATTTTATATCCTTTTAAATTATTTTTTGGAGGAAAATTTTTGTAAATTATTTTTATATATATAGGAATACTTTTTTATTTATGAAAATTGTTACTGTATGTACTGTGTGGTAAATTAGTTTTTCTATAAGTCTTATCTAACGGTACAGGTTTTATATTTCTGTGATACACCGTTTCTGAAATATTAGATTTCACCCCCAAGGGGTGGTTTTTAAAAATTATTATTATATGATAAATTATCGAAGCAATAATCGTATACGCACGCTGTGAATGCCGCTTGAGGAACAAACTCGCTTTGCGTGTGTGCGTGCGAGCATATGTACGTGAGTCTGAACCTGGAGAAAAACGAAAAATGTCACAATTCTGATATTCGATCATCATTTCTCAGGATTGACTGCACCGATTTTATTCAAACTGGTGGCAATCGAAAGCTTATATTCACATTACATAATAAAAATGTCGTTAGATTTTTTATTACGTTTTTAGTTTTTAAAATATCTTAATCGAAAGTTTACGTGACGTGAAATTTCGGATGAACTACTTGGTAGCGCCGCGTTGAGAGCAGTGAGTCTCAATGCTCGGATCCTGTTTTTTATTTTTATTTATTTTTATGTACTTGGCGTCGCGACGCTATCGCGTCACTTGATCATTTTTCGAACTAATTCTCTTTCGGAAACTGTGAATTTTCAAAAATATTTTCAATATCTTGTATATCATTAGAATTGAAACAGATGATCAAGTCTTATTCAATGATGAATATGTAAATGAAATGTTACATACATGTTGCATATAAAAAGTGTTACGTAAAATCTTTTTGTTTCAGATGTTTCGTTTCAAACGCTTGATCTTTAAGATATTGCTCATTAAAAAATAAAAAAAGCTTTAATTTACAGTTTGACATTGAATGCTTATGTTAATGTGTATGTTAATTGCGGTAAACTTTCGTAAATTCGATCTTCATTTCTAAGTGTTATATAACGTCCTTATATTTATTAAAATAATTATAAAATGTATATCTTTCCTCCTTGATATATGTTGGCTCAGTTTCCATTAGTCACATGTTATAGTTTTTATACTCTTAATTTTAATCTCGCTACTTATTGTGTTTTATATCTAATTTTATTTTTTTATGCATTTTGTATCTAATTTCATCTTTTATTGCATATACGAGTGAATTATTGTACTATTGTACACGTCATTTCTATATAAGCTTATTAAAAGCTTGTTAAAATTATTATATATCGATGTATTATCTCTATTAGGAATCTTATTCTTGTATTTGAACTTGTAGACTTTGACAAATTATAATTATTAATATGATTAAAAGTTTGCTAAAATTATTATATATCGATGTATTATCTCTGTTAGGAATCTTATTCTCGTATTTGAGTTTGTAGACTTTGACATGCTTGTTGCGATAAACTATGACGTGAACTATTGGAACAAATGTTCATTTTTTTTAATTTTTACTTCTGCGGTCTATCAACCTTGGACACATCTTGTGATGATGATTATTGATTTTAAATCATGTTTGCTTAATAACATACGTTTTTTTACAAGAATGACAACTTGTTATGGACATGTTAGGTTTAATTTTTAAAATCTTTGAATATACAACAATGTTTTAATTATCTGTCGATTTGAGCGTTGATGAGATCCAAAAAACCTAAATGTTCGCCTTTATTTTGATTATCATTGATATAATAAATATGTTGCACTCTATATACCTTTTTGTCTTTTAACTGTTTTATTTTATCATTAAAATTTTTTATTTTAATTGCAAAATAATGCTAAAATGATCTATAAATAACAATATAATTTTTTACAATTTTTTTTTAAATAGTTTTTATTGAGTTTTCTAATTTATCATGCAAAGAATCTTCTTCCTATAATTTTTACAACTTATAAATATACATTTAATTAGATTAATATTTATTTGACTTTGTTTTGTATCTTATGTGTATTTACTTTTGTTATTATTATATATAATTATTCTTTATATTAATTACATATTGATGTTTCATATTTATATTATTATTATTGTAAAAATGGCTGTCTCATTAGTTCGAAAATAAATATTATACTTACTTTATCGCAAATGTATTGTAACATTAGATCAACTTCAATATTTCTTTGTTTGTTTGCTAATTCTTTTTTTCAGTCGGAGATGATAAGAAAAGCGGGTTATCCTGTGGAGACTCATGTTACAACAACCGAGGATGGGTATCTCTTAACATTACATCGTATCCCAGGTGGTAATGGTTCTCTACCTGTACTACTGCAACACAGTCTTTTTGCCACGTCCGCTGTTTGGGTTATTCTTGGTAAAGAGAAAGCATTAGGTACGATCTTTTAATCAATCCTTAAGAGATTATATTGTTGACTTTTAACGGAAAACGGAAAGCTAGGAGAAGATAAAAGGTTTAAAAGAAACTTCCGAATTTAAATGTCGAAAAGATTTGCTAATGTACTCTAATTATAATACAACTTTTAATACACCTTATTTTTTGAAAATTTTTTTAAATTTATCAGATTTTTAACATATATATATATAATATAATATAATTTCTTATATATATATATATATATATATATATATATATAAGATCTATATATACAGGGTGACCCATTTTAACTTAGGCAGCCAAATAACTCGAAAAATAAGCAAGATAGAGAAAAATGTTTTAGACAAAAGTTGTATGGTTTCGAGGGGGCCATAAGATGGTATCATTGGTTTGACCTTGAAGAATCATTTGAAGGTCACGTGAAGGTCACTTCAATTTTTTTAAATGGAATACCCTATATATTTTTATACATTCTTGTAGCTTATTTCGAGAGCTTTCCAAAACACTATAATTAAGTACCTTTCCGTTAAGTACTTTTTGAGTTATGATGCTTGAAATAATTTCTTAATTTTACATAAACCGTAAAATATCTTGTAAAATATTCATTTTTCGATTATCTTACCTTAATACTTTTATGTACAAAATAATGAGAGGAATCAATTGGTGTAAAGAAAACACATAGTTGTTTTTAAGAAAAAATATGGAATTGTTAATTGCAAATTACATATTTTTTCTTCGAAACAACTATGTGTTTTCTTTACACCAATTGATTCCTCTCATTATTTTGTACATAAAACTATTAAGGTAAGGTAATCGAAAAATGAATATTTTACAAGATATTTTACGGTTTATGTAAAATTAAGAAATTATTTCAAGCCTCATAACTCAAAAAGTACTTAACGAAAATGTACTTAATTATAGTGTTTTGGAAAGCTCTCGAGATGAGCTACAAGAATGTACAAAAATATATAGGATGTTCCATTTAAAAAAATTGAAGTGACCTTCACGTGACCTTCAAATGACTCTTCAAGGTCAAACCAATGATACCATCTTATGGCCCCCTCGAAACCATACAACTTTTGTCTAAAACATTTTTCTCTATCTTGCTTATTTTTCGAGTTATTTGGCTGCCTAAGTTAAAATGGGTCACCCTGTATATATAATCTCTTATATATATATATATATATATATATATATATATATATATATATATATTTACATATATTTTATATAATTACGTATATTATATATTTACAATTATTTATTTAACTTATCAGATAAAATAATTAGTAAATTATACATCATTTCGATCTTAATCTATTATTTAAAAAATATTAGCACATAAAGATATCATAAAATATATACAGGGTGTCCCATTTCAAAAGTTCCACCCTCATAACTTTTCAGGATCAACGTTTGAAGGAAAACGACTCGGATAAAAGTTGTAGGGAACAAAGGGGGCTATCTAATAGTGACCTTGGATTCGACATTGAAGGTCATTTTCAAGATCATTTGAAGGTCAACTTCCGTTTTTTAAATGGGAACCCCTATTTTTTATTACTTATTCTTGTTTATTACTTATTCTTGTAGCTTTTAAAATGGGATACCTTGTATACGAGCGTGCGAGGATATTATATATGAGAAGATAGAAATGTTAATAAATCTTGCAAAATATTGTTTTTTTGCATTCTAGCTTACTTGTTAGTGGATCAGGGATACGATGTTTGGTTGGGTAATTTTCGTGGTAATACTTATTCCAGGGCGCATATTTTCTTATCTTTGTCGAACTCGACATTTTGGGATTTCAGGTATTCGCATTATAATAAAAATAATGATACTTGGAAAATAATATAATGATAATTGTTTGATTTAATTTGGCGTCAAACACAAAGATCTGATGAACTTATATATATATATTCACTTATACAAGGTGATTCAAAATAACCCTATTGTCCTATTATCCCTATTGTCCACATTCTTGAGTCAATTCTAAGATGATTTTTCCTTCGACAAAATTTCGTCCGACGCTTAGTTTTTGAATTATTAAAGAAAGTAATTAACTTATGACGGGTCGGATACAAGAGGCAGGCAAGGGTGGCGCGATTCACCGTCAGACGCGGGTGCTTACGCGGGCGCCTGCTGCGATCAACTGATCGCTACATACGACATACACACACATGCGAATACATACATTCTCATTCTCTCTCTCTCTTTCTCTCTCTCTCTCTCTCATTTGCTCACTCACTTGAAGTCATTTTTACTGTTACTTCAATTATTATTTACTTTTTATTATTATTTACATTTTCGCTTTAATTATTATTTTTTAAATTGTACTGTTTTTTTTTAATGAGAGAGGGGAAAATACATTTTATGCATACTCACCGGCCGGTCCGGTGAGTTATGTGGGACTCGAGTACCAAGTCGAATTACCAACTCGGTACTCCCTACCCACTAAAAACCCCTCTCTTTCGCGAATTTTCTTTAACTGTTTATTTGACATCCCGAAATTTGTTTTCACACAACACCAAAAAAGTTATTATTACCTTGTTCGATGTATTGCTGTAATTTCTTGAGAAATGAATTTTCCGATAGATCGTACTTTCACTCAAATTGAACGTAGATATCACGTTCTAAGGGACAGAGATCCACACTAAATAATTAATCGAAAGTTCTTTTTTCTTTTATAAACTGTATTCTTTTATAAACTTCAACATAATCACATTCATTCACTCACTCGATAAGACGAGAAATTTACCAATGACTCTATCACTAATCACTATCAATCATTGTCGAATAATCACTGTTGGCAATTAAAAACCACTTGATTAAAGAAACACACGCGCACATACGTTATTATACAACGCGACGACGCGACAACGCGACAACATTTACCCGGCGAAGTCTGGAGGCCTGCCCTGGCCCTATCTTAAGGTCCATCCGCCACTGCTATTTGGTACAGTGGGGATTTTAGTATATACTAAAGGGATCTTGGGGGATGTGGTCACTCTACGGCGTTGTGCTCGTCGGTGCCGTTTCATACGGAAGGCCAGTCGGAAGCCAGCATGCACGCGAATACCTCCACCGACACTTATTTGGTCAACGAGCGACCTTTCAAGGATCCTCCGTGGCAATCGGCATTGCATCCATCGAGCGAGATACCAACATCGCTCTGGAGTCGCATATCACTGTGTTAAAAAACAGCATTAGGTGTGAGGTCTGGATAGCTCAGTGGTCTAGAGCAGTTGCCCGGAAAGCGAAAGACTCGGGTTCGATTCCCGATCCAGCCTCTTGCGCCTCACATATTTTTCTAGTCTGCGAATATTGTTTTCTAGCAATTATTCGTTAGGCTGAAAAATGTGTGAATGCTCTCTCCACAGGATGTGCGTCAATGCCGTTGCCACGGATGGATTCTGTCGCTCGTTGATCAAATGGGCGTAAAGACACGTCCGACCTCCTCCCACATACATCCCTATCTTTCTCTGGACACGGGCTGTGTTTGACCTCCAAGATAAAAGTAGAGATGTATTGGCCGATCATAAGAATGGAATCACGTACATCGATGATGAAAGATATTTAATATCCAATTCTAAAGATTAAAGCATTAAATTGTTGGAGATACACAAATGCTAGAGTCAAAGAAATTGCAAGATAGTTTGTCAGTCGTCAGATTACAGGACTACAGTTACAGAGAGAGGTCCCCTACATCTGAAATAAGTAAATATTCATTTCAACTTAATAAAAAAGAGAAAAAGAGACCGGTATAGCTTGTTGTTTTTATTCTCAAATTATATTTAGATGTGTTTAAGCTAACTTATAACGATAATTGATTGTTATGCATAATTAAGTATATATGTATGTAACGGGCCGCTTCTGCGAATGTATCGACGGATATGTTCATTGTAATCAAGATTTGTGAAAGGGCGGAAGAGAGAAAAAATACGAATTTATTACTTACTAGTTGTAATATTTGGCGAAAAACGACAACATATTAAAGTCTTACGAACACAATAACCGTAATATGTTAAAAAATTAAAAAGAAAATGGCACAAGAGCCAACGCGCGGTAGTTGGAGCGCAGAGAAGCAACAACACTTCTTTCTTTCTTCAATATTAGTTTATTAAAAAACACATTATAATAACAAAAAACGAACGTTTCGCATCATGTTTTGATCCTTCTTCAGCGCGATGTTAACAATTTATATTACAGATAGTGACGCGTTACATTAAACGAATTTGTTCTCGACGCGTAGGTGACGCTAAATTGCATCCCGCGGAGGTCTAGTAAACGCTCTGCTTCCAACAGTCAATTAAATATACTATAGTTATGCTATGCGACGTCACAGCAGATCTTACAAATCGAATAAAAATAATAAAATAAATACCGAAAGATATTATACGTGAATAAGCATTTTTACTTAAATTAATAGTTAGAAGCATGGCTCACCAGATTTCGCGCTTTTTACAATTAATAATATAGTATGCCGCCGTGCGCCCCATGTCGATTCGAGATTCGATGACGAACTGTATAAATATGTCCTCGGTTGTCAGGACGTAAACATGGACTCAACCAAGGACATGTGCAGTTGACTCAACGATAACAAACATACCGACGCGTGAACGAACGCTTCATATTTTCGATAAATTATCGATTATCGTCGCAAATGTATGATGCAAGCCCTCTGTATCACTCTGCAAGTTCAAGCTATTTTTTTGGCGCTTGATAAACAGCATTTCAGAGACAAGCCTTTTGCCCAACGAGGACTCCCTGTCCAAAATCTCAGATTCTTCCCAATTAAAATCATGACCGAATTCCAGTCTGTGATTAATTACAACCGAAGGTTGTGACGTATTTCGTCGAATGTGATTTCGGTGTTCAGAAATTCGTTTTTTTAACTGTCTGCTAGTTTGGCCGACATATGACGCATCGCAATCATTGCACGAGACTTTATACACTACATTGTTACACGAATCTTTTGGCATTATGTCTTTATAGACCTTGACAAAATTACGAAGTTTATTTAAGCCAAAATAAGAAACTCCCGTCTCATGACTACGAAGAACTCGCTTAAATTGTTCCGAAAACGTTGGAATGTATGGGATTGTGAAATATGAAGGTCTTTTCTCAGGATGGTCCTCGTCGGGCTCCAAGCTTATTTGGTCAGCGAGCGACCTTTTCAAGGATCCTCCATGGCAATCGGCATTGCATCCATCGAGCGAGATACCAACATCGCTCTGGAGTCGCATATCACTGTGTTAAAAAGCAGCATTAGGTGTGAGGTCTGGATAGCTCAGTGGTCTAGAGCAGTTGCCCGGAAAGCGAAAGACTCGGGTTCGATTCCCGATCCAGCCACTTGCGCCTCACATATTTTTCTAGTCTGCGAATATTGTTTTCTAGCAATTATTCGTTAGGCTGAAAAATGTGTGAATGCACTCTCCACAGGATATGCGTCAATGCCGTTGCCACGGATGGATTCTGTCGCTCGTTGATCAAATGGGCGTAAAGACACATCCGACCTCCTCCCACATACATCCCTATCTTTCTCTGGTCCGATTCAAGGCCAATAGTAACTTCAGACGTTCTCGTATTACATGGAAAATGTAAAATAGAGGATAGCCATTTTCCAAGAGGACGCCGACTATCAGCTAAAAGTTTCTTTGGTGGAATCTCGGATGCGATAATAAAAAGGCACGATCCACCAATCCTACGATTGTCCCCCTCTTATGGCATAGTGGATGATTCGACTTATAATTTAGATATCTCCCGGAAAAAGTAGGTTTGTAATACCAATCGAATTCGATTAAATTATTGTTCACGATTATCGTAATCAAGAAAATTAAGTTTATTATCAATTTCCTCCTCCAATGTGAACTGAAGCCTTAGGTGAAAAGAGTTGAAGATACCCAAGACCTCATTGAACATAGAAGAGGGAGCTCGTCCAATTGCTTTATTTTCCAAATCTTGCAGAGTGATATCGGCAATGATGGGGGATAGGGAAGAGCCCATGGGAATTCCGAATGTTTGTTGGTATATTTTTCCATTAAAAGTGAAGAAAGTAGAATTTAATATAAACCGAACTGCAGTCAAGAATTCATCGCGGGGAATGCTGCACTTTTCTTTTATTAAACACCATCTTGTGTTCGCGTAGTAAATTAATAGTGAAAATGAAGTGTACTCTGCAGGAATATACGGATATGATTGTGGCATACGGGCTAGCGGGAGAAAATACTTATCGCGCGGCCGTAATTTACGTGGAATGATTTTCCGGGCGTGCATGAAAGCCAAGTGAACGTACAGTTTTACGAGTTGTACAATAATTATGTGAAACTGAGTATCGTGCATAATATCGGGATAACCGGTCCAGCAGTGCGTCTTCGTGAACGAGATGAAGAAAGGATTCTTGAAGCATTTTATGAAAATCCTGGAACTAGCGTGCGTCGTGTGGCACATGAATTTGGTTTTTCGCGATACGCGGTACATCACGCTTTACATGTAACGGATTACGCTCATATCATTACCAACGTGTGCAACACATTTTATCGAGGGATTTTCAATCACGGATAAATTTTTGTGAAGGTACTGTCATCATCAATCTTTTACATTTACGATACATTCAGCATACAGTAACGGCATTTTGAACAATTTTCACAAATATTTAAATTGAGAGTGGAATAAGCCTATGGGGGAAACCACTATAAAAGAACCGCACCATGCTATCTACCGCAAAGTGGTGTGGAAATGATAGCGCATCATTTTCTCGCCACTAAAAGATCGAGTCATTTTTCGGCGCGGTATTGCGATATATCGCACGCCACCATCATGTCTCGGAGAGCGATCCGCCCACCGCTTCGCCGCGCGCCTAGTATAAGATTACAGTGGGACGACTCTCGTCGCCGCGCGCTTCTACTCACGTAGATTGGCCGTTATTCTTTATTTAATTTTTCATTAATTATTGCGAATATCACAAAACAGTAGAAGTCCTTCCTTCTTAATTTGAGCCAATCTATCTCCTTACTTCGTGAGGGCGAAAATTTCACTGACACCCTGTATATGTATATAACAGTTATTTCATTTTCTTATTTTACAGTCAATCCGATAGTAGATATGAGCCACTATGGTGCGTCAAAACAAACCCCCACCACTCGGCCCCTGGCGCCGTGGGCGTGGCCAGGTGAAGTGGAGGGAGGCGTTCTGATTGGTGGACTACGATATTGAGAAGTTAGTTTAGGTGCTAAATACCTGAAGAAACAATACCCCACCTCCCGGAAATCTCGATTTTGATTGGCTTGCACCATAATCGCCTAGAGCTGTGATTGGTGGACGCCGCCTATGTCGCCGATTTAGCAAATTTTTATTTCCCTACCTCCGCGGTACTAGACTCGAAGAAGCAATCCTCCTCCCACTCCAGCTCTGGTCCGGTATAGGGCTTCAAGTCAAATTCCCGTTACCTAACCCTTAGTTGCTACGTCTTGGCAGAACAAACCCCCACCTATCGACTTTCGGGGTAGTCGTTATATGTCTCGACGAAACAATCCTTACCTCCCCACTCCATCTCGGGCCCATTATGGAACATCGAAACAAGCCCCCCGCTCAAACGGTTCATGACGCGCTTTATCGGAAAAGACAAAGTCTCGGCACGAGACTACACTCTCTCGCGCTTCACTGGATTCTGATAATGGAGAATTAAAGATGAACATGCAGATGATCGAACGCGAGGTGGGGTGTTATAAAAAGGAAGAAGGGAAAAGCTAAAAGTATTAAACACGAATTAAGATAAAAAATTTTCACATTTATTAATATTTTTCAAAATCAGGCATTTTTTTATAAAATTTTTTGCTTATTATTAATATACAAATATATATATATTGTGACGTGACGTCTTTCGGGGCCGTCCGTCACAGGGGCGAAAAGCCCGACCGCGGTTAACGTTTTCGGGGCCTGCGTCCTCCTATAACGGAGAAAAGCGGTCCTGCGTTTGCGTTTCGCGACTTTGCGAATTTTTACGCGACTACGAAAAAGCGGCGATAATCGGTGCCTCAGAATGGGGGCAAACCTCACCCGACGGCTAGAAGCATGGAGCGACCTGAAGGAAGAGATAAAGGACGGAGAGCGGAGGCCCGGCTGAAGGCCGCGGGAACACGTCAGGTTGTGATCGGACGACTTATTATTGGGTAAAAATATCCGAGGATGTAGTTCTCTTTAGTAATTACGGTCGCCAGCTTGTTTATCCACCAACAAGCAAGGATTTTTGGTCGTGTTAATCCCAATGCGAAAGTCGAGGTCCCTGGAATATTCCACTGGCCTCGCCTTGCTGCGTCACGCCATCGTATCAGGTTACAAGATGGCCGCTGACTACGTCTCAACGATGGAAATTTCCGACGTATTCCCGTCGTATATCCACTCGTTCTAATCTTTATTTTTTCTGTTTCAGGTCGCCGCTGGACGATGGACTTCGCCGTTGGACAACGCTGGAAAGATGACGTCACCGCTGTGGATTCCTCCTCAGGTAAGTCACCTTGTGTTTTGAAAATATTTGTTTTACAAATATTTCTTTTCAGATCACTCCCGGCTGTTTCAATCGCTACCGGACTTAAGGATCTTGGAATTTATCGTTTGGATAAATAATAACCGTCACCGTTCAAATTTATATTAATATTTATATATTTAATAAAATAAAATATAAATGAACTTGGATTATTACAGTTATTTCTTAAAATGTTTATTTTACACTATTTCGCCGTGTACGCGGAACAACTTTCGCATCTTATCGTTATTTTAATGGAAAATTCCGATACTCGCGCTACTGGCTATCTATCGAAAATTCTCAACGAACTTGTCCGGAAAAAAGCTCTCGAATGAGCTCTGCAGCCCCTTATATAGGCCTCCCCACTCTTCGTTATCCCCACCAACAACGCCTTCTGGGCGGTCCGGTGTGTTCGCATTTGCTACGCGCTGTTAATCGGGTCGCTTTCCTATTGGTTTTCGCCTTTTTGGTATGCGCAGTCGTACGGCGCATGCGCACTCCGTTTTTCCTATGCGCAGACGCTTCGCGCTTGCGCAGTCGCTCTCTTACACTTTGTTTCTATGCGCAGTTGCACTTTTCATGCGCAAATCACATTTTTAGATGCGCGTTACTTTAATTTCTGCGCAATTAATCTTTTACAGTTCTTTTTTCTTAAGATTACTTGATATTAGTATAACATTTCTTATTTTACTATTCTAAACGTATTTTTACATTTTAACTCTATTTTATTAGACTTAACATGGTAAAGTGCACTTTCGCTGTACACTTTCTACACCTTCGCTTTCTTGGGTTGTTTTTCTTTAAAGTGCTTCCCCAATTTCGCACTGTTTTCTTAACCTATCTTATTTATTTATGGTTAGGATAGTCAGGTCTTTACATTTTTACTTTTTAAATATAAATATATTTAATTCTTATATCTACAGAATATATTTGTATTTTAATGTATCTTGAGAGTCTTTTTCTTTCGTAACTTCCTCATTCTCCTTTTCCAGGGTCACTCTCGGTATAAATTTACCATCTGGTCGCAACATCATTGCTTTCTCGGTGGCTCGGTATTTTTTTACCGATTTTTCCCTGGATGGTTTTCTCTGGGTGGTCCCTGATGTTCCCGGTATCGGTTCCGTCGTTCCGGCATCCTGGAGTGTTAGGGTGTTGTTTAGCATCGGTTGCACATCCCCGGCCAAGCCGTCTTGCCGCGACTTCAAGGCATGGTGAGATGGCTTCTTCGTTTTATCGTTTCTTTTTTCTTCTTCATTTGTTTCAGGATCTCTAGTTCTTTTGGCTGACCTTAGCTGTCTTGCTTCTTTAAGGACTTTCATTTCCTTTATTTTAGGTTTTGTTGATTTCATTCTTCTTGCTAGTTGTTCCATAGTTATGTTTTCTTTGTTATCTTGCGGATCCTTTATTGTAATATTGTTGATTACTTTTCCTTCAATTGTTGATTTATTTTCGATATTTTCTACGATGTTTTGTTTTTCTTCCCCGTATTGATATTGTATTTGCCATTGCTTGTTTTTAACCTTGAATGTGCCTTGTATTTGTATGTTGTCATCCGCTTATTTCGTTAGTTTCTCCTTATGGACGTATTTTTGAAGGTATCTGTTGCATCCCTCATTCTTAGGTTATCGTAAATCGTTTCCAGGATCAATGTTGTTCTGTTGGTCTCTTCCTGCCATTCTCGATCCAGTTTATCGATATTAAATTCCTTGTCTTCACCCTCGCTGTCGGATGATAGCATGCAGTCTCTCAGTAACTGTATTCGCTGTACCCGCAATCTTCGGATCGCTTCCTTATTGGCTTTTATTATGGATCTTTCCAACAATTTATTTTCTTCCTTTTTTAGAAGATTTTCGCGTGGATCGTTATTATTGTCGTCCATCGCTAACTTTTCTTTTCTCGTCGTCTTTTCGTTCTGTAATTTGCTGTCGCTGTTGTCTCGTGAACGCTTGCTGTTGTACTGATCTATACTTGTCTCCGGTAACGTCGTGTCCCTGAAGGTTAGGTCGGTTTGTTCGTTATTCGGACGCGTAACGACCTTAGCGATTTTATCTAGTAACTTTCTTTTTAATTGGTTAATTACTATTTCTCTGTATTCTTTTACTGAATCAAGTAAATCCCGTTTTAAATCTACTTCTTTTTCAATTACGTATGTTTTATTTACGTTACCGCTTATCGGCGTACTCGTAATTAAATTTAATTTATTTAAAAAATTAATTTTCGGTAATAAGTTAGAATCTGTGTTTTCGCAAATAGAATATGGCTCGCATTGTGATATTTGTATTTTATCGCTCGCACTTAATTCTAACGCATCGTCATTTGACTTAATGTTCTTAAATTGTTCATCTGCACTTTTTTGCACTTTTGTGTCTTCCGACTGTTCGTTAATATTCTTATTACTATCTCGCACGCAAGTTTCTTTACTTTCTACGCACGCATCGATTTTACTGTCTCTAAATTGTTCTTTAGTCATTTTTTGACTTTTGTCAACGCAATTTAACGCCGTTTTATTATTATCCCGCACTGACTCTATTTCGGTACTCGCATGATTTATTTCACCATTTTTCGCGTTTTGTATCGCTTTTTGGCTTATTTTATCTCTCGAAATTGACTTTTTGCGAACTGCACTATCTACACCTTTTTCGGTGATATCTGCACTTTTGGGTTCTTCTTTGATCTCGATGATTTCTACGTCCTCCCCTTCGGATTTCGGCTCGTTCGGATGTCATCTTTCCTTCGTGGGCTCGTTCGACGTTCTCCTTTCTCTGCTTCGCCGCTCCTTGGATTTCGTTGATTTTTCGTGGGTTCTTAGTTTCTGCATACAACTTTGTCATTTGAACTGTACTGCGTTTTTTATTCCATTTTGTTAACTGGAAATCGTGGTTTGCTTTACCCTGGACTATATTCTTTAGTCCAAGTTTCTTACATACATGACGCCCCACAATTATGTATGGTTTGTCATGTTGTATTACTACGGCTTCTTCGTAGGTTTTTTCGAATTTCACTTCGATGGTTATTCCGACTGCTTTGAATCTGATTTTTCTTTCGTTTCTGAGATACGAAGGTATGCTTTTCGTATCGTAGATTCTTCTGAGTCTTCCGTTTCTCTTTTCGATGAGTTCTAACGCTTTTCTGGTTATTACGTTAAACTCACCTCTGAAATCGGGTAGTAATTTCAACGGTATTTCGTTGACTAATCCGTCGATTGTTATTTCCTTTTCTTTTTCGGAAATAAATCGTGATATGCGAATTATGTGTCGCATTCCCTTCTCGCTGATTTGCCCTGATCTTTTTCTTTTCAGGCTCCTCTCCACGCTGTTTTCCGGGTTGTCATCGTTGGCTTCGTCGTCCTCTGCTGCTCCTGGTTGCTGCAGCTGCTGCACTTCGGACTCCTTCTGCACTTTAGACTCGTTTCCGGATTTTTCGGTAAGTAAATTTGATTTTTTACTCACTTTATCTAATTCTGTTTTCCTTTTCAGGTTTCTACAGAAGTTTTCGATTTCTTGTCTTTGAGGTTCGTTTGCTCCTCGTTTGATGGAAATCATATTTATTCTTGCCATCGGTTTTAATTTTGCTTCCCGATGTGGTCTTAACAATCGTGAATTGAATATTCCGATTGTACTTCCTTCTTCATCCTCCACGGCGTAGGCATTCGGTCTTATCTGTGCCCTGATTTGGTATGGTCTATCATAGACGAGATGTATTTTTTTCGTAAGCCTCCGGCTCGCATCGCTTCGTCGATGGATTTTTATCCACACTTTCTGCCCTTGAGTGTAGACTTCCGCCTCACCATGTTTGTCGGCTTGCTTCTTTCTCTGTCCAGCTCGTTTTTTAAGAAAGCTAGCTGCACTTTCGATTTTTCTCTCCAGTAGTAGGTCCTCGTCCTCCTCCTGATTTTCCTCTGGATATAATCTTGGGTCCATAGGTAAGTATCCCTCCTGTTCCGGGTGTAGTTCCAGTGGTACACACTCCGTACTTCGGTGTTTCGTCGAATTTATTGTTTTTTCCGTCCTGAGAATTATTTTGTTCCAAGACGTGTGTCTATCGTGCGCGTAAACACGAATTATTCTTCCAAGTTCGCGCATCACCCTCTCGACTGGATTTCTCTGCGGGTTATATGGTGTAGTTCTTCTTATTGCGAATCCCATGTTCTCCGCGAACTCTCTCCATCGGTTGGTTATGAATTGGCCTCCATTGTCGGATAGAATTTCCTCCGGCATTTCCAGTTGTGGAAAATGTTCCAACTGCAACGCGTCCATGATTGCGTCGAGATTTGGCTTTTCATTGGATACAGTTTCGTTAATTTCGAAAACTGATCCATAACAACCAATATATATTTATATCCTTTTGGCGTTTGTGGCAAAGGTCCAAATATATCGATCGAGATGACTTTACCCGGTCTCTCCGGTAAAATGAAATATTCTACTCCCCTCGTAGGTCGAGTATAATATTTTGTCGCCTGACACGTGTTACACGATGCAACTACGTATCTAGCTAACCTTTCGAGGTTTTTGATTTTAAAATATTTATTCGCGAAATCCGCGACTTTATCGGTCCCGTAGTGTAAGAGGTAATCGTGTATTCTATCGATTAGATCCCAACTTATTTTATCCGGAACGATTATTTGTTCTCCCCGACGTTTCGCGAATTCTCACTAATCCGTCGCTTACGTAAACGTGCGAATCTTCACGCGTGTAGTCATGCAACGTTTGACATTCTTCCTGCGCTTGTTCGATTAAGTCGCACCATGCTACGGTGTCTACCTCGTCGTTCGGTTTAGCAATCGCGGCTATTCGTTTTATTGATTTTTTCCTGCTTTACATACCCGTTGTTAACGTTACGTTAACAACGGGTAGCGATAACGTATCCGCGATCACGTTTTCTTTTCCAGGTATGTGGCAGATCTCGATATCAAACTCGTTAAGGAACGTTATCCATCTCGCGATTCTCGAACTATCGTCCGCACACGCTGACAAAAATTTCAACGCGCGATGATCCGTATGGATTTTTATACGCCTTCCTAATAAGCTTGCATACCATTTTCTCAGTGCCCACACTATCGCTAAACATTCCAGTTCAGTAATAGTGTAGTTAAGTTCTGCACCTTTTAGACTTCGACTCGCGTAAGCCACTGTATATTTAATGTCGCTATTTTCCTCGTCGTACTGATATAACATCGCACCGAGTCCAAATTTCGACGCGTCTACATATAAGCCAAATTTTAAATCTGATCTTATAATGTATAATTTAGGCGCCCTTTCGAATGCCCTTTTTATTCGATTGAATGCTCTGTTGGCTTCTTCCGTCCATTCGAACTTTACGCCTTTGCAAAGCATTGCCTCTAATGGTTTGGTCATCGCGGCTAAATTTTTTATGAACCGACGATCCCAATTAACGAGACCGAGAAACGCTTGTATTCCTTTTTTATTTCGCGGTATCTCGAAATCCCGTATTGCTCGTTTCGTGTCATCGTTCATTTCAGCTTGAATGCTGTCGAACTTGTGTCCCAAAAATTTAATTTCGGATTTGAAAAATTCACATTTTTCCTGATTTAATCGAAATCCTACGCTTTTTAATTTTTCAAGCACGTAGTTTATATGGAAAATGTGTTCTTCCTTTGAATCTGACGCGATCAAGATATCGTCTAGATATATTATCGTGAACGTATCACAATCCTCCCCCAACGCTTTATTCATCGCTCTCGTGAACGATGAACCCGATGTTTTTAATCCGAAAGGTAATCTTCGGAAAACATACGTTTGGTTATCGAAGATAAAACCGATATATTTCTTACTGTCCGTCAGCGGTATTTACCAGAATGCGCTGGTCACGTCCAAAGTCGAAAAATACTTCTTATTCCCGATTCTACGGAAAACTTCTTCGATCGTTGGAGGTTGATCATGCTCGTTACACATTCTTTTGTTAAGCTCACGCGCATCGAGACACAGTCTAATTTCTCCCGATTTTTTAATCACGACTACTAATGGATTTACGAATTGAGTCGATGATTTTTCTATTATACCTGATTTTTGAAGATCTCTCAGGTGTTGTCTTACCTTTGATCGATGAGCATCCGGTACTGGATATGGCTTCATTCGGAAAGGTCTATAGTGGTTCATAAGGATTTGATGGGAATAATGATTAACACACCCTATCCTATTTTCGAACACATCTTTGTGCTCCTGCACTATTTTATTTAAACACTCCTCGGTCTCTTTTACCGAAAGAGCAAATATTTCTGCGCTGAGTTGCTTCCCGTCGCGGAATTTTATCTGCACGTCGTTCGGTTCGCAATATATCGCTATGTAATTTTGTCGCATAAAATCGAGTCCCAAAATTACGTTATACGCGAGTGTCTTTGCTTCTACGAATTCGTGAGTAAATTCTTTCTCGCATAATCGGAAAGTTATCTGTGCTCTATTCGCGGCTGTTTGCAATTTGTCCGTGAACGCGCCTACAAGCGAAAATTTTCTCAGCGGTATCACTCTCGTAATCGCTTTAATATCAACCAGCGAAACGAATAATGCTTTCGTCATTGCTGATACATCGGCACCGGTGTCGAGCAATGCTTTTACGCTCATTTCACCTACCTCGATATCGATATACGCGGAACCGATCGATTTCTTTTTCTGTTGGTCTTCCCACGTTAACTCATCGACTTCGTCGATTATTTTATTAATTCTTACGGACGGTATTATTCTTTTATTAGTTATAATCCGTTCCGTTGTTAAATCGTGTTCGGACTGGTCTTGGACCATCTCCTTTAATTCCGCGCTGTGCGTAGTTTGTGTGCGTCGTAGCACTTTATCGCGTTTAACTTGATCGTCTTTAACGCACTCTCTGTCTTTCTTTAACGTCGCGTCACAGTACTTTTCCGTACTACGTGTCTCGTCGGCACGCTTAGCTATATCGCCTTTAACGCGCGCTCTCTCTCTCTCTTTAACGTCGCATCGCGGTATTTTTCCGTTCTACGCGTCTCTTCGTTGCGCTCGGTTATATCGCCTTTAACGCGCTCCCTCTCTCTCTTTAACGTCGCATCGCGGTATTTTTCCGTTATACGCGTCTCTTTATCGCGTCCGACTACTTCGTCGTTAACGCGTACTCTCTCCCCTTTTTTCTCGGAACTTTCCGTCGTCATGGTTTTTTCCGGCTTGATATCGTCTAAATTTATATTTTCTAAATTTTCTTCGATATCTTCGACCAACCAATCAACGTTTGTCGCCCCTTTATCGCTCGGTTTAGATTCCTCTTCGCCATTTTCATCGTTTAACGGTTTCTCAGTTAATACGTTTGATTTTAATCTGCCGTTTTTCGGAATTTTTCCATCGCGATTTAATTTGTCTTTATTTTTCGTCGCGCTTTTCGACTTTGTATCGTCCTAGACGTTTATTTTTAATTTCACGAATCGCTGTGCGTTTACGCGGTCGCGTTCGACTTAATTTTTATTTTCACGTTTATTCGGCTTCTGTCTGTTTGCTCGAATAACCGCTAATTTAGGCGATTTTTCTTCGCTCTCTTCGTCTTCGTCAGACTCTTCGGTTCGGTTATCCGCTTTAACGACCGCCAGATTACGCTGCGTCGAAAATCCTTTGTTGAACGCGGTTTTATCCGTTTTCGCGGACACGTTATTATTTTTTGGTTTTTCGTTTTTACTCGCAGTCTCATCCGTTTGATCGGTTTCCGCGTAATAACTTTTCCCTTCTTCTTCTTTCGATTTCTCGAAATTTCTATTTTTCGTATACTTATTATTAGTATACAATTTATTTTCTTTTTCGTCGCGATTCGGTTTTTTCTCTTCCGCGACTTTATTTTTATTCCACGGTTTGAGAGTAATATCCTTAACTTTACAAGTTTCGTGAGTATTATCCTCCGGTGTTCGCACGATGTAGGCGTAAAATTTCGGGCCCCCGGACACGAACGCCTCGATATAGCTACCACGGCCGTAGCTTTCGACTTCGTCCGTCATGTCGCCTAGAAAATTTCCCGTAGGCGGCACGTATTCGTTCGAATCACCGGTGCTTATAAAAATACACGAATCCGTATCGTAATATAATACAGAACGATCTAAACGTTCTAGGTACTCGTACAATTTTAAACGCGCTAGTGCAGTCGTATACGCGGCTATCACGACATTTGTTATCGGCGAGGGAACGAGAGCCTCTTGTCGCAGTCGCCACGAAACATACATTCATCATTCACGGGTAATATGTCGATTATCTCGTATTCGACGCTCGTTAATAATGTCGCGAAATGTTGTGTTTTTACGATTTCGGTAGTCGGCAAATTGGATCGTTGGCCGAATTTTCCCCAGAATGAATTTAAGCACAGTTTCGCAACCGAGCGTAAACCGGGATTCCGCGCGATGTTTCGCTTATCAAGAGCGATACCCTCGATTTTTTCATATTCCCTCAAGTATCGCTCTTTTGCCTCATCGTCGTTTTCCCCGCATTCGCTCGGCCAACCACTGGCTTCCTGTTTAAGCTGTAAAAACGTATTAATATATTCGACGAACAATCCACCCTGCCGCGACGTACGATCGTATTGGCTAACTTTATATTGCCAAATTTCGCTTACTAACGTTACGAAATAACCTTTCCCGACGGCGTAATTCGAAGATTACCCAGGTACCCTCGAATTCACGCTCGTTGTCATTATGGGTGCACGGTGTCTGAGAAAATGTTTCGCAGCAACTACGACATAACGCGAAGAGTAATTTTCCTCGCACGCGATGCGGAAGTACGGGGTGAAATAAATCACGAGGAGGGAGTACTCTACAACGTATGAGGCCTTCGACCAAGTCGAAATTATAATTCGGCGACCTTTCGACTAACGCGCTGCATTCATCGCCGACGTAAATTTCCGGATGGCCGATCGGAAAAGCGCCCGTCTTCAATACAAACAGGTATAAAGAGCATACGTTGACGTAGCGTATTTTCTCCGTATCCGTGACTTCGTATTGAGTTGCGATATTTCTCGTACGCCCACCGAAAAACGCGTCGCGAGGATCGAGCGGTGGTGTTTCTACCATCGGATGGTTCGCGAGAAAATCATACATTACGCGATTGTCGCGCATTTCTTGGTCGAAGGCGCACTCCCACTTTTCCGACACTATGTATCCCCGCTGACGAAGTCGCCATGAAACTGCGAGAGTTCGTTTATATCGCGAATTTAATGTATCTCCGCGATCCTCCCCCGACGAAAGCGCTTTATCGCGATTTACAGGGAAACAAGATGGACATCCGTGCCAAAAGCAACCGTGAAATTGCAACACGTGACGCTGCGTTCTTCCCGCAACAGACGTTTCGAAGTAACCGTCGACGAACATACCCTCGATCGTGCGATATTCTCGCGCACGCCCCGCATGATTTTTTATGACGGTCGAGTTCGCGCTCCATCCATATCAGCCATTGTAAGGCTTTACGCGAATGATTGCTCGCGTATCTGTATCCTCCTGTAGGAATGATGCCTATCGTATCGGCTTGCAAAAAGTTTTTCCGGAAAACCGTCATGCAAGTTGTACATTCCTCGAAGGGACATACATTTCCGCGATCTAGGAAAATTTTTCTAAACGCTACGCACGCTCGTCGAAGAATATCAACATCGTTACGGCAATAACATACTATCTCGCGTTGGAAATCGAACACGGTATTTTTTTTCCCTCATTTCAGTATGCCATGTGACAAAGCGTTCGCGCTCTTGCAATTTCATGCTATCCGGAGAATAATATCGTGCATCAGGTAACGGTCCGACGTACGTTTGATTTTCGATAGTATTAAATAAATGCGGAAAAATGCCTTTATCCTCAGTGTCCTTTAGCCCGAAAGCCTTAGGTAATTCGGATAAGCGCATCGGCATATAATTACCGCTATCGATGAATTTTGTATGTCCCGCGGTTAAAAGAATAATTTTGGTGCCGTTTAAAATTACTTTCGGTTCAATATCTCTGCAATTTTCCACGATATATTTCAAAATAAATTGCGCGTCGAACGCTTTTGCATTATGCGCTATACAAATTATGTGTTTAAAATATTTTACTGGACGCGTAACAAAATCTACAAACTGTTTAACCGGATCGTGTTGAAATACGAACTCTCGCACTCCGCACTAACGACACCACACGGACATGTTATTTTTCCCCACGCATGCTTCGCAAATCTGTTGCGCGATGCATAGCGTCGGAATATGTTTTTTTATATTTCCCGTTCCTTTGACCGTCTCGTCCTGTCGCGTTTCGAAATCGTAAAATACGAATGCTACACGTCCCTTTCCGCGTTCATATGCACGTTCGTTCTTTTCCGCGTTATCACATATGTTCCGTGCTTCTTCTTCTTTCGTGCTAGATATATCTACCTCATCCGATACCATCGTTGACGAAGATGGCCTGGCAGAGGAAATATCGCCACGTTGACGAAGAGGTTGCATATAACACATATGATTGCGCGGTTGTTGTGAACGGCATAATTTGCAATAAGAAACGTCGCATTCGTGTTTTAAATTCGATTTAACGATGCGACCGCAACTATCGCAAAATCGCACGATGCTACAAACATTAGCGCGTGTTCTACCGTCGTACGATTTCTCGCTACGACGACGTTCGAAACACCCTGCACCGTAAAATAATCGATTGCACGCGTCGCATTTTATTTCGGCGTAAGTGGAATCGGACGGCGGTACGGATAAACATCGCGGGCATTTATTTAAACACCGGTGACTATTAGGCCTATCATTTCGAAAGCCTACATTACACGCTGCACAATAATCGCGAGTACCAGCGGCGGCTTTTAAATTTAAAATAGGATTATAATGATGCGAATCCTCGTAATACAAGACATTTAATCGCCGCGAGGACTCGCGTCCGAGAGAGGCGAGTATTTCGGTTCTACAACGGTTTTTCGCCGCGACCGAAAGTATTAAAATTATACACAACAATCGCGATATTGTCGGCGGCGAAGTAATGTTGGAAACGTTCGATTTCGCGAATCCCACATCCCTCTTCCGGTATTACGACACCGGCATTTCTCGTTAATTGCAATGCACATTCGCGTTGTAACGAAGAATGCGGATATCTCATCGCGTTCCATTTCTCATACAGCTCACCTGTACGGATATTACCGCGTTCGCCATAAGTTTGAGCTACTACGAGAGCGCGAGGGAAGCACAGGTTATCCGAATTATTAATTTCGACTATCGAACGTTTCGCGACATCCCCGCATGTGTTAACGCGAAGCGACCGCGACCTGAAGGCATCGAGACATTATAATAGTAGTAGTAGTAGTAATAAGAACGGGTGGGGCTAGATCAATCCCTGATGTCACCTAGATCTAAAAGATCTTCTGTAACCCCGTGGTTGTCTGAGATTATAAGTGGCGATCCAATTTGGCCCTTACAAGAAGGTTATGTAGATCGCCCACCCTCACGTTTTGTAATGCACTGGGTTCAATGAACACATGTTCATGTGACCCCAGAGTGTGTATCTCCTAAGAGCAAGTGCGGAGCAGTAGCACAGAATGTGAATACTGTCCTCTTTTTCTTCGCCGCATAGCCGGCAGTCTTTCCGCTCAGCCAGGCCGAGATTGAATAAGTGGGCCCTGAGGGCCACATGGCCCGTGAGCAGGCCAATGGAGATATTGAGCTTCTTTCTGCTCATAGTTAGGAGTTCATCCGTCCTTTTAGAAAGGGGTCGGTTCAGCAATAACTTGGCTTGACGACAGCCCTGAACCTGGCCCCACGAAACCAGATGTTCCCGTTTCAGAGACTCTTTGAGTTTTTTATCTATGGTTAAAGGGGATGCCGACGACTTGTCTAGCCGGGACCTCGAGGGGGCCTAGCTTTGCCAGGCCGTCCGCCACTTCATTGCCATGAATTCCCTGATGACTGGGAACCCAGACTAAGGTGATCCTATTGGATTCGCCTAGTCTGTTGAGCGCTAGCATGCAGTCCCAAACCACCAAGGACTCAGTGATGGTCTTGGCTAGAGCGTTAATGGCTGCCCTACTATCGGAGCAGATGAGTATATTTCTATTGGTGGCTTTAACTAAGGTTAAGGTGTTTGCGCACTCAAGGATTGCTAGAACCTCAGCTTGGAAAACCGTGGCCAGCTCCCCTAGGAAGTAAGATTCCCTGTGGTTAGTCCTTGAGCCGTAGACTCCAGCTCCAAATCATCCTTCCGCCCCCGAGCCATCCGTATACCAAATGTCCCAGTTTGGCCGGTAGATTCGTTCTGGTTTACTCCAATCTTCCCTAGAAGGTATCTGGGTTTTGAAGAACTTAGAGACCTGGGATTTCCTAGGTATTCTATCCTGCAGCAGAGAGAATGGGTGTTCATGGAGGAACGATAGCCTGGCATGATCAAGATGCTGTCTTCTCCACTCACCCTGACACTTTAGTCTGTAGGCAGTAAGTTTAGCTGTGTTGATAATAAAGCGGTCCAGGGGTGGAAGACAGAGTGCAATCTCAAGCGCCTCTGTAGGGGTTTCCATAGCCCCCATCGCCGCCCTAAGGTAACAACTCTGTAGGCTTCTGAGTAGGTTAGGTTCCTGATCCCTACTTTCTCCACCCTGGGCCACCAGACCATCGCAGCATATGTGAGACGGGGCAGTAGAATGGCTTTGTCCAAAGGGCAATATTGGGTTTAATGCCCCACGTTTTACCTACAGCCCTTCTATATGCTCACATGGAGATGTAAAATTTCTTACGTTTGACTTCAAGATGAAATTTCCAGCTTAGTTTGGGATCAAGATGTATCCCCAGGTACTTCACTGAAGAAGTGTATGGTAGCTCTTTGCCCCAGAGCCTCAAAGGCCCTATAGGTTCGGGCTTGTATTTTCTGGTAAAAATCATGGCCTCGGTCTTAGATGGATTAACCGTGAGACCTTTGGCTTGACACCAGCTTTGAATAATCTTAAGTGCTTTATCCATGAGCTCCTTAAGAGTTAAGAGAAAGCTGCTTCTCACGATTGCAGCCACGTCATTTGCATAGCCACAAACGAGAAGGCCCGCTTCTTGTAATTTGACCAGAAGTTCGTCTACCACCAGGCACCACAAGAGCGGAGAAAGAACGCCGCCCTGCGGGCAACCTCTGGCCGGGAGACCACTCAAAGTTTTATCTTCATAGTCAACAGTCAGAACTCTGTCCGATAGCATGCTTTGCGTCCATTCGATCAGAGTTTCGGGGATGTGATGCCTGTGCATGGCCTCTTTGATCGCTGTATATGAGGTGGTATCAAATGCCCCCTCAATATCCAGAAATAATCCTAGGGCATACCCTCCAGTCGCCAGCTGTGTCTCGATCTTGCTCACAAGGTGATGAAGGGCAGTATCCGTAGATCTGCCCGCCCTATAGGCGTATTGAGAAAGTGCCAGCGGTCGGGTAGTAAGGGGATATGTCCTAATATGGTTGTCTATCAGTCTCTCCAGTGTCTTCAAAACAAAGGAGGTAAGGCTAATGAGTCTGAAGTCTTTGGCCAAGATATGGCCGTTTCTGCCTGGTTTGGGTATAAAAGTCACTCTGGTGCCACTCCAGACAAGGGGCACGTGTCTAAGGGCTATGCTAGCCCTAAGCACTTTAACTAGGGGGCCTATCAAAAGGCTCAAACCCTCTTGTAAGCAGACGGGATAAATCCCGTCTGGTCCAGGTGATTTATAGGGCTTGAAGGTTTTAACAGCCCATTCAACACCTTTGGGATGGACTATCTTCGCCGCTAGTGACCAATCCCTGGATTTAAAAACTTCCCTGGATCTCACACGGGCGGTAGAAAGATTGTCAACCGTTCGAAAACCTGGGAAATGAATCTCCATAAAGTGCTCGATGGATTCAGTGAGGTTGACTGTGTAGCCTGTGTCGGGACGCTTAAGACATCCCAACTGGGTGCGATTGTCAGAGCTGAGTATTCTGTTTAGCCTGGAGGCCTCTGGAGCGCTCTCGATGCTTGCGCAGAACTGTCTCCAGCTGCTGCGTTTACTTCTGACTATTTCCTTGCTATACCTGCGTTGGGCGTTCCTAAAGGCTTCCCAGTGCGAAGACAAGCAAGAATTTCTTGCCCTGTTAAAGAGTCTCCTGATCTCGGATCTGAGCTTTGACAGCTCTTTGTTCCACTAGGGGACTTTGGTCTGGGACCGTATAAGTTTCAGGGGGCAGTTTGCCTCAAAGGCATCCGAGATAGCGTTGCTTAAGCAAGCCGCGGCAGTTTCCAGGTTATCCCTGGTATGGAATCTGGTCGGAACGGTAGTTAATCTATTCTTCAAGTCTAGCCTGAAGCCGTACCAATTCGTTTTCCTAGGATTTCGCCTCCGCAAGATGGTTGCTGGCGAAGGCGTATGTGCCTGTGATCGGATCCTGAAGGTTCATTTAAGACCCTCCAGTCTCTTACCAGTTCAGACACGCCCTTGGTACAAATAGTAATATCGATTACCTCCTGTCTTCTAGCGTCCATGAAGGTAGGTTCCGTACTTCTGTTTAGGATGATAAGTCCCTTGTCCAGGATGTAGGCTCTCCCCTCTCGGGTTGATGTTTGAGCTCCCCCAATCAACATGGTGGGAGTTAGCATCACAACCCAGGAGGAGTTCGAGTCCTGCTTCCTCAGCATGGGCAACCAGGTTCTTGACATTGTCTTGAGGTGGAGGATCGCAGGAGTCATAGGGCATATATGCTGACCCTATGAGTAAGTCCATTGTCTTCCCCTCCTCCAGGTTGATGCTCGTCAGAACGACAGTTAGTTCTTCGCTGCTAAGCTGAAGCAGAAAAGTGATATTAAGGCTACAATACATGTCCTTAGTTTGCGGTTCGAGCAGGCTCTGAAAATAGTTCCACAGCCGCCCAAATCTTTGATGGCATTATTCAGGAGCCAAGGCTCCTGGATAATGGCAAGGTGTGTGTGCATCGCAGCAGTGCTCCTGGCAAGGATAGCCGAGGCGCCTTTACTGTGATGCAAGTTAATTTGGGTGATGGGTACCGTGGAGACCGTCATATTTAGGCAGTCTCCCCTGGTATTCCCTCCACAGATTCAGGCTTCCTGCCGCACTCCTTTTCAAGCAGCCTAACAGTTGCCCGTCCAAGACTGCAGCTGGGCCTGAAATTGCAGGACTTCAGGGCGTCTAGAGATTGATCCCCAATCAGACAGGCGAAGTGGGTGCTCGTGGCATCCCTACTCACGCTCCCCCTGGTGACGATCCAATCTCCGGTCGCCAATCCTGCGTTTTGTCTGCCGAGGAGTCTCAAGGCTTCCTCGGAAGACAAGTTTGGCTCCTCCATGTGTACCACCACTCGATGGCGTTTAGGCAGCTCGTCGACCGGCACTACACGTAGGGAGTTTCCCCCCACCTTCAGTTCGGAGGATAGGCTTTTTAGCCAGTCCCCCGACTGCTCGTCGTCGCACACAAAAACAAAGGCTCCGTTTCTCTCCAAGGAGCCGGAGAATGTGGGGGCTTTTGTACCCTCGGGTAACTCGAGGATACGCCCTCTGATTATTTTCCTGATCACCCCATAGTCCACGGCTCCTAGCTTCTTATCAGGAAAACCCTCCAAAATGAGGGCTAATCTGATAAACCCTTTGGTCGCTTGGGCATATGACTCTTGATCATTGATCTTGAGTCGTTTGCCCTGGCGAGTGTCGTTGGGGCTAGGGGTGTTATTCCCCGGCCGGGCGCGTTTAAGCGCCACAGTCGGGGCTCCACCGCTACTGCGCCCAGGACTAGAATCGGCTTCAGCGGGAGGGATTTGGGCTTTAGTAGCCTTTCCCTCCCTCTGAAGCTGTTTCTTGTAGCGTCTTCTTGCAGCTCCGCTATATCTAACTCGGGTTTTGGGTTCCTCTGAGTTGCATTCCTTCGGTCGTTCGCTCCCTAAGGAAGCCACGTCCTGGAGGACTTTGTCCATGGTTGTGTCTTTAGTATGTTTGTTTGTCATGTCCATGTTTGTCCCACGAGTACCGCGGAAGCGCGATATCACCCAACCAGAGCCGCGAATGGCTGGGGCTTGGCTAAATACCCCGGAGGTCGCCCGGTATCCGTTCGAGACGCAGCACCCCCTGCGCCACGCAGCCGTCGGCACGGTTTCATTAACACCTTGGCTTGGGGGGTCCCTCTTCGTTGGTCACACCCGGCTCCCTTAAACGGGTGGGCCCGGATGCGACCATAAGCCCCTCCACCACGCCAAGGTGGAGACCCATTCGGGGGGGAGACATTATAAACACGTATGTTAAATTGGTCAGCGATATTGAGACCACCGGCGCTCTGAGCTAACAAACTCACGAGTCTCCAAATATCCTCATAACTCAAATCATGCGCCGGACGAAAAGATATACCCACAGGACCATGCGATAAATTCGGCGAATCAAACGATAATTCTACGTAATCGCCCGGTTCGCATGAATTTAACGCATACGCGTGAATTTCGCTAAACGCGTTTTCTAACGAGTGATATATATTGACGCCTTCAGTCAACGGTCGTATCGCGAAACTCGCTTCTCTACCGATTACCCGGAATCTTCTAAATTGTCGCACATTTTCCGATAATAAATTTACAAAATTGAAATTATTATTTTCGACCTGTTGCTGAAGTTGTTCCTGCTGTTGTTGTTGCTGTTGTTGATGTTGTTGCTGCTGGTACTCATGCTCCTCCTCCTCCGCGTCCTCTTCACCCTCCTCAGTCTCGGATGAAATATTTTCCGAGCGGGGTAACTCAGCTACCTCCTCCTCCGCTTCTTCTTCCTCATTGCTGCGAGAGAGCGCTGAATTTTGTTCGCCGTCAACACCACCTCCGTAATGCACTGTTAAAAATAAAAAACCGTATAAATTATAAAATACTATTTTTATTATTTTTATTATTTTAATATTTTTATACTCGAATGTAATCCGTACTATGAATGTTATAATACAACGAAATAACTCACCCTTTTAGCAATATTCGTTGTTTTTTATTCCGTTACTAATATTCTGGGGGCATAGCTAATCCCCCAGCGATGAGTTTCTAAAGAAAAATTAAGAATTTGTTGGATTAAATTCGAGCATAAAAATACCGAGAAATAAATTAATAAAGTTACCTTCTCTGGAGGGAGCGTATACATTTTCCTCCTCCTCCTCCTCCTCCTCCTCCTCCTCCTCCTCCTCCTCCTCCTCCTCCTCCTCCTCCTCCTCCTCCTCCTCCTCCTCCTCCTCCTCCTCCTCCTCCTCCTCCTCCTCCTCCTCCTCCTCCTCCTCCTCCTCCTCCTCCTCCTCCTCCTCCTCCTCCTCCTCCTCCTCCTCCTCCTCCTCCTCCTCCTCCTCCTCCTCCTCCTCCTCCTCCTCCTCCTCCTCTTCTTCTTCTTCTTCTTCTTCTTCTTCTTCTTCCCCGCTCTCCTCTGGCTCTTCTTCATTAATCTCCACTCTCTCGCGCTCCTCCATCTCTCGCAGAAATTCTAATAATATTTTAAAATTTGAATATTTAATATTATAGAAACAAAATTTAAAAAAAGTTAAAAATACTTTTATATTCGGATTTTCGTTTTAGTATATATTTTACATCATCATCTTACCTGCCGAGAACACTTCGCTATCAGGGCTGCTGACTGCGTATGTGATGTCGGCAGCGTCATCGTCCATGTTTTTCTCGCCGTCGTCGTCGTCGTCGTCGTCGTCAAGAACGACAACAGGAATCGCCGAATTTTCCTCGAGTAATCGCGGTCTTCCTGAAATGTAGAATATTTTTTATTAGTATTAATTATTATTTTTATTACTACCGAACAATCTATCAGAGAAAAATGAGCACGCGTTTTTATTACGTGCAAACTTACGTGAAGGATCTGCCTCGGGTTCTTCCTCAGCGCGGCGCCTACGCGAAGGTCGCATCACCGCTGTTCTCGCGGGATTATTGTTTCCTGTGATTAATTAGTAATTAAATATTTAACTTTATAATCACGATTTTTCGTATTTTTTCATCGAAAGTAAACATAAATAAAATAAGTAAAATAATTACCCGTCGACTGGATCCTGCTGTAGTTTTGGAGTAGGTAGGTTACATGTCCACCTACATCTTCTTCTTCTTCATATTTCTCATCTTCTCTCAAGGCTCTTCGTGCACTAATTATTTCGCCGGCAAGATTTAGCAATTTCGCGTCGCCGCCGAAATGCCCCAATTTATATAAAATTGCAAGCATTGTATCGGAGCAGGCACACGCGAAACTCGAAAATACACTATAATTATGTTCACTCGTTTCCATTAATTTGGAAATCTAGCTCGCGGAATTTATCTTTGGAGATAAATTCGCAGCCAACTTTACACATCTCGATATCAAAGTTTTATTACACGCCATTTTTTTTTCTTCAAGGAATAACACGCGAGCGAAAATCGTACAAGTTTGCTCGGGGGAAGAAAATCTCGAAAATGCTTATATTCGGTTAAAGGTTATCCATTTTATATATTTTGTTCCCCACTCGAAAAAGGAAAACCAAACAAACCTTTATCGCCGCTCGGAGAACTCCGAAAAAAATGTACAAGTTTGAAATTTCTTGTAGTCATACCGTATTGTAATTATATTTTTCATCGTAGAGCGAATAATCTATTTTTGATTTCTTATTTTGTTTTTCGAAAAAGCAACTGACGCCAAGCATTTTTCTAATTACGTATTGGTATATGTATATGATTTCTTAAAAACATTAATCAAATATTGGTATATGTATATGATTTCTTAAAAACAGCGTAATAAAAGAAATTTGTAATTATTTCATTTGTCAAAGATTTTTATTTTGTATTGACCATAGCTATTACACGAGTAGAATAAATTTTTAAAATCATTTGTTTCTTTATAAGAAAAGACAGAAGGAGATATTGGGAGATATATTGAAAACGTAATAAAAAAAGTACTCTGTGAATTTTTTTAAGAAAAACTTGATATTTATTATTACATTTTATCGATGTACATTTATTTATTGGTTTTCATAAAATTTTCGTTTCTGTAAAATCATACGAGCATTAAATTTAAGCGAAAGTATCTCTACAAATACAATGCTGAAATATACATCTAAAAATGTTAAATTATTAATTTGAGTTCGGACACTTTGTTCGATTTCTTCATAATTTCCTTTAATTGTGAGTTTTATAATTTCACAATCTATGTACGATAAGGAAAGTTTTAATTCTATTTCGGTTATTATATAGTTAGCACATGTATTGACAGTATCAACGATATTAATTAATTGCGACAAATGCGTATCTACGCATTTTATAATATTTTCCAAGCCGAGGAAAGTAACTTTTTGCATCACGATAGCGGTGTTATAAATTTTTCGTTTTTCTTCAACGGAGGTTGTTCTTCCTTCTCGCCATTAGTCGTGGAATATTTGGTGGTTTCCTTGTATGCCACTAGAATAGCCCTCGCGCCATAAGCGCTGGTAAAGTTGATGATGATATTGTTAATAATAATCGGATTTAATCTTCCCGTTCTTTTTTGATCCTCGTTCTCAAATACTGCCTCATATGATCCATGCAGGCTTGAAATTGCTGCCACGTGTCGGAGTCGAGACAAATCCCATCGGCATTATTGCTCGTTAATTTAACAATTGGAACGAAGCAGTCTTCCTTCGTCGATTGCAATCCCACTTGTATCTTCTTAGTGAAGGATGAATTAAGTCCATATGTTGTAGCAACAAATGTCGGTTTCTTCCGCCGTTGCCGATTTTATTGTCTCCATTTCCCGGCTCCGTAATATCACAAACGTGCGCGGATTTCACAAAACTCGCTATTTTTTCCGTCGTTCCGGCCATTGCTATTAACTCTCGAGTGCACTATGTAAAAAATACTCACAACAACGATAGCGTATTCGCGTAGAATTTTTCTTCTTCGCTCGAGGCTTAACTTCTGTTAACGACGGAATTCGAATGAATCGCGGTTTGTCCTCGCGCTTATATTACTGCTTCTCCCCCTCAAAATAATCTAAAAAAGAGTGGGGGGAAAATAATATGCGCAGAAGTGAGCATAAATGCGTGTTCAAACAAAATATTTTACAATAATCAAAGAAAAAATACCGAGAAACTTCTATAAATGTTTCTAGAAACTTCTAAAAATTTTCTCTAAGCTATATCTCGGTGATTCACCACGGGAAAAATATTTAACGATGTTTTATTAGGGAAGATTTTTTCATCATGAAAATATTTTTCTTAACCTTCTAAAATAATTAGAAAGAGACTTGTAAATCTAAATGATCACTATGTTCGGACACGAACAAAAGGACTATGAAGAAGAAGAAATCTAAATGATAGATATTACGTGCGGGGGTATATCCGAATGTTTAATTTAAAAAATGTGAAATCTTATCAGATTTCTTAGTCGATACGGTATATATGCTGTTTCGACATGAGAAAAAAATAGGTGGATTTAGGATGAGGGCCTCGCTAGGGTGGATTCAAGGTGAGAATATTTTCCATATCTTCCTAAATTATTTAGAAAGAGAATTGTTTTCTTAATCACTATTGCAAATATAACGGGTCTATTTTAAAATAAAAACCATTCACGATTATCTTAAGATGAGATTATTTTATTGGATGTCTCTAGTTTTTTTAACGTGTGTTTAGGCTTTTAAGAATCTCTAGACATTATTATTATATCACAAGGGATGTTATTTGTCTGAGAGAGCTATCGGCTGACCCATAAAATACGTATATATACAGGTATTTTGTAACGTGTATATACAGGTATTTTGTAATTTAGACGATACAACGATTTAAAATATATTTTCTAGAATTTAAGCATTTTATTTTTATACTATAAGCGCTTATAGAGAATCAATTATGAGCTCATTAGCGCTGGTGCTCGCGAAAGTCGCTGATGCGAGCCTACCCTCGCGCGAATACGCTTACTCGCGGTCGCGCACCGTGTATCGGCTAATCGGCGGTGCTTTCCCCTCGCACGCGTAACAGAGAACGCTAGCGCGAGCACGCGGCCGGCGCGGATGGGGCCCCCCGTGAATAAGCTTATTTTCTTCTTACATTCCTGCAAATAATATTCGAGGAGCATGCGCATTTTTTACTTAGGTTATTGTTGTTAAATATCATCGTTTTACTTTTTTATTTATGAGATTGTTCCTAAACACGAAATCGATTATTTTGTGTAATGGACGTGCGCTGGAAACATCCTTGGACGTCGATCGTCTGTGGTCCTACGGGATGCGAGAAAACAATTTTCGTGAAAACATTTCTTCGACATTTATCTCGCATGTCCGATGTCCGATTCGAGAGAATTTTATTTTATTACACCGAGTGGCAAGATGCGTATCAGTGCTTACGTTGCGACACGGGTGAGAGAGAAGAAGAGAAAAGTGAGAGCAAATATAGCGATAATGCTTTAGTAAAAATGAGAAAAAATATAATCGAATTTCACGAAGGGTTACCGCGCCCGGAAGATTATTCTAACGATCCGCTTTTTCCGAAATTGGTGATAATCGACGATCTTATGAAAGAATCATCTTCGTGCGACGCTATCGTGGATCTATTTACCAAAGGAAGTCATCATAAGAATTTCAGCGTTATACTCATTTCGCAAAATCTTTTCCATCAGGGGCGTGGGCAGCGCGACATATTTCTCAACGCGAATTATATAGTAGTTTTCAAAAATCCACGCGATCGCGCGAAAATTCGTCATTTAGCACGCCAGGTATATCCCGACGATCCAAAATTTATGGAAGAAGCGTACTACGACGTTACCTCGAAGCCGCATGGATATTTATTGCTCGATTTGAAACAATCGACTCCAGACGAATACCGATTTCGCACGTGTATCTTTCCGGAGGATACTCTACATTACGTCTACATACCTCGTAAATCAGTCATTAGAGGCGGAAGCGTATAAAAGAACAGTATTCTCACCCGCGAGTTGTAGTTGTACGATTACGGCGCAATGGTGAAAAAAGCAGACCATAACAAAACATCATCGACGGCGACAGCGAGGAATTTACCGAATAGCGCAATAAAGACTGCAAAACGCTGCATCGGAGAGAGGAACCTGTGTCTCTTAAAAACTCTATGCTATTTGAAAAAAAATCAAAGAGCGGTGTTCTTACGTGATGCCGACAATAAATTTGTAAAGTGTATTCAGGAGTGTATTTTCAATACGCTCGAAGGTAACGTGCCGCTCGAATCTAGCGTAAAAAAGCGCTTGTCCAAGCATAAAACGACTTTACGGCGCATCGCGGCAAAGCGGGGTAATTTGAAGACTAAAAGAAAACTATTGGTACAACGCGGAGGATTTTTACCCTATATTATCGGTCCTATACTCAGTGCTTTATTATCACAGATTATCGGTGAGTGAAAAAATACAATTCTTTATATCCTTTGTGAGAAAAAAATAATAATATTTGGAAAAGTATTAAAAATGGAAAAGGCTAAAAAAATGGTTTTAATTTCTACGGAAAATCTCGAAAAAATGCAACGAATGCAGCAGCAACAAAATCAACAGTCGGAAAATGTTAATAATACGGAAAATGATAATAATAAATCTATACGGGCACCGGGAACCCCTTTATCGCGACTCGATGGGGAAATGTGGCGTATTCTCAATCTCTCGACTCCCACCGACGAGGGTGAAAGATGGAAAATGTATAAAGAAGTACTTCAACGTTATTTTTACTTTGTTCGGGATGCAAAAAAGCGTTTCCGCTAACAAGGAGATGCCACGAACTGCGAACTCTACTTTCGAATGAGCTACAGGGCGATCCTGAAAAACGTTATGTCTTTAAAATGACGTATTCCTGACACCATTCTAAGACAATTTTTCCTTTACCAAAATTTGATTTGAAGCGTAGTTTTTGAATTATGAGCAAAAATAGTTAGTAAATCACGCGTCGGGTACAGAAGGCAGGCAGGAGCGGCGCGGCGTGCCGCGAGCGCGGGCGCAGCTGACCGCCCGACGGGTGATTATCACCGCATGAGTCGCTAACTATTTTATCTTATAACATAAAATTATGCTTTAAATAAAATTTTGGTAAAGAAGAAAATGTCTTAGAATTACGTCAGAAATACGTGTTCCTTAAAATAACGTTATTTTAATAATGAAAAGTTGTTCCGGATCGCCGGCCGTCCGACGTTGCAATCAGCTGATTGCTACACGCGATGTGTGTATGGCGGAGTATGTGCGTAAGAGAGAGAGAGAGAAAGAGAGAGAGAGAGGGAGGGTAGGAGGGACAGACATTCATACACATGCACGCACTTTTTTCTCGCTCTCTTTCTCTCTTTTACGCAACACTCATACACTCTCTCATTCCAGTCTCTCACTCACACTCTCTCGGTCACTCACTCACTCACTCACCTGCTTACTCACTTGCTCACTCACCTTGTAGCAGCGTAGCGAATCTTCATGCTATGTATTGTTGTTATCTGCTGCACGGTTATGATTGCTAGAGATGCGCGACACATCGAAATTTTTTCGATTATTAATCTCACACTCGATTGACACAATACAGATACACGATAACGAGTTTACTGCTTATTCACTCACTATTGATTTATCGATACCAAAAATTACTTTCAAAGAAACGCGAATGCAAACAACACATGACTCGACGCGAAGCGACGGACCGCGGAGACTGCGCGACCACAAGAGTTATGTTGCCAGAAACGCGACACGCGACATCTAACAAACGACTTGCGCGTGGCGCGTGATTGACGCGAGATAAGACGAACGATCGGCTAAAACCTTCGCATTGCGAATGCGGTAGAAAACATGAAACGTATAATGACATACTTAAAAAATTAATTATTTATTATAAATAATAACTATTTCTAATTATAATAAATAATTATTATTTATTATAATTAGAAATAGTTATTATTTATAATAAATAATTAATTTTTTAAGTATGTCATTATACGTTTCATGTTTTCTACCGCATTCGCAATGCGAAGGTTTTAGCCGATCGTTCGTCTTATCTCGCGTCAATCACGCGCCACGCGCAAGTCGTTTGTTAGATGTCGCGTGTCGCGTTTCTGGCAACATAACTCTTGTGGTCGCGCAGTCTCCGCGGTCCGTCGCTTCGCGTCGAGTCATGTGTTGTTTGCATTCGCGTTTCTTTGAAAGTAATTTTTGGTATCGATAAATCAATAGTGAGTGAATAAGCAGTAAACTCGTTATCGTGTATCTGTATTGTGTCAATCGAGTGTGAGATTAATAATCGAAAAAATTTCGATGTGTCGCGCATCTCTAGCAATCATAACCGTGCAGCAGATAACAACAATACATAGCATGAAGATTCGCTACGCTGCTACAAGGTGAGTGAGCAAGTGAGTAAGCAGGTGAGTGAGTGAGTGAGTGACCGAGAGAGTGTGAGTGAGAGACTGGAATGAGAGAGTGTATGAGTGTTGCGTAAAAGAGAGAAAGAGAGCGAGAAAAAAGTGCGTGCATGTGTATGAATGTCTGTCCCTCCTACCCTCCCTCTCTCTCTCTCTTTCTCTCTCTCTCTCTTACGCACATACTCCGCCATACACACATCGCGTGTAGCAATCAGCTGATTGCAACGTCGGACGGCCGGCGATCCGGAACAACTTTTCATTATTAAAATAACGTTATTTTAAGGAACACGTATTTCTGACGTAATTCTAAGACATTTTCTTCTTTACCAAAATTTTATTTAAAGCATAATTTTATGTTATAAGATAAAATAGTTAGCAACTCATGCGGTGATAATCACCCGTCGGGCGGTCAGCTGCGCCCGCGCTCGCGGCACGCCGCGCCGCTCCTGCCTGCCTTCTGTACCCGACGCGTGATTTACTAACTATTTTTGCTCATAATTCAAAAACTACGCTTCAAATCAAATTTTGGTAAAGGAAAAATTGTCTTAGAATGGTGTCAGGAATACGTCATTTTAAAGACATAACGTTTTTCAGGATCGCCCTGTATAGTGCATTCGAAAGGGGAGGTCAAATCATTAAACCGTATCAGAGGGGGAGTTTTGGGTGTATGGGCCTTAGTTTCTAAGAAATATGTATCTAAATGTAAGCATTTTCTAACTGTAAGGGAAGTATAATAGATAATTTACACTCAGCATGAAGCGCGGTAGCCGTAGTGGTTAAGCGTACGTCTATTATTTTGTCACATGTCCAAGCTGGGTTCGAGACCGCATGTGTCAATTTTTTTTTTCAAATGACTGTTTAATTAAATTTTTTTAAATTCTTGTACATGATTTATTGTGCTGATTTTTTATGTTTTATTAAATATTTTGCACTTATGTGTTGTAAAAAAATGACAATAGCTTTTACATGTTTTTTATGTCTACCTTTTTATTTATTATAAAATTCTGACATCGCTGTACAATGTTGAGGATGAAAATCTATATAAAAGCATTGAAAACATAAATGATTCGCACACTATGAACATTTTATAAATGGAAGCCGTGTTTTTACAAATACATTTATTGTTATGTACATTGGGTGGAAAACATAACTGGTTAACGTTATAAAATATATCGCGTTCATTTGCTAACTTCGACGCGTACCAAGCAAATTCAATCATTTTTCTAAACTTCGGAGCAGATAATAAATAATGAGTTAATGATTGTATTCGTATCGCGTCATATCGCGAATTTAATTCTTTTTTTTCTTCGCTAACTATAATATCCGGACAGTTTTGATTTCTTTTTATAATAATTTTTACTTGTCTATAGAAATAGACGTCACAAGGTTGACAGATCGGAGTGCATTTCGGCGGAATTATTTGTAAATTACACGTTGGTTTGTTATTGTCATTTACAAACATTTCATTATACATGTGAATATTCTTTTGACCTCCCCACGAGTCTACAATCATCAAGAAGGAATTGTTTTCAACATACGGTTTTATGATTGTTTTTAAATATTGTTCATATAAATAAGAGGTCAGTTTGCCCGACTTTGAGCAAACAACAACAACATTTTTACACAGTTTTAAAAGCTCGTCAACTTCTACTTTTACACGGATTCCAAATGTATCTCCCGGTTCTTGTAGGCATACAAATACTTTATCTATTAATTTTCCAGATTTTGTGAGAGTATATTGAGCGGTATATGAATGAGTTACCTTATTTAAATCACCTATGGAAAGTTCGACTGCTTTTTCTCCCGTATGCGTGTATGTTCTTGAAACATTTACCCGATATTCACAACCAGTTTGATCCATATTAATAATATAATCAGGATCATCATCGCTAGAAATTGATTGTATTAAATCTTGAAATTGTATTGCAGATTTCGAAATTTCCTCCGGTGATTTAATTTCTTTTTTTGATATATAGCGTACGACGCGACGATTAGAAATTCTATAACTTGTAAGAAAATTAGTTAACCACGATGCTGATGCTGTAAATTGAAAAACGCTCTTCTCTTCATTGTCTTCATCTCGAAATTGTGTTGCAGCAGCTATAGCCCACTGCTGTATTTGCCGCCTTGTTACCAATTGTTTCTGTTCACGCGCTTCAGAAAATCGATCGTAGACATTTTTCTTTATAATGTCCAATTTATCTACATATGTACCACCTTTTATGATATCTTTTTTAAAACGTGCTATATCACTTTTGTTGCGTAAGTGTTGTTTAAAACGCTTTTGTAAACCTTGAAAGCTCCACGTTGGATGTTCATTCGCGGTCATAACAATTTTCAATTTTATATCGAAGGGTACTCTATCTAGATAAGAAACTTTCTCAGGTGGTACATATTCTTCTTCCGATGATAATGATGATGATGTCGATTCTTGCGATGCCTGTACTTCGACTTTCGCTTCCTCTTCATTTGGTGGAAAATATTCAACTTCCTTTGTTATCACACACTTCCCCAACATTGTTACAAAGCTTTCAAACAATTTTCCAGCAACTTCTTTGGCAGAATGCGTAAATTTGTTGGGTGGTTCGGCATAAATTATATCAAATTTTAACAGTACATCTACAAAAATAATTAAATATACCTATATATTTCTGTACATCTGTCGTACATGTATACAAAAATGTATTATAAAAGTTTTAAAAGTATAAAAAATATTTACCTTTAAAATACGCAATACTGTCAGTTAAATCTTCTTTCGAAATATCACATTTTGCCAAAGACTGGATATGCTCTTTTAAAAATGGATTCACACCTGCCGCTTCCATTTTTTTACAGTAATATAAAATCGATATTTCACACAGAGAATAAACGGACACGTACTTCCTAACAGACTCTCGTGAGAATGACAAAGAAGACGTCACCCTAACAGTCATTGCTATACGCATGCGTTAGAGAAAACGAATATTCTAGAGAGTATCAACCGGTAGACACATTTGGGGCCCGTTAAAGCAGAAGTTGACGAACTTTTAAAACTGTAGAAATAAAATGTTCATGGTGTGCGAATCATTTATATTTTCAATGTTTTTATATAGATTTTCATCCTCAACATTGTACAGCGATGTCAGAATTTTATAATAAATAAAAAGGTAGACATAAAAAACATGTAAAAGCTATTGTCATTTTTTTACAACACATAAGTGCAAAATATTTAATAAAACATAAAAAATCAGCACAATAAATCATGTACAAGAATTTAAAAAAATTTAATTAAACAGTCATTTGAAAAAAAAAATTGACACATGCAGTCTCGAACCCAGCTTGGGCATGTGACAAAATATTAGACGCACGCTTAACCACTACGGCTACCGCGCTTCATGCTGAGTGTAAATTATCTATTGTACTTCCCTTACAGTTAGAAAATGCTTACATTTAGATACATATTTCTTAGAAACTAAGGCCCATACACCCAAAACCTCTGATACGGTTTAATGATTTGACCTCCCCTTTCGAATGCACTATAGCTCATTCGAAAGTAGAGTTCGCAGTTCGTGGCATCTCCTTGTAAGATTCGCGTGGGGCTTTAAATGACGACGCCGATGATAAAACTAAGCAGGACGAGGACATGTACTTGGAAGATGACGATACCGCTGAATTTACGCATACTTTAATTAGTAGCGTTAGAGATGAAGGTGACGCTAATAGTTTCGGGAAGAAACGCGATCAATCGGCAGAAATGATTAAAAATATAATCGAAAGTGTGCCGAAAACTTATCGCTACAAAGCTCACACGCTATTGAAATATTTACTCGATGCCCCGTCGTCAAAGATCGGTTGGGATAGACAAGGACTCGTAACTATAAACGGTGCGGTTGTAACGGGTTCGAATATTAGCGATCTCATAAATGACGCGATACGCGAGAGAAAAACAGTAAAAGCAATCGGAAGAGTTCAGTTTACGCGATTACTGCACGACATAAACACACCTTCCAGTCTCATAGGAAATCGTAATTTTTTACACGCGGGCAAAATAGCTCGCCGTATTAAAAGCAGCGAATTAGCTGTTACTTCCACTCCGAAAACTCGTCGTTCACGCAGCAGGTTAAACGAGACGGTTGTATCCGAAGGAGATACGGTATTTATATCTGCCGATGAGGATGAGGCCGATAAAACATTAGCAAGTAAGGACGACAATTCCCCGACAAAGAAAGCAAGAGGTTTATTCAAGGTCGGAGCAAATTCTAATAAGATGGAACTCGAAAAATTATATTACGATCCTTCGCACTACGCGGGTTATTCAGCGACAGTCAATTTATCACGAGCGGCTAAGCCGAATTTCTCGCGTAACGAGGTTGTCGACTGGCTTAAATCGCAAGACGCGTACACGCTGCATCGTCCAGTACGTCGAAAATTTCCGCGTTTACATTATAATGTGACAAATATCGATGATTTATGGGAGGCGGATTTAATCGATCTTCGTAATCTTAAGAGTTATAATGACGGATATTCCTATCTACTGGTGGTACGTTATCGATGTACTTAGCAAAGCTTGGGTAGAACTTTTACGCGATAAAACTTCGGCGTGCGTGATAAAGGCCTTTCAGAACATATTTTCGAGAAACAAAAAACGTTTACCTGTATACCTACAAACTGACAAAGGTAAAGAATTTATCGCCAGTGCTGTACAAAAATTCTTAAAAGAAAAAAACATCTGTTTTCGTGTAGCTCGTAATCCTGATATTAAAGCAGCTATAGTCGAGCGTTTCAATAGAACACTTAAGGAGAGGATATGGCGTTATTTTACGCATAAAAATATTCGTCGTTATATCGATATTTTGCAGGATATTGTTCGCGCTTACAATCATACTCGTCATTCTAGCATTAAAATGCAACCCGCGGCCGTTACGTTGGAAAATGCGCGTATCGCGCGAGAAAATATGAATCGACGTTGGAATATCAATGATGATGATGATGCTGAAGGGAGAAAAAATCGCGGACGCAAACAAAAGTGTAAATACAAAGCGGGCGAACTCGTACGCATCAGTAGAGCAAAAGCAGCGTTTGAGAAAGGATACAAAGCTGGTTGGAGCGAAGAAATATTTCGAATTCATCGCGTTCTCGAATGGAGAAGACCTCCTGTATACGAACTAAGTGATTTACAGGGCGAGGTTATAGACGGGATTTTTTACGAGCAAGAATTAACACATGTTATTAAAGACTTGCGACAGGGAGAATTTATCGTAGACCGTGTGATAAAAACCAAGGGACGGAGTAACAATAAACAATTACTAGTTGAACTTAAATTTAAACGGGCCATCAGAGCCAAACGCGAATGGTAGTGCGTAAGTTCAACGAGAATTAAGTTTTCGTTGAAACTTATTTGTGTGTACAGGGCACAAATTTTCTTGGTACGATACCAAGCAAATTTAAATAATTCTCAATTCGAGAAATTATTTAATTATTATCCTTCTTTCCCCCTGTAGTGTTGTAGGCGAGAAAAATATCGGGCTGAAAGTCGCTGAATCGGGAATTGAAACCGAGTCTTTCGCTTGCCGGGCGACTGCTCTTACCACTGAGCTATTCAGACCCCCCAACTCGATACTTCTCGGTCGCCTACAAATATATATTAAATTAAAGAATAACGCCATCTTCCGCCGGCGTGAATTAAATAACTACCGCGTTTGGCTCTGATGGCCCGTTTAAATTTAAGTTTATATTTCAATATACAGAGCCTAATTTCTTATAGTTATTTAATTCACGCCGGCGGAAGATGGCGTTATTCTTTAATTTAATATATATTTGTAGGCGACCGAGAAGTATCGAGTTGGGGGGTCTGAATAGCTCAGTGGTAAGAGCAGTCGCCCGGCAAGCGAAAGACTCGGGTTCGATTTCCGATTCAGCGACTTTCAGCCCGAGATTTTTCTCGCCTACAACACTACAAGGGGAAAGAGGGATAATAATTAAATAATTTCTCGAATTGAGAATTATTTAAATTTGCTTGGTATCGTACCAAGAAAATTTGTGCCCTGTGCACACAAATAAGTTCCAACGAAAACTTAATTCTCGTTGAACTTACGCACTACCATCCGTGTTTGGCTCTGATGGCCCGTTTAAATTTAAGTTTATATTTCGATATACAGAGCCTAATTTCTTATAGTTAATTACTAGTTAGTTGGCGGGAATATCCTTCTAAATTCGATTCTTGGATACCAGCCTCGAGTTTAATATCAAAATGAGAGGGGAAGAATTTTACATAATCTTCCCGAGCAATAGTAGCATGCGATACTTTCCGGAAAATAAAACAACGTGTTTCACCACCGAATTACCTCAACGTATAGACTTAAGCGGTCGTTGGGAAGTAGCGCTCACGGAGATCCAGTTTCCGTGTAGCTTCTTACATATACGCCCTGGAGAAGGTACATTAAAATTCCTCAATGTTAGAAGGAAGAACGAAGAGATAATTCCTGCAGACGATGCCGAAGTACCGGCAGGCATTTATTCAAGTATACACGATATTATAGAAGCGATGAATTACGCGTCCAAATTCGTAAACTCGCATATCGTTTGAGAATTAAAAGTCGGAGATAGAGTTGTTATGAAACTTTCTTGTGTAGAAGAGAAATGCGACATGGACCATTTCGTATATTTTTCCGACAAACTTTGTCGAATACTCGGTTTTGATATAGACGGTAAAAAACGTTCACACTCACTTTTCCCATCATTTCTTTTTGCACTCGGGGATGATATCGAGTATATAATAACCGACAAACCAGCTAGCTTGATGCGAGATATTCCCGATAAACTTTTCGTCTACTGTGACATTTGCGAGCCTTGTATCACGGGTGATGTACAATCGCCTCTTCTTCGAATAGTCGCACTCGACGCTCGAAATGATTATTTGTTTGCGTCTAGTCAGATAAGCCATTTTTCGCTCGCACAATACATCGCTTTGCGTCAAACATGTTTCCGAACAATCGAAATAGATATAAGAGATCAGCGGGAAGATATACTATTCGAATTCGGAACGTTGTCTGTGACTTTGCACTTTAGACGTATTGATTAGTTTAGTGGTCTTAAATTCTACAGAATACTTAAGGGTGTGTATCTCTATATCTCAAAAGTAACAAAAAGAAACTGCGTGCGTACTCTATCACGGTCGTCCCTATTCTCCTCTCTCCCGCCTCCTTACCTCCTTTTCTCCTCTCGCCACGCCATCTCTCATTTCTCACGCACAACTCAAGCCATTTCTATTACATTTCGGCCATTCCTGACGATAGGCCGCCCCGGCCGTCTCATCGTCATTAATTGTTGCTTTCGCTATCTGTCTCTAATTCTCTTTCATCCGAATCGCATTCTTTTACACTCTCACGCCAAGGTTTCATATTATTTGCTTCCCATATACCTTGATATGGCTTTTGCGATATCTGACATCCTTCCACATCTGCTACTACATACCGATCGTTTCTCAGCTTTCGCATTATCTTATAAGGACCTCTATATACAGGAGCTAATTTACCTCCAGTTTCAGAGTTTTTTACTACAACTAAGTCGCCTTCCGAATATTCTTTCGCTTTCTTTCGCTTCTTGTTTACATATTGTTCGTTGTATTCGCTCGCTTTCTCTATCTTTCTAGCCGCTTTAGTTCGCATTTGTACTAAGTCTCTTTCTTCCGGATCTTTTTGTTCTTCTACGTATTTTTTTAATGCATCATGGATGTATCCCCGCTGTGATACTTCAAATAATAATTTACTCAGTGTTTCGCCTGTCGCCCGATTTACAGTGTTATTCATCGCATACTCTATTTCATTCAACGACTTATGCCACTCTTTACCATCGTATAGCTTGCCTAGCGCTGGTGCTAACATGCGGTTATATCGTTCTACTTGCCCGTTGGCCTGTGGTGAAACGGTCGCAATTTTAATATGTTTTACGTTACATTCGTCTAGAAATTCTTTGAATTCGCTGGATGTAAAACTAGTTCCTCTATCAGATATCAAAATTTTGGGCTTGCTATATATTTTGAAATAATCTTTGAGACATTTGATTGTTTCACGCGAAGCTGTTGTCTTTACCGCGTACAATTTCACAAATTTCGTAAACGCATCAGCTATCAATAATACGTGTTTTTTCAATGCATTCGATCTATTCACTGGACCAAAATGGTCGACGTGCACCGTGCTAAATGGCACATTTTCTTTGGGTATGTTATGCAGAAGTCCTTCTGCTTTTCCCGATGTTCTTGAAAAAATAATACATTTCGTACAATTGTTTATATGTTCGCGAATTTTAGATTTCATATTTGGAACCAATACAATTTCATATTTGGAACCAATACGCTTCTTGCAATAATGCTAATGTTTTATCCGCTCCGAAATGTCCGAATTCGTTATGATATTTATGCAATAGATCTTGTTCCATTGCTCGAGGCACGAAAAATAAAATTTGTTTATTTTTTTTCGATAGACAATTCCGTTTCTCATTTCATACATTTTATCCTGCGTTGTGTCTAATCGCGTTCTTATTTCTTCAATAGTCGGAACCTGTTTTTGACATACGGATGACTAATTCGAACTCGAATGTATTGGGCTCGACTACCAAAATACTACTCGACCTGCTTAATGCATCTACATGTTGCATTCTTTTCCCGGGTCTATGTTCTGTCTTATAGTCATAATTTTGGAGCTCTAATGCCCAACGTGCAATCCTTGGATTTATCTCTTTCTTATTGAGTGTCATGACCAATGCATTACAGTCAGTTATTATTTTAAATGGGATACCCTGTAGATATACGCGAAATCTTCTTAGTGCATATATGATTGCCATTGTCTCTAATTCATAGCGTGATTCTACTTCTGTCGTTCTTTTGGAGAAGTAAAATATTGGGTGGAATTTTCGATCGACTTTCCGTTGTAATAATACTGCGCCATATCCTCGTGAACTCGCGTCACAGTGTAATTCCGTCTCGTCAGTCGGACTATATATAGACAAAATGAGCCTCGAAGTTAGCTTGTCTTTCAATAATTCGAATGCTTCTCTTTGTTTAGTGCCAAATTCAAAATTTACTTCTTTCTTAACTAGATCATATAAGGGTCCAGCAATTAATGAAAAATCTTTGATGAATTTTCTAAAATAGGATGACAGATCTATGAAACTCTGCACATCTCGAGTACATGTAGGTGTTGGAAAGTTTTTAACCGCTGCTATTCCCGCATCATTTGGTTGTATGCCCTCATCCGAGATTACGTACCCCAGAAACTCAATTTTTTCGTACATAAATTTACATTTATTTCGTCATAGTTCTAATTTATTTTCTACCAATACTTTAAAAACGCGATCAAGTGCTTCTAAATGTTCTTCGACAGTCTTGGTCGCTATCAAGAAGTCATCTATATATACTAGAACTAATCCCACTCTAATTAACGGTTCAAAAATTTCATTGACATAACGTTGAAATCGCGCTGACGCATTCTTAAGCCCAAATGGCATTTTCGCGTACTCAAATTGACCAAATGGTGTAATAAAGGCCGCATACTTTATGCTATCATTATGTACATTTACATGGTGAAATCCTTCCTTTAAGTCTAAGGATGTAAAGTAGCGTTTTCCTTCTAGCGCTTCAATCTGTTCCTCAATTATTGGCAATGGATAATTTTCTCGCGCAGTGACTTTATTCAGTGTTCGAAAATCTATGCATAACCGAGTGCTTCCATCTTTCTTTTGTACTAATACAGTTCTCGGCGCATACTCGGATACACTAGGACGGATTATGCCTCTTTTTAATAAATCATCTAAAATAACGCGTAATTTACTTTTTTCTCCTATCGTTAATCTACTAGGCGCGTAATGAAACGGTTGTTTATCCTTTATATTTAACTTTAATTCTGCCTTTATTTTCGGCTCCTCAGGCCTTTCCGCTCGAAAATATTTCATCTGAAATTTTTCTATGACGACATTTTATTGCGTACGGCAAGTTTGGATTTATGTCTAACCTATCAGTCTCTTCACTTACTACCTCGCTCACATCGATGTTTAATATTTCATTCACGGTATCTTTAACTTCACACTCTCGCGATTGCTTAATTATCATCAGACCTAATTTATTTAACGCGTCTCTACCTAATAACGCATCGCATCTCATGGTATGTTCCGGCACAACACGCAATATTACGTCCTCCGCTACCGCGTCTTCAATATAAATTTTCGCTTTTACAACACCTTGAACTTCTAGCACAGACCCGTTTATGCCCTCGTAACTCTCATTTTCTATTTGCATTATTAAACTCGGAGGAATAAATCTCGCCTTGACTAAGCTGACTGGGTACGCAGTATCTAATTGTGAATCCGCGATAATTTTACATTGAGTCAAAATTAGTGAAATCGGACACTAAAAATGGACTTATTGAATCCCAATCAGTTTAGTGCACACTTACGTTGCTATATGTGTAGAGAATACTCAGAAAAATTTTTGTCAAAAAATTCGCATTTTTGGCGATGTTATAAACAAATTAATTTATAAACGACTTTTTTTTCAAATTGATATATCTCCGGAAGTACTCGATGAAATTTGATGAAATTTTGAGGGTAGATTCGTGAAAAATAATTTAAAAGAAATAAAAAATAAAATTTATGAAAATTTAAAATTTGTTTTTAAATAATTAATTTTTAAATAAACAATTAAAAAATTAATCTACTTCTCGTAGGTTTAGAAAAAAAAGCTTTGAAGCATAATATTCCTTATGCTTTAAGCTATATTTACGCGAAAGAAAATTACTGTATTTCCAAATAGAATAAGAGTTATGAATATTTTAATGTGAAATGTACGAACGAGATATCTGTCACAGAAGACTCGCATCGGGTTATCTACCTTACAGACTCGCTTTCTATCATTGCAACTTTTGAAATTATTAATCTTATTTAACTGTGACTTGAAAAATGTTTATTATTTAACATTTGTTCGCGAGCGAATCCGACAGCGCGTTGATAGGACCGGAAGGTCGTAAAGCGAAAAAAGTGCGCCTCGTTCACACAAAAGACTGACGTTTATTGGAGTCAAAATTAAAAGACAAGTGTTTAGTGCAGTGATTTCGATTAGCGAAACAGCGGTGTAACAAAGTGAGCGCGATTTCGCGAGCGGTATCGCGAGCGGTGTAGAGAAACAAGAGCGAGAAAAATGCGTTGTCCAAAGTCGTAAGCGGTCGTGTAATGCGGTTAATCAGCGGTTTGATACAGAGATTGCGAAAGTCCAAGAGAATAAGCGGTCGTTATAAGCGGTTTTACTATGCGGAGCGGTTTTAACTAAGCGGTTTGACAAAAAGTGCGAGACTTCGGCTTGCTCGCGTGCGGTGCCCGTTATAAGGCGAGCGGAATTTTGGGCCCGTTGCGACGTGGCCCAATAAATTTAATTGTTTAGCGGTGACCTCATGGCGCCGCGCGTAATTGGCCGCCGATGAGGTCTGACGTCGGCTTTTTCGCGGTTGCCATGCGCGCAGTCTTTTTAGAACAGCTGATTGGCAATCAGCTGTTCGTGACGTATGGGCGCGCATGCCCGTGCGTCGCGCTGATTTTGTCGACGGTTGACGTTGTTGTTGTCACTGTTTATGACACGCGTTTCTTATGCCCCAAAAAAATTGGAGATAATACGAACGATCGAGTTTTTCTGAAAAATAGATATCTCGAGAAGTTTCTCGACGCCCGTTAAATTCGAATTTGCGAATTTATAACATATTGAAAAATGCGGATTTTACTTGCGAATAATTTTTAAGCGAAATGATATTTCGGTTTTCGAACAACATTAGTATTCAAATAAATAACAAATACGTGTGCGTTTTATACATCATATATATACATAAGTACATGTTTATATTTATATATTCACTTTTACGCTTTCGGTATGTTTTGAAAAAATTTTACATTCCATAGTAGTTGAATTAACTATTTTATAACAGTGAAATTGTCGCGTTCCTGGGATACTTTTTGCTGTGGAGAAACGCGCTTCCAATTTTTTCTTATGTTTCTCGTATTCTATCAAAGAAGTAAAATCAAAAAATATTTTTTTAAAAAAGTTTTTTGCCCATTCGCACAATTTTTTTGTCGTTGTTATTTGCTTGTCGTTTTTATTTTGTAAGCTTGCACGATATGCATTTCTTTTAATGCACCCACCAATGCCGTCACAAGCCCCTTTACCGTGCGCGGTCGCAAAAAAGTGCCATTCGGCTTCAATTTTAAAATCCTTCTCGTGATTCAATAAATTTATAAAATTATATTTGTTTTTATATTGAGAGCCTGCTCCATCGGAGAAATAAATAATTTTCTTGATGTTCTTCGCGCCAAATTTTTTTTTTTAAAAACTTATCATTCTAGAATTGTACAAATGTACACCAGCAGCATCGTGATTTATATGTTCAGAGAAGACTACGAAGTTAACATGTTGTTTTACACCATTTTTTTTGTAATATATTACATATACATGTAATGTGGCTTGGTCTTTTGACCAGTGCTGCGATTGTATCGCATCTTGGACATTTTTGTAATATATTACATATACATGTAATGTGGCTTGGTCTTTTGACCAGTGCTGCGATTGTATCGCATCTTGGACATGGAAAGAATAATTTTCTGAAAAATCTAAAGTAACTATGAATTCACCGTCACCTATCGAGTCTTTCAATTCTTGTAAATATTTTCCTTGAGATTTCGCAATAAAATCATGTTTTAAAAGAATCGATAAATCTGTACTGAGATTTTTCAAAAAAATATTTTGATTTTCTGTTTGACTAAGAAACTGACATCTAGAAACAAAATTTTGATTGTAAACAAAACATAAAAATTTCGATATACTGAAAAAACGAAATGAATACGATTACCTGTCAGTCGTGAGCCACTGATTATACGTTATTTCTGAAATAGCATATTTTTTAAAAATCGACTGTAGTTCTTTCATAATTCTATCAAAACCAGGGCAGTTTTTACAATTTCCCAAGAAACAATTTGCATTTGAGACTGAACAAATAATATCGTTAAGGTACTGCTTATAGTCTGTCCCAAAAGTGATTTTTTTCCTATCGAATTCGTGTTGAAGACCTCTTAATTTTAGTCTAATATTTCCGTGTGTTTTGCAGACGCAGACGTTGTGCGTACTTTTGGGACCAGCTAGTATACATTGAGGTGGCCTCAATGTTCTGAATACTGACAAAGAAATTTTTAAATCGGGACAATTGTTTAAAAAATCAGCATGCAACTCTGATAGATTTCCCAACAACAAACGTTTCTGAAAACAATTTTGAAATTTAATTTAAAAACGTAAATTTACAATCAAAATCAAAATTAATGTTTTTATAATAATATTGAATAATTGATAAATTTGTTGATAATATTTTCTATTTTAAATTACCGTTTTATGACGACGTTTCCCATTAACAATAACAGATTTATAATCTTTCATCCCTGGCATAACTCGACTCACATTATCGGAAAGAAAAAAATCTCGCACTTTATTTATTATGTCTATATTCATAGAGTTGCCTTTCTTTTTATCAGGATAAGTACCGTAACCATTTTCTTTCTTCAATTTTCGAGCCATTATCACCACGTGTTTGCTCACTGAAAATTCTTTCGCGGTTCTCCGAATAGACCATTCGACCGGCATGGTTGTAAGTAAAAAAATTTTCTCTTTTCGATTAGCTGCTTGTAATAATGCTGATTTTAAATCCTTATTCTATTTGGAAATACAGTAATTTTCTTTCGCGTAAATATAGCTTAAAGCATAAGGAATATTATGCTTCAAAGCTTTTTTTTCTAAACCTACGAGAAGTAGATTAATTTTTTAATTGTTTATTTAAAAATTAATTATTTAAAAACAAATTTTAAATTTTCATAAATTTTATTTTTTATTTCTTTTAAATTATTTTTCACGAATCTACCCTCAAAATTTCATCAAATTTCATCGAGTACTTCCGGAGATATATCAATTTGAAAAAAAAGTCGTTTATAAATTAATTTGTTTATAACATCGCCAAAAATGCGAATTTTTTGACAAAAATTTTTCTGAGTATTCTCTACACATATAGCAACGTAAGTGTGCACCAAACTGATTGGGATTCAATAGGTCCATTTTTAGTGTCCGATTTCACTAATTTTGACTCATTCTATTTTGTCCGCACTTATTTGCAGTTTCGCTCGCCTGCGGTATTCATTCTCAATTTCACGCGGCACGATCACATTGGAAATCTCTCCTTGCGTTTCCTTTGGGTTTGCCGCCGCCGCCGCTATCGCTGTCATCGCCTGCCTCCTCTTTTTGCAGTCTCGCCTTTGATGATCCGCTGAGCCACACTCGTAGCACGAACCTCGGTCTCTCCTTGCCTTATCACAATTTATTGCAATATGCCTTTCCTTATTGCAATTGTAGCACTTCTTTTCTCGTTGTTGATTCATCTCCTTGGATTTTGATGGCGGTTTTTCTTCCATCTGGTCCTTCGGTTTCTCCCCTTGACGTCCCTGTCGATTCTTGTTTTCTGGACGTAGCTTGATCTGCTCAAACGCTTTTAGTAGATCCTCCTTCGTCTCAAAGCGATGCATGCGTGCTTGATTGTGCAGGGGAATCTCCGGAATCCCATCGATAACACAATCGATTAATTCGTCCTCGTCGATCGATAGTTTGCTTGCTAATATTACCTTATCATAATAGTAATCGCTGAAAGACTCATCGTTACGCCAGCCTCTCTTCTCAAATCTCCGCCGCAGCTCAATTTTCGCCGAACGATAGTCGAACATTCTTCTCAGGTGATCAATTAATTCAACCACTGGCATCTCTAAATGTTCTGGTCTTGCGTGGAACCATTTTAAAGCTTTTTGCTTTAATTTCATGCCAATCAAAATGCGTGTGTGATTGTCGTCTAAATTATACGTAACACGGATAAGTTCGAGTTGTTTCCGCCAGTTGCAAAAAGTGTCTTCTGCACCGGAAAACTCACTAAGTAATTCTCCCAGTGCCGTAATCGAGGGGCGCGGCGTGGTAACAGCGCCATTGTTTCCCGCCATGACCGCCGGCACGTTTCCCTCCGTTCTGTTTCTTTCCAGTCGTAATTCTTCTAATTGCCGTTGCATAATCTCGTTTTCGCGTCTCATATGCTCTAGGTCTCTGGATAAGCCGGTCACCAAGTTTTCGAATGGATCGCTCTGTCCTGTCGCCGTGTCCTCGTAATCTTCATTGTCTGTCTGTTGGTCCTTCTCGTACTCTTCCATTGCTATCTTCCTCGCAATTCCATCGTCTTTCCAGGCATCACTGGGATCGTGTGCATGGAGTCTTTTTAGTAACGTGGCTTTGTCACCTGCTTGCGGCAGTTCCAATCGCCGTAAGATTGCCTTTAACTGTGTAACCTTAAAATGCTCGTCCGCTATAACTGCGCGACTTCCCAATTATTTCGCGCGTGATTATTATGCCTTACGACGTTCACTCACGAACTCACACCTTTTCGTCACTCTGACCGATCGCTAGTCCACTTCTGAAAATTTAGTGGTCTTAAATTCTACAGAATACTTAAGGGTGTGTATCTTTATATCTCAAAAGTAACAAAAAGAAACTGCGTACTCTATCACGGTCGTCTCTATTCTCCTCTCTCCCGCCTCCTTACCTCCTTTTCTCCTCTCGCCACGCCATCTCTCATTTCTCACGCACAACTCAAGCCATTTTTACTACAATTAGATAATTATAAAATACACGAAATCTGCGAAAGAGAAAAAGCGAATTTGACCATTCATTATTATTATTATAATTAATGGACTATTACTCGGTATATCGCGACGAATTACAGAACGGTGGCGGTCGCGGCGGAATTCCGCGAGTTTTCGTCGGATCGCCCTATCAACGCGGTCACGGAATCGGTAGTTTTCTCGGGGGATTATTCAGACGCGTACTACCATATTTAAGTAAAGCCGTACAAGCTGTAGGGAAAGAAGCTTTACGAGCCGGTGTTAATGTAATCGAAGACGTCGAAAACAATACGCCATTTAAGATATCGGTCAAACACCGTTTTGGAGAATCGCGAGACAAACTGAAGACAAAAGCCAAAGAAAAAATAAATAGTCTAATAAAAGGCTCGGGATATAAGTCTGATACGAAAATGCATCTAGCTCAGTTCCCTTTTGTCGGGCTGGATAATCGCACGATCCACAATAACATCGGCTCGTAAGCACCGATGGACAAGTAAGAAAATCAAAGCGGCTGGGAAAAAAAGAACGTATACAAAACACAGAAAAATAAAAAGAAGAAGAAAAGTCATATGGTTGTGAAAAGACATAAGACGTCTGCGAAACGACGTAAAATCGGTAAAAAACGTACTGTATCCGATATATTTTCTTAAGCGGTTATATTCGAAGCATTCTAATTTAACGACGGTGGTGACCGACGGAAGACAGCGAACAATTTGCGATAAAGAAATATGTCTTTTCTTCACACGCATTCGAGCGAGTGTTTAAAGAGCGAACTCGATCTCTTCTCTCTACCACCTACGTAAACTAGCATCGAAAGTTCGCAATGGATTCATTATAATCCCGTGACCTCTCTCTCGGACGACTTGCCGATAGAATTCGTCATCCCCGGACACGGAGAAGAATATTTAGATCTCACGCACACCATGCTGAGTCTTCGTTTACGTGTAGAAACAAACGTCGATTCCGCGAGACAGATTTCGGGAACAAGCGCCGAAAGAATATCCATAGGCCCCGTAAATCATTTGCGTCATTCTATTTTCAATCAAATCGACGTGTGATTCAATCAAAAGCTCGTGTCGCCTCCAAACAACGTTTACGAGTACCGAGCGTACATAGAGGCGTTATTAAATTATTGTTCACCTGCAAAAACTTCCCATCTAACTTCCTGTCTATGGGATATGGATGCACCTGGACACATGGACGAACTGTTGGAATCAAATCCCGGCAATCCTGCTCTCGCGAGATGCGCTCGTTACATTTCCAGAGGGAAGGCGTTAGATCTCGTAGGACATCTCCATTGCGACGTTTTCAATCAAGACAAATTTTTAATTAACAGTGTAGAAGTACGGTTGAGATTCGTTTGTTCAAAAGATTCGTTCTGTCTCATGGAAAGTAGCGGATTATCGAAAATTCATATTCTCGATGCTACCTTGCTCGTTAGAAGGGCGAAAATATGCTCGGGTTTGTTACTCGCGTATGCTAGAATGATGAGTAAAGTTACAGCCAAGTATCCGCTCACGAGAGTCGAGGTTAAAACATTCATAGTGGTGTTATGGGTGAATCGTTGGATAATGTAATATCCGTCAATTACCGAAGCGAGTAATAGTCGGTTTCGTTAGTAATAAAGCGTTTAACGGTGACAGAAAATTAAATGCGTTTAATTTCAAAAACTACGGAATAAATTTCTTTTCGCTGTACGTCGATGGCATGCAAATTCCCAATAAACCTTTGCAACCAGCTTTCTCCGTGGAGGAACCGCTTTACATTGAAGCTTATCAAAGGTTTTTCTCGGGAACAGGTATTCATTTTTTGAACGAAGGAAATTCTATAAGCAGAGACGATTATTTCAAAGGATATACTTTATTCGCTTTTGATCTTACTCCCGATCTATCCGCTAATTGCGCTGGACATTGGAATCTCGTCAAACATGATAGTTTACAATTAGAAATGCGATTCGTAAAGGCACTTTCTGAGACGGTTAATTGTATTATTTATGCCGAATTCGATAATGTCATAGAAATCGACTCGTCTCGTCAGGTCATCGTATATTTTTCGGGGTAGATTTTTTATAGACGCTTAAAATTGTTTTCCCTCCACTTCGCTCAAAACGCCGACATCATTGCGCAACGTTTCGAAAAATATTCAGTTTCGTTGGAGACACGCTCGGCGTCGTTTCGTATAGAACCTCGCGTCAAATCACATAAGTTTTTCGTAAGATGGATATAGTCGTCGATATTCAGGGTTTCTGCCATACGGAGAAAAAGTTTATTCCTAAGGAAGTTGCTGTTGTAGCGATTGACGCTCCAATCGTCAATCACTGGATTATGATACCGCCGCATTCGTTTGCCGAATTACCCGAAAAAGAGGCAAGAAAACAACTGGCTCACGCGACATCATCACGGCATTGAATGGTTTGATGGCGAAACTAATCCGAAATATTTTACATCGCAACTGCGGCAAATTACAAGATGCGTGAGTCACATTTATGTTAGAGGAAAAAAAGCGAGTTATTTGCAGAATCTACTTTCTAGAAATATATATAATTTGGAAGGCATCTCACCGGCATTCAAAAGTCTGATGGTAGAAGAAGAGTGCGGACATTACGGATTTCGAAAATTCGGAATCTTTCATTGCGCATTACGCAACGCTTACAAATTAAAATGCTGGATAGTTGCGCAAAATAATTTCAACAGCGACGGAGACAGCATTACTCAAACGACTTGCAGTTCTCCCGAAAATTTGATAGTAAGCGACGACGACGATGAAAATGAAAATATTAAAGCACAATCAAATAATAAAATAGAGAAGAAAAATCTGCAAAAAATCGAACAGCTCGAAAAAAAAGAAGAAGAAGAAGGATTTACGAAACTCATATCGTCTCTAATGATAGATAGAAATGAAATCGGTACGGCTATTAACCGCTCCACGCAAACAGACATTGAAAATCCGATACCTGTACAAGCCGAAAACAAGCCACCAAAAGAAATTATTCAAATAATACCGCTTGTTCGCTCGTCTTCGCTGCAAACAAATGGACTCTCGCGAAATTCTGCAAGCATTGCGTCAGCTAGATGTCAAACATGTGGGAGTTTATTCTGCCGACAGATTGCCAACATTTATCGATGGGATACACTACAAGGACTTTTCTCTCAAACCTGCGGACACTATAGTTGTGTATTTTTATATTATATGTGCAGCGGTTACAATCTTGATCGATTTCTTAGTCTTTTTCCGAAAATTGCGAATATAACGATCTGTTACGTCCGATGGACGTCGTGATTCTTTTCTTTCTTTGAAGCTGTACAAAAACTATACGATAACCATGTGCGCGGGTAACTCTCGGCGATATCTAAAAATCAAGGAAACGAAAAATAATAAATGAGCCTAGACTACGCGGATAGCATGTCATTATAAATAAAAAATTCCACTAAAATAAAGAACTGTAATAAAATCGAACTCGCATATGTTTACAGTTGGGACGTCCGTTAGAACCATTGGAACTCTAGAAACAAAGCGATCCTTCTTAAGAATCGCACCAACTATAAACATATGTATATCTAACTCTTGCAGCGGATATCTGAGACCGAGAGACTCGAAGCAAAAATATACAAGAAAAACTAGAGCTAAGGATGGTCAGTCGTTGAAACTTAGAAATTTTAAACAAATCGGAACCAGAACCGCAATAAAATTTTATAGCGCTCCACACGTGGAGCTATGAAAACAGAAACCCTTCAGGGCTGCAGAATCTTAAGCGGGTAATCAAAAAAAGGGGGAAACTAAACAATTCGCCTGGCCACCCTTAAGCGCTAGCCGAAACGCGAAAAGATTCTCGCAAGTCATAAAATCTGTCCGCTAAGCTCTCACTCTCTGCTGGATAGAGCCAAATTTTGGAACCAAAGGGCCAGCCTATTACAATCTTAGAACCGCCTTTCCCTCCAAAATCAGCTTCCTTGTTCTTAACCCCTTCACTGTCAGGGACCCCTATAGGGGCCAAAAAAATTCGTGCCACTTTTGCTCATGGCCCCTATAGGGGCATCTTGAAAAAAACATGTTATTACTGTTACGATTTGATTGTCCTTGGGTATTTTAAGGTTTCTGAGGTCGCTGAATTCGAATCTGAAATCAGAATTTCGAACTTCAAAATGGCGGATCAAAATTCAAAATAATTTTGGGTTTGAATAAAAATAGGTTTCTTATCGTTTTTGGGGTCGCCGAATTCGGATCTAATATCAGATTTTCCAAATTAAAAATTGCAAATTTAATATGGCGGACCAGAACAAATAGTTGCCATACATAAAAGATGTACACTTTTTTCTTCAATTACTTATAAATCCCGCTATCTGCTGAATCCAGAGTCACGAATTATCAAATCAAGCTGTTTGCACAGAAGTGGAAACGTATACCAGTTTTCAAGAAATAAAAAAAATAAAAAAACGGAGTCAATAACCGCCACGTCCTCGATTCGTGACTCTGAGTTCGGCAGAGAGCGGGATTTAAAAATAATTGAAGAGAGAAATATACAACCTTTATGTATGTCAACTATTTGTTCGAACTCTGGTCCGCCATATTGGATTTGCCATTTTCAATTTGGAAAATCTGATATTAGGTTTGGATTTTGCAACCCCAAAAATGATACACATTTTTATTGAAATCCAAAATTATTTTGAATTTTGATCCGCCATATTGGATTCACCATTTTGAATTTTCTGGCTTCAGATTCGGATTCGGCGACCTCAATAATATTTATACTGACGTATTCATGCAATTTTAAAAACTTTTTTCTTCAACACACTTTTGGCACGAAAAGTTTCTTTTCGCTGGACTGTGAAGGGGTTAAGAAGGGGGCAACTGAAATTATCTCATTCGCCCAAAAGGGATTCCCACTATCCAGAAAAGAGAAGGAGCAATGACTTTAAAAACTCGAGCGCAAGACGCGAGACACAGTCTTTCCGTACTCAAAATTTCCCGGCAACTGCCAGTACTTTCTCCGCAGTTTGTGCGTCTGATTCTTAGCTTTCGGGAGTTAAATTAACCGATCAAAAAACGCGAAGTGCACAAAGTGAACGGAGTCCAACATCAACTAAGTCACCTGTTCTCCAGCATTGGGGCCACCCGACTCTCCGACCGCGACTAGAGATCCGTCTTGGCTAAATCGTTTTTTTATATATATCAACGCTCTCAATAAGTAGTAAGTCTAAATCCTCTCTCAGTCCTTATTTCTCTTTCCCATTCGATTGAGAGACGATCTTTAGGTAATTAAAGAGTGAGTTACAGATCTTTAAGGTAATAAAAGTTTAATCAATAATACTCTCGATCAGTTAAAATTCCATAGTAACCATCAATAGTAATTTATCGTTAACGGTTCAATTCCCCTCTCCATATAACTCCTATTTATTCGTTCTGGATTTCAGAATTGGAATTCACGAATATTCCTCTTATTTATTCGTTCTGGATTTCAGCATTGGAATTCGCGAATAAATCACTCGAGATTCTTATCCATTCGTTCTGGATTTCAGAATTTGAATTCGCGAATACTTTCCCACTCTCCAAAGATTCTTTAAACCAATCTATCCCATTAGTTTCTTTTAATTTTTTTCTCTCAATATATATATATATATATATATATATATATACGTATATATAATTATTTCTTCAAATTGTGACCGGATATATTTCAAATGAAAAGATTGAACGATAAATAAACCTTAAACATCGTTTCTCGATAGAGACCTAATATATCTGACCAATCATCTGTCTTCATTAATAATTACCGTATTTAAATCGCATATCTTCAATCTTGTTAGTGTCGCCTCGCAATTCGCGGTCAAACATAAAGCGTTGGCGGAATCGCCGGAACAGACGGTTAAGAGAGGGGTTGGCTCAACCTATCTCAGAGTCTATTATCGCCCATCCAACAAATCTTTCAACCACCGGTATAGGCATTAATAACTCGTCAAAGGACTCTAGCACACACCAACCTAACCAATCCCCCTCAGTCCTTGCACCGAATTATTTCCCTATCTCCTCCCCGGGACATTCCTCGACTTCCCCCGGCACACCTGTTCCGGGGCCCGCGCCGTCAATTGCGTCAGGCCCCAGATCTCCTACCCCGACTCCACCGGAACTTTCTCCTTCACCAGCTACTCCCTCTACCCTCGCTTTTGAACCCTCTCCTTTGTCTTCTCCCGCACTCTCCTTAGAATCTCCCTCTCCTTCCCCCATACCTGTTATCACCCTTGATTCAGACCATCCTTCCCCTTCCATCCCCTCAGAGTCTTCAGAATTCGGCGAGGCTCTGGAGGATTTCGCGAGAGATCTTCCCTTGAAGAAGATTCCCACGACTCCGACTTCCCTGCCGATTCCCCGTCGGAACATCCTCATCATAACGAAACACCTGAACCTCTCCATCTTGATTCTCTAAATTATTTCTTATCTAAGTTCCCCTTCTTCGATCTCCCTATACCTGAAGGAACATTCTGCGTGGGCCCAGGCCGAGTTAACCACCAAGACCTACTTAATCTCATAACCACCGCCCCTTCCAATTCCATCATCCCCTGATACCTCCCGGGTTATCAACTCCCTTTAGCTGTCCCTATCCAAGCCCTCTGGAGGAGGTTTCCCCCTTCCACAGCTAGGATTGAAGAACTCTGACCCTTCGCTTTTCCCCTCACCCAATAAATTTGTACATAATCTCCCACTTCCTGTAACCTACACACACATGTCCGCAAGCGACGAACTCTATACTTCTTTTAATGAGTAAACGTTATTCACATTTTTTTTACATATTCACTTTTATTTTGTTTTAAACCTTATATTATAGTAATTATATGTATATTGTATTAACCAGTTAGAATTTAACTCTTAACGTAAATTCTTCCCTGTATATTCTGACTGATGATCTCCGAACGATTGTAACACCTGCGAGAATATATATATACACACACACAGATATCCACTCACGCATAGTTACAACTGCTAAGATGTATTTTTCTTTCTTTATTTTTTTTATATAATATATGTATTTTTAATTTAATGTATAATTTAATTATTTAATCCGTTCTCTTCCCTAAATCCTGAGATCGCACTAGGTCCCATCCCGCGTAACAAGGATTAAATTCCTTTACCGAAAAGGGACCACCGAACGAATAGGCTTAAAAACGCAGCGTTAAAGAGACCTTCGGAAGCAAGGCTACCAGATTGCACACGCTGCGTCCAGCGGCAGCACGATTTGTATCCCCACCACTTTCGCGCACTAAGGCATAAGCTCTCATCCGTGTACGCTCGACATTCGGTCATCTTCGGTTTACAGAGAAAGACGGATAGATTAGCTTCTATCCCCTTCTCTCCTGAGAGGTCTAGTGTATCTTACCTATCTCTCTGAATACAATAGCTATGTGATCCTCGAAATCTCGAGCTGGCAAGTTGGCGATGCAAGTTGCATCGTTGCAAGTATCGCAGCGATACTTATTATCACACAATATTTCCCTATTGATTTCTTTTTTATAAAAGTTTATATGTTGTTTAAAAAAGAGAATATAACATATACAAAAACAAATTTTACATATTTTTATCTAAATTTTTATCTAACATATTTTTATCTCAATTTTTATCTAAATTTTTCCACTCGGCCAATATGTACGCTTTTTTATTAAAAAAAAATTTCTTTAAAAAAATAATTGTAAAATAAAATATTTAAATTTATTTTAATAGAATTGTATTTTTTATTATTATTTTGTATTAATGTATGACGTACATCTTGTTGCTCAACGGAAACCACGAGAAGGTGATGATCTCTTCCGTTAAAAAGGAAATGTAAAAAATTTAATAAATGAATAATAATAAAAATAAAATTAAAATAAAATAAAATAATGATAAATAATAAATAAAAATAGGGGAGAAGAAAATGGCGAGGGTTGAGGTGACAGGTGTGGAGAGGTGGGCCAAGAGAAAAAGGAAAAGAGGATGGTTGGAAGAGGAGATGGGAGCTGAAAGTTGAGGAGGAGGTGGAGTTATACGAGGGAATTGGAAGGATGTGGAGGCAGAGATGGAGAAGAAAAGGTCAGGGAGTTATTCGAAAGAGAAAAGTCGACGAAAAGTGCTGAGTTGGATATGAAGGATGGTGGGAGAGGCGGGAAGAGAGAGGTGAGAGAGAGTGAAGGTGGCGCTGGAGGCAGGAAGAAGGAGCGAGAGGAGCGGCAGAGGATGAGTGGAGATGGCGCCAGAGGATGGAGGAAGAATGCGGGCGGCAGATAGATGGCTCTAGGGGTGAGAAGAATGAAGCAGGGGCAGTAAGATCAATGCGTAGATCGATGAGGAGATCGATGAGGGGGGTTATAGTGGACGGAGTAGTCAGTGAGAAGTGACAGGGTCACAGTGAGTAATGGAAAGGAAGACAGAAGGTGGAGAGCTGGTGGAGGAGGTGAGAGAATTAAGGAAAGTAATGGTGGAAATGGTGCTGGTATTAAGGAAGATGGTGAGGGGGATGGAGAGAAGAGAGGAAGCCGGTCGTGAGCACGTGGGAGAGGAGGTTAGAAAGGAGAGAGAAGGTGTGAGAGAGGAGAAAGGAGAGAAAGGAGAAAGGAGAGAGAAGGAAGAGAGAAGTGGAAGAGAGGAAGTTAGGAAGGCAGAGGAGTCAAGGACAGGGAAAGAGACGATGACAGAGGGGAGAAGGGAGACAAGAGAGAAGAGAGGGGAAGGAAGCGGAGTGGAAGAAGAAAGAAGAGAGAAGGATGCGAAGGTGGAGGAGCCGAGGATGGAGAAAGGGAAGACATCAGAGGGGAGGAAGGAGGCAGGAGAGAAGAAAGGAGACGGAGGGAGGGTGGAAGACAAGGAGAAGAGGAACAAGTGGAATGAGGGGGGAAGGAAGGAAGAGGAACAGAAAAGAAGGAAGAAAAGGAGAAGGCACAGGAGAGAAGGGGGAAAGGAAAGAAACGGGAGGAGGGGAAGAGGATGAAAAAGGCAGGAGAGAGGGAGGGGGAGAGGGGGGTAGAGAAGGAAAGGGAAAGTGGAGGAGAGGAGAATTCAGAGGACAGAGAGAAAGAAGAAGATTGGTGGAAGATGGTGGAAGAGGAACAGGAGGAGAGAAGGAAGAGGAAGAAGGCGGAGGAGGGAAGAGGAGGGGAGAAAGAAGAGGCTCTAGGGGGGAGGGTAAGAGGACGGCCGGAGAGGATGCATGGAGGAAATTTGAAGAAAAGAGGGAAAGAGTGAGGAGGGAAAGAGAGAGGAAGGAGTTAGAGAGAAAGGAAAGGGAGAGAGAGGTGGAGGCGGAGAAGAGGAGGGAAAGAAAGAGGAACTTAGTGTGGAGAGGTGTAGAGGGGGACAGCACGGAGGAAAGGAAGAGGGTGATAGAGGGGATAGTGAAGGAGGAATTGGGAAGAAAGGTAGAGATTAGGGAGGTTAGGGAAAGGAGAGGGAGCGCGGGGATAGTTTTGATAGCGTGCATGGGGAGGGTGAGGGATAAGAAGGATCTGTTAGAAAGAGGATGGGAAATAAGGAGGAATTGGGGGGTAGGGGTAGATGAGGATTTGTCAATGGAGGAAAGGAGGGTAAGGTGGAAACTGGTGGAAAGGGCGAGGACGGAGAGGGCAAGGGGGAGGATAGTGGTTACGACTAATAGAAGGATCTGGATAGACGGAAAGGCTTGGGGGTGGGATTTGTTGGGAGAGGAATGGTATGAGGAGACAGAGGAGACAGAGGAGGAGAGTGATGGTTAGAGGGAAGGGGCGAGAGGGAAAAAGGTATGAAATGGAGAGGGGGAAAGGAAGAGGAGGAAGGGGGTAAGAGTAGGGTCAAAAGGAGAGAATAGGGAGAGAGGGAAAAGAAAAAGGTAGGGAAAGGAGGAGAGAGGGCGGAAGGGAAGGGTGGGGAGGATAGGGGGGGAGTCGATAACTGCTAGGTTTATAAGAACGATTATAAGAATTTTTGTCCTTTTGATTATCTGATTTTGCAGTTAGTCCCGAGGCAGGAGAGATAAAGGAAAGGAAAAGATGAAGAAGGAGAGGAACGGACGTGAGGAAAGAAGAGGGGCAGGGCGAAGGAAGCATAAGCAGGGGAAGGAGAGAAGAGAGACTGATGGATGGACAGAGAAAAGGCAAGGAACGAAGCATGGTTGGAAGTAGAAGGGACAGGAGGCAGGAGGGAGGAAAAGGGGGAAGGGGAGGGAGAGTATGGAGGGGGAGGGTGCGTTGGGTGGGAGGGGGATGGTAGATTGTAATGGTCGCACAAGGGCCAGGCCGGGGGGGTTTAAAGTATACGGTTGTAAGGGGTCGGGTACGCTCCCCGAAAAGCGCCATGGTGTAAGGGTTTGGGTACGTTCCCGGAAAAACGCCCTTTGAACCCTTAGGGGAAATAAAGTATCTATTACATACATAATAAATAAAAATAAAAAATAATTATAATAAAATAATAAAATATAATCAATTTTCTAATTGATAAAAGGTCAAAATATTATTTCACATTTCCTTACATACATACATACATATATATATATATATATATATATATATATCTTTACACACTTATTTTTTAAGTGATATATATAAAAATTTATTTTAAAATTATTTATCGCAGGAAGGGCCTGCTACGTCAGCATCCGCATGGACTTTTAAATTGTTTTTATTAGCGGCATATAATTTATCCGCCGACATAAGAGATAAATGCTCTTCATTAATGAGCATATTTAAAGCTGTTTCTCCTCTAGTTTTTAATGCGGACTTAAACACACAAATAGCATTAACGGAAACCGTTGTAAAGCTATTACGTGTTTTCGTTTTTAAATTGTTCAAAAGAGAAAACATTCTCTCAGGATCGGCATTAGAATTCGGAAGCGTTCGAATAGTATTTATAATATTCGTTAAATTGGAATATTTAGAAACATTATTCGTGTGCCGACGTTGTAAAATTGCTTTCCACATATTGTCAAAATTTAATTTAGAAAAATTTTGTTTTTCTTGAACTGTCTGATGCTAATGCAATCCATTCTTTTTTTAAAGCATCTTCATCAAAACCGCCGAGAGTTTTAGCTACGAAAGAAACATCATCAAATGATGTTTGTCTATTATTATCGAATAAACTTACAGATGGTTGAAAAACTTGTAACTTTAATAAAAATTCATTATTTATAGGTAACCTTTTACAAATTTCTTCTGCAGCAGTCACATAAAATGTTAAACAGTTCTCTCGAACAATTTTAACTATGTTTATGTGATCTTTCAACGTTAATTCGTTCAGATATTCCTCACATTCTGATCCCAAAATAATTTCATTAATAGGTTTTCGATTTTCTTTTAATGAGAATATAATATTTGAAGAAAATGGTTTTAAATATTCTTCTCTTATAAAATTTCCACAGATTTGGAAAAGAAAGTTTTTAGATTTTGGCTGCAATAAATGGATTCTCGTTTCTGACGCTTGAAAGAATGCATTAAATGCGTTAAAAAAATTTAAAACATATTTAAAAAAAAAATACGTTTCAGAAAAAACGTTTGATACAAAAGTTTCTTATTTTTTCATGTACAATTCGAATCTGTAATAAAAAGTACCATGTACCTCTAAAAAAATTCGACTTCCGATGCGGATGGCGTATTTCCGGTCGGAATCAGAAGTTGAAAATATCACCGTTTGATAGAGCGTACCCGATTTACTTAAAAATTGTTCGCGATTTTTGATAAAAGCCATTTATTTTCATTTTAAAAGGGATGTACGGGTGATCTGGGACACTCTGTATATCCAAATATATATTTAAAATATTATATGTGTTTGACATTGTTTTTTTCTCGACTCATGTCGACTGTTATCGACTAATTGTTGATTGTTGACTGTTGACTGTGCTTGTCTTGCGAATACTTTCGTGACCCAGTCAAAAGATAGTTCAAAGCAATCGACAAAAGATTGGTGATATTGTGCCGACGAGAAAATAAATTAAGTTAAGAATAGATAATCAAAATGTGTGATCAATTAACCAAAAAACGTAAGCGAAATTTTTTAGAAGCTTGGCTTAGTGATGATCGATATAAATCTTGGATACCAAAGTACCATCCGACGATAGTCTTTATTATTGTAGTATATGCAATAATAATTATTCGTGCAATTCAACACTATCAAGACATGCGGATTCTGCGTGTCACAAAAATAATATTAAGATAAATACGCTAACTGAGAATAATAATAATGTTGATTCGCCAATAAAAAAATTGCGTAAATCAAAATTTCAACAAAAATGGTTAGAAATTCAGCAATTTAAATGTTGGTTACGTGAAGTGCCACATGATGCAAGCTTATTTTTTTGTTCGATTTGTGATAAATCTATCGCTGGCGGTTTATGGCAAATCTATCGTCACGCAGAATCTAATGTTCATATAAATAAAGAAAAAAATTATATTGAAACAAGAGTTTCGAATGAGGATTCAAATATACAAATTAATGAATCACTTTTATCTTTTGATGAGCGTAAGAAATCAGCGGAAATCAGATATGCCGCATTAATTGCCGAGAAAAATATTTCTTATCAAACGGCAAAAGAAATTCTTAATTTTTTCCAACATATAGGAAAAGATCCTAATGTGTTGAATAGTATGAGTATGGGCCGAACAAAATGTACAAATATTATTACAAACGTTGTATGCCCGGTTGAGACTAATCGTGTTGTCAATATTATTCAAAACACAAAATTTTCGATATTTATCTATGAAACATCTGATCTCACTAATAATAAATGAATGACTTTTTTTGTCCGATACGTTGATCCGGAGACATTAGATGTTCGCTCGCAATTAGTTAAATTAATAAATATTGATGCCAAAGATTCAAGCGCAGAAAAGTTGTTCAATGCATTTAAAAGTGAAATGTGGAAATTACAGATACCATTTTTAAATATTGTTGCCCTATCATGCGACAATGCTTCCGTCATGACAGGAAACATTTATCGTTTAAAAAAAAATTGGAAGAAATATGCCCACATGTTTTAACATTTTCATGCGCGTGCCATTCCTCCGCATTAGCAGCGCATGCTGCTTGTTCCAAAATGCCTGCATATTGCGATGAATTTTTAAAAAAAATTGCAAAATATTTAAATAGCAATCCAAAACGAACAGCTATTTTTCGCGAATTTTGTGAATGTTTCCAAGAAACAAATCACAAAATATTAAAATTATGTGACACACGCTGGCTTTCTCATTATTTATGCATCGAACGACTTCTTGAATCTTGGGATACAATTAAATATTTTCTTACTGAAATGGTTGCGAGTGAAAAAACAAATTCTGGAAAATATTTATTATCTATGATGAACAACATAGAGATAAAAGCTTATTTTCTTTTTTTAAAATATGTTTTAAATTTTTTTAACGCATTTAATGCATTCTTTCAAGCGTCAGAAACGAGAATCCATTTATTGCAGCCAAAATCTAAAAACTTTCTTTTCCAAATCTGTCGAAATTTTATAAAAGAAGAATATTTAAAACCATTTTCTTCAAATATTATATTCTCATTAAAAGAAAATCAAAAACCTATTAATGAAATTATTTTGGGATCAGATTGTGAGGAATATCTGAACGAATTAACGTTGAAAGATCACATAAACATAGTTAAAATTGTTCGAGAGAACTGTTTAACATTTTATGTGAGTGCTGCAGAAGAAATTTGTAAAAGGTTACATATAAATAATGAATTTTTATTAAAGTTACAAGTTTTTCAACCATCTGTAAGTTTATTCGATAATAATAGACAAACATCATTTGATGATGTTTCTCTCGTAGCTAAAACTCTCGGCGGTTTTGATGAAGATGCTTTAAAAATAGAATGGATTGCATTAGCATCAGACCTTACAGTGGAAGAAAAACAAAATTTTTCTAAATTAAATTTTGACAATATGTGGAAAGCAATTTTACAACGTCGGCACACGAATAATGTTCCTAAATATTCCAATTTAACGAATATTATAAATACTACTCGAACGCTTCCGAATTCTAATGCCGATCCTGAGAGAATGTTTTCTCTTTTGAACAATTTAAAAACGAAAACACGTAATAGCTTTTCAACGGTTTCCGTTAATGCTATTTGTGTGTTTAAGTCCGCATTAAAAACTAGAGGAAAATCAGCTTTAAATATGCTCATTAATGAAGAGCATTTATCTCTTATGTCGGCGGATAAATTATATGCCGCTAATAAAAACAATTTAAATGTCCATGCGGATGCTGACGTAGCAGGCCCTTCCTGCGATAAATAATTTTAAAATAAATTTTTATATACACTTAAAAAATAAGTGTGTAAAGATTTTTAAGTGTGTAAAAATTTTTATATACACTTAAGAAATAAGTGTGTAAAGATATATACACACACACATACACACACACACACACACACACACACACGCACACACACACACACACACATATATATGTATGTATGTATGTTTGTATGTAAGGAAATGTGAAATAATCTTTTGACCTTTTATCAATTAGAAAATTGATTATATTTTATTATTTTATTATAATTTTATTTTTTATTTTTATTTATTATTTATCATTATTTTATTATTTTATTTTAATTTTATTTTTATTATTGTTCATTTGTTAAATTTTTTACATTTCCTTTTTAACGGAAGAGACCACCACCTTCTCGCGGTTTCCGTTGAGCAACAAGATGTACGTCATACATTAATACAAAATAATAATAACAAAATACAATTCTATTAAAATAAATTTAAATATTATTTTATTACAATTATTTTTTTAAAGAAATTTTTTTTTAATAAAAAAGCGTACATATTGGCCAAGAGTGGAGAAATTTAGATAAAAATTGAGATAAAAATATGTTAGATAAAAATTTAGATAAAAATATGTAAAATTTGTTTTTGTATATGTTATATTCTCTTTTTTAAACAACATATAAACTTTTATAAAAAAAAATCAATAGGAAAATATGTGTGATAAGTATCGCTGTGATACTTGCAACGATGCAACTTGCATCGCCAACTCGCCAGCTCGAGATTTCGAGGATCACATAGCTATTGTATTCAGAGAGATAGATAAGATACAATAGACCTCTCAGGAGAGAAGGGGACAAAAGCTAATCTATCCGTCTTCCTCTGTAAACCGAAGATGACCGAACGTCGAGCGTACACGGATGAGAGCTTATGCCTTAGTGCGCGAAAGTGGTGGGGATACAAATCGTGCCGCCGCTGGACGCAGCGTGTGCAATCTGGTAGCCTTGTTCGGAAGCTGACCTGTGTCAGACCCTTCACATTCGTTCGACCCGATCCATACACACGCCCGAATAAAGTGTGTCACGGAGTAAGTAAGTTGCGTCCTTCCATACGGCCCATCCATTCCAGGGTCTGGACGTAACAAATTCATCCAATTTATTATTTAAAAAAAATTTATTATTTATAAAATTATATAAAAAATATTTTCGCATTGAAGATCTTTTGGTATTTTCTTCATTTTTACATGCTAATAGAAAGTACCTTTCCGTCAATCGTAAGGGATGATCTTCTTGGTAATTATATACATTAGCGATTCCTCACCGATTTCAATAACCTTGAAATATGTTGTCGGGAGCATGATTCTGAACAACTTTTCTTTATACATGTTACCGTCGCTCGGCCTTAGTTTCCGAGATATTTATAAAAATATTTTATGGTTTTGCAATATTGTCACCATTATGAAATAACTTTTTTGCACCATGTATTCAGTTTTTGACAAAGTAATAATGTTTACCAAAAAGAGTTGTAAAGCGAAATCCTACCGGCGGGGTGGTTGCGGGAGGGGGGCCGAAGGCCCCCCTTGCACCCCCCGCGCGCGCGCGCGCGTGTGTGTGTGTGTGTGTAATATACATACATTTCAGATATATTTTAATTTGTATAGAATTTAATACAATTTAATACAATTCTGGAGGCCTGCCCTGGCCCTATCTTAGGGTCCATCCGCCACTGCTATTTGGTACAGTGGGGATTTTAGTATATACTAGAGGGATCTTGGGGGATCGTCACTCTACGGTGTTGTGCTCGTCGGTGCCGTTTCGGAAGGCCAGCATGCACGCGAATATCTCCACCGGCACTTATTTGGTCAGCGAGCGACCTTTCAGGGATCCTCCGTGGCAATCGGCATTGCATCCATCGAGTGAGATACCAACATCGCTCTGGAGTCGCATATCACTGTGTTAAAAAGCAGCATTAGGTGTGAGGAGTGTGTGTCTGGATAGCTCAGTGGTCTAGAGCAGTGATTCTCAACCTTTCCACATCTAAGGACCACTTTTTGAACTAAGTATGAATTGCGGACCATCTGTCTATATATGTAAGGGGCAGGGGGAAAAGAAATACAAAAATTTATTTCAAAAAATGCAGCAAAAAGAGTTTATATATGTTTCTTTGGTTGCGTATATTGCACATATATTGCGTACATATTGCACATTTTGCTTATTAAATATTATAATAATAATATAATAGAAATAATATTAAAAATTATAAAATATTTAATGGGAACCTTGTGCTTGTATTTCGCTTACTAGTTTTTCAATATCAGGCTTTATAGCAGTTAAAGACAGTCGCAAAGTTGGTTCTACTTGCAAACGGTTTCTATATTTTGTTTTTATAGTAGTAAGAGCAGAAAATGCAGTTTCACACAAATAAGGTGAATGAAAAGGAAGAAGTACTTTAAATGCTTTTCCACTCAATATTGGATATTCTTTACGAATTTGAATCCAAAAAGTTGTTATATTAATTGAGTTACTTTTTAATATTTTAGGATGCAAATCAGAAGACAGTTCAATAAGTTGTTCTTGCTCTGAAAATGATAATTTGTTATTGTCATCTGGTAAAAATGGATCAATAATCCATAAATTTCCTGACCTAAAATCAGAACTAGCTGGAAAATAATCTTCAAAATTTTTTTGAAGAGCTTGAATGTAATTATTAATACATAAGAATACGTCTGGTGTGTTTAAATCTTTTGTGTTGGAAATGTATTCTGAGAAGAGAGGAAACATATCAAAACAATTTTCCTGTGTTTTGTTCTCCCACAATTTTAGTTTTTTTTAAATGAATCAATTCTATTTCCAAAATCAAAAATTGTTTTTGATGGTCCCTGAAGACTAAGATTTAATTCATTTATCAATTGAAATATGTCAGACAAAAAAGCTAACTTTGCTAACCATTGCTGATCTTTGAAATTATTAGCTAAATGTAACTTATTATTAATAAGAAATGTAAATACTTCTTCTCTGAGTTCATAAAGTCTATTTAAAACTCGTCCTCGAAAAAGCCAACGAACCTCTGTGTGCAGAAGCAGCTTTGTGTGAGTTGATCCCATTTCTTCACATAAAATTAAAAATAGTCTTGAATTAAGTGCACGGCTTTTAATAAAATTCACAATTTTTACAGCACTTTCTAAAATGCCATAAATTTCAGTGTTCATACGTTTTGCGGCAAGCATTTCTCTATGAATAATACAATGGGTTATTTGTATATTTTCATCAGTTTCTTTCTTAACTAAACTTATAAGTCCAGATTTTCGACCTGTCATTGCAGCAGCACCATCAGTACATAAACCAACACAATTAGTCCAAGACAAATTATATTTTTGTATATAACCATTTAAGACTTTAAAAATTTCATAACCAGTTGTATGACCTGGTATTTCTAGGCAAGTCATAAATTCTTCACAAGCACAGAGCTTTTCAAAGTCAATATATTTAACGTAAACTAATAACATAGCTTTGTTTGTTATATCAGTGGACTCATCAACTTGAAGAGAAAACCATTTAGATTGTTTCACTTTTAATATTAATTGATTTTCTACATCTGAAGACATAACTTTAATTCTTCGTGTAACTGTGTCATTAGAAAGAGGTATGGACATCATTTTTTGAGACGATTTTTCTCCCAATATTTCACGAGATGCATCAACAATACATGGCAAAATTAAATTTTCGCCTATAGTAAAAGGTTTCTTCGTTTGAGTAATTCTCAAAGATATAATGTAAGAAGCTTTCAAACTAGCTTTATTGTGATTAGAAAATGTTTGCATTATTTTTTTCCTTGATTTCAGCTCAGATTCTTTACGTTTAAAAAAGTCAATAGACCTACCAACATAATCCTTGTGTTTGGATTCAAAATGGCGGAGCAATTTTGCCGGTTTAATTGCATCATTGCTTAATATTTCAGCACATATTACACATTGAGGTTGTTGAACATCCATGTCTTCAATGTATGTAAAACCATATTTAATATAGTCTGAATTGTATTTACGATTCGCAGCTTTTCTACACTTTTGTCCACTTGCAACTAATCTCTCTGACGTACTCGATCCGGCTTCACATGACTTATCGTCATCAACAGATTTTCGTTTTAAAAACTTAAATAACTTAATCTGTTTATTCATTTTAAAGAAATAGGTAAAACTGAACAGTATCAAAGAAACTAAAATTGTGACTCAGACAACGTGCAACGTTTTAGAAACGTCTGAAAAACATTTGAGACAAAAGAAGTATGTTTATTCGTTTCGTGGCTCTTCCTCCGTTCTTTTGTTAAGGCAATATTACACGGTGCGTGATTCGGCGCGGCTCGTACAAACTCCGAGCCTATGTGAACATGTCATGAGACGAACCTCGATGAGTAGCGTATTTCTTTTGACGCAAGTCGCGAGCCAAGCTCTCCGATCACACGCCGTATAATGGCATCTTTTAGTATGTGCGTCCCCTCCTATCAATACAACTCAAATAATTATAGAAAATATAGGATTACTTAAAAAAAAGAAAAATAAGAGAAAAATCAAACATCAAAGTACTAAATTGATAATATAACCGCGGACCACTTGATAATGCATTGCGGACCACAAGTGGTCCGCGGACCACGGGTTGAGAAACACTGGTCTAGAGCAGTTGCCCGGAAAGCGAAAGACTCGGGTTCGATTCCCGATCCAGCCACTTGCGCCTCACATATTTTTCTAGTCTGCGAATATTGTTTTCTAGCAATTATTCGTTAGGCTGAAAAATGTGTGAATGCTCTCTCCACAGGATATGCGTCGATGCCGTTGCCACGGATTCTGTCGCTCGTTGATCAAATGGGCGTAAAGACACGTCCGACCTCCTCCCACATACATCCCTATCTTTCTCTGGAGCACCCCGGGGGGTGCAAAGGGGGCCTTCAGCCCCCCTCCCGCAATCACCCCGCCGGTAGGATCTCGCTTTACAACTCTTTTTGGTAAACATTATTACTTTGTCAAAAACTGAATACATGGTGCAAAAAAGTTATTTCATAATGGTGACAATATTGCAAAACCATAAAATATTTTTATAAATATCTCGGAAACTAAGGCCGAGCGGCGGTAACATGTATAAGGAAATGTTCAGAATCATGCTCCCGACAACATATTTCAAGGTCATTGAAATCGGTGAGGAATCGCTAATGTATATAATTACCTTCATTTTTTAAAGTTTATAATATGTACGAATACGCGACAATAGTGCTCGCAGTGCCCAAGTCAGTAAACATGTATACGTAAAAATGGTACTTTAAATTATATTAATAAAAAAAAACCCTTATATTACGCATAAAATTATACTTTTAATTTAACATATATGTTCTACATACATTTGAGATTGCAAGGACATAATTCCAATATCACAAAAAAGGACTAGATTTAAATAAAGGAAATATAATTAAATTAATAGGAACTATGCAAAGTTCAGATAAAAAATAATTATAATAATTTTTTTAATTCATTAATATTACTTTTTTGGAAAACGGCTTCAAATTCCATTATACTGTTTAAAATTTTTAGGATATGTATCTGTTTAATGTGCATCTGCTGAAATGTGACTACGAATGTATTTATTTATTACTTTTCCGTACAATTTATATCTTTTTATCTACAATTTTATGCATAGGAGTATTCATGCGATATAATTGATGACAAAATTGATGATATAATCTCCAGACACTTCCTAGGTAAATGCATTTCATTCGATATAGATGTGAGTTATTTACTTCGATTGGTGGTTGCCTCGAACGGCTGCCATCGCAGTGTTTTGAGAATTTGTGTGTAAGAGGATTGACAAATAAGATATATTATTTCATTTTATCGAAATTTCATCTAGAGTCTATTTATTTTGTTCATGGAAGAGCTCAATGGCGCGCGCTACGCGCGCGCCTGTGTTGTTCTAGTATTCCTAAAAAGTAGAAAAACTTACAAAAGCTTTTCCAATGTCATCAATTTTCAAGAACGGAAAATGATTTAAATCAGTGCTGGGATTTACTTGCAACTTTTGGCCAGATTTCTTAGCTTACGCCTACTGTTTCCCTCTTATCGCTCGCGCCGCTCGTAACTAAGGAGCGCTCAGGAACATGCGCGTCACAAATGTAATGTGGCAATCTATCTAAGTTCTCTTTATTGTAATTACGTTTCAAAACACAAATATTCTAAATTGTTACAGAACATATACGTAATTAATAATAGAAGAATTATTTTTATTACACTCGTCAAAAAAATTATCGCAACACGCAATTAATATTAAAATTTCACCTAAATTCAAATAAGCGTATCTCCGCGAAAAATTATCGCATTTGAAAAATTTTTTTTTTGTTTTAAAGGGTAAAATCTCCACTTTAAGAAACTTTCGTTAAATTTTGATTTCATTCTCTCTCCCTCTCTTCATCCCTTTAAAAGTAAGGACGTGTTTTTTTTTCAAAAAATTGCAAAGTTTGACGAACTCTACGGGGTGTACTAAATTTTTTTCGTCAATATCATCATAACTATCATAAAATATGGACTTTTCTTTACAAGTTTAAAAAAAAATTGAAGCCCGTGCGATTTTCTTTCGCGGAGTTACGGCGTATCAAAATTATCTATGCATTTTTGTGCAACCGCCAACATTTGTATTAACCGATGGGCACCACGGGGAGGTTGTTGATCGGATTTTGCCCATCATGTGTGTGTGTGTGTGTGTGTGTGTGTGTGTGTATGTATGTGTGTGTGTGTGTGTTGGAAAAGGGATGTATGTTGTATGTATTTAAAAATGTGTATTTCCGCCTCGTCTTCGGATGACCTCTTGCAGGCGCTCACGCATATTAATGCAAGCTCTAATTGTGGCCTGCGGAATTTCGAACCAAATTCGCTGTAGAGCTGCTTCCAATTGCTGGAGATTGGTTGGCTGCCTCTCCAAATCACGAAGCCTTCTTGCTATTATATCCCACAGATGTTCGATGGGATTTAAATCCGGGCTCATCGCTGGATGTGGTAACATCTCGATGTTGTTTTCTTCGAAGAAGTCAACTGTAATCCTGGTAATGTGTGGGCGAGCATTATCTTGCATTAGAATGAAATTGCGCCCCATTTGACGACGCATCGGAATTATGTGAGGACGCAAAATTTCCTCCACATAGCGTATCGCTGTCATTCCGGGAGGTGGTACAATTACGAGATTTGTGCGTTTATGTGTGGATATTCCACCCCATACCATAATTGAACCACCACCAAATGCTCGAACAGGTTCGACGCAATTCTCTTCAAAACGGTGTCCCTGACGACGCCAAACACGAACTCTTCTGTCAGAACCGAAGAGGCAAAATCGCGACTCGTCAGTGAACAATACGTTGTTCCATTGTCTTGCAGTCCAGTTCTGATGACTGCGTGCATATTGTAAACGATTACGTCGATGAGCCACAGACAACATTGGTACTTGAGCACGAACTCGCGAACTGAAGTTTCTTTCGTGCAGACGATTCCTGATTGTTTGATCGCTTATTCGTCTGTACGGCAGAATGTCATTAGCGATTTGTCGCGCAATTATTACTGGATTTTGTATTGCCGCGTTTACGATGAGACGATCTTCTCGAGCTGATGTTGCTCGTCTTCGACCTTGTCCTCTTCTCCGACGAAATCCGCCTGTTTCTTCATAACGAGCCCAAACTCGAGAGATTGAGGCCCGATGCACACCCATTCGCCTTGCAACATGTGCCTGACTTGCCCCTTCTTCCAAAAGAGCAATAATTTGCGCACATTGATTTTCGTTTAAACGAGGCATTTTTGTTTCCCAAATGAACAACACAGTGTTTTTAATACTATGAAGTTTTGTACGTACTGAAGTAAGTACAGTACATAACTTCACAGTGTATACTGTGTGAACTTCAGTATTGTGAAGTTATGTACTGTAAGAACTTCAGTACTGTGAAATTATGTACTGTAAGTACTTACTTCAGTACGTACGAAACTTCACAGTATTAAAAATACTGTTGTTCATTCGGAAAACAAAAATTCTTCGTTTAAACGAAAATTAGGGGTGGAATATCCACATATAAACGCACAAATCCCGTAATTTTATTACCTCCCGGAATGACAGCGATACGCTATGTGGAGTGGTCCCCGTGGTGCCCATCGGTTAATACAAATGTTGGCGGTTGCACAAAAATGCATAGATAATTTTGATACGCCGTAACTCCGCGAAAGAAAATCGCACGGGCTTCAATTTTTTTTTAAACTTGTAAAGAAAAGTCCATATTTTATGATAGTTATGATGATATTGACGAAAAAAATTTAGTACACCCCGTAGAGTTCGTCAAACTTTGCAATTTAAAAAAAAAAAAACACGTCCTTACTTTTAAAGGGATGAAGAGAGGGAGAGAGAATGAAATCAAAATTTAACGAAAGTTTCTTAAAGTGGAGACTTTACCCTTTAAAACAAAAAAAAAATTTTTCAAATGCGATAATTTTTCGCGGAGATACGCTTATTTGAATTTAGGTGAAATTTTAATATTAATTGCGTGTTGCGATAATTTTTTTGACGAGTGTATTAATAAACAAACGTTCCTGAGCGCTCCTTAGTTACGAGCGTCTGGCGGCGCGGTTGCTAAGGCGCAAGTGGTAAGAGGGAAACAGTAGGCGTAAGCTAAGAAATCCCAGCACTGATTTAAATAATCCCAAACAGTTCCTGGTTGATTAACAAGTAGCTTCCGTCTATAGTTGAAAGTTGCTTTCCAAGAAGCAGCTAATTGTAGAGTTAATTTGTTGTGTAATTGATTGCACAAAAAATGTAAATGGTGTTGTCTTTCTGGATCATTATCTGAAAAAATAAAAATAATGGAAAATATAATATTAAAAAATAATGGAAAAGTTGTTGAGATTTCGCTGCGCACTGCCTCTTCTTGTAGACCAGCAGATCTCCAAGTATTTGTGATAGAGACTTGTGATGAGGACTTGTAAGGAACGGTCGAACTTGAACTTGCGTCACTACCGATAGACTCTGATACACTTGGACGCCTCAGCAGAACATTTTGATCTTCTTTAATTAATTTTCTTTTTTCTTGAAAGAGTTGCACTTGCAATGCTCCCTCTGCTCCTTTTTTTAATTACAGTCCCGTCCTTCCGTTGAGATGACTCATATTTAAAGTCATATAAATAGGACATCGGTGTCTTTGGGAAAAGATTTTTGAAATACTTCACCCACCTTGTTAGAGTTGATAACAATATTTTGCGTTTTGGAGGAACGGTCAAATTAAGAAGATGTTTAGCAGTAATTCTTGCAATTAAGTTGATGTCGTGCCAATCCGGTATCAAATCATTGCATTGGTAATGGTTAACGAGCCTCGGCAACGGAATCCTTTTTTTGTAATAAGATGAACAACGGATTTTTTGATTGCGAATTTTCCGTATCTTCTTTAAAAATTACTGATTGTGTTCGCTGAACGTTTTTTTCTAATTCTTCAAACGGAGTAGCTTCTACTGCTCCAACATTTATTAAATCTAAGGCCTTGTCGTCCAACTTTGGTAAATCTGCTTTCTGTAAATCTGTCTCAGGTTGTGCAGTATGTCATCAAGACAGTCTTCAACATTTATTTCGAAAGGAATTCAAAACTTTACATCTTTTGCATCGTTTTTCTCGCTAGTTAACAAATGTTGCGACAAATTGGGAAATCCATCGTTAAAAGAGAAGTACTGCTGCTACTAGTGAAAGATGTACATGACAATTGATCAAAAGAAATTGCAGAGAATAATGAGATTTTATCAGAGCTCTTCTCTTCACAAAGAATTTGTGCGGATTGCACGTTATCAAATGCTTAAAAGAAAAAAATACAGCTTTCCTGTGTACCAATGTTACTAAAAACGCACAACTTAACATTTATGCAACCACTTATAAAATTATATATAGTAAAGTCTAAAATGAAAATAATAAAATACAAACAGTTTGTCACGATCGATTTCCGCTTAAATCGCCGTCGGATAGACGAAATCGGGATCAGAGTCCGGTTATCGTAGAAAGAAAAGCGAGAGTGTGTATGAATGTAAAAAAAAGATGTTTATTCTAACTCGTACAATGTATGTGTGTGGTGTTACAATGCGCACGTGTAGTGTTGTTCGTGATGTATAAAATGCGCGAAATACGTGATGGGGTATCGCACGGTATAATTGTACGTGGCGTATATAAGAATGCGCGAAACCTGTGGTGTTGTATCGCACGGTATAAATGTGTGTGCGTTTGTATGCAATAAAGGCGTTGTTCGGAAATGCAGAGAGAGTTTCTTATAATTCGCTAATAAGGTTGCTTTCGTAATGCAAGACGCTTCGTGTATCGCGCGTGTTTACGATCGCGTCGGTTCAATGATCGTTTGACGTAGCGCGTCTAGTTTTTCAGTATACGCGTCTGGGCGGTCGGTCTAGCCCCGTTTTTCTGTACACGTTTTTCGTAGGCGTGTGCTTCCGTGAATCGGCTGGTTATTTCGGAATAAGCCTATTTCTTGTTAAAGCAGAAATAATTCCCGGTATGGCTGGAAGTTTTCTCGGGAGCGCCGTGCCGACGAGAATACTCGTCCGAGGTAGCTCTTCACTCTACCTCGAGATTTAATGCACCGGCGTTAGGTGGTCGGATGTTAGACCGATGATCGAGATCCCTCGATCGAACCGGAGTGCGCTCGGGTTCGCTTATACGGTCAGAATGTGTCTAGATGGATTAGCCGAATCAAGTATCGAGAGAGCTCGAAGGTGGAAGAGTTCGCTCTACCTCCGTGACTTGAAGCTGGGCTAGTTTTCTAGGAGCGGTCTAGGTTTCCTTGGTGTGCTTCACCTGAGTGAACGGACTAAGAAAAAGGGTCCTTAACTTGCCGAATGCGGCCTTTTTATACCGGCTAATTACCCGCGTCGGCGCGCGGCGGTATTACCCCTTCCGAACGGGTTTCGGGAAGCGGTACGGTCGGGCCCGCTCGGAGGGGTTCGGGAGATGCGCCGAACGCGAGTTTTCGCCGGTCGGCGGTTCGGGCCGCATCGGCGACGCTCGGTGGTTTTCGGCTAACGGCTAAAAGCCGTTTTCGGTTGTTTTAAAAAAATGTGGGCGCACCGCGCCCCTGCCTCTGCCCGGCGGGTGTTCTGCCGGGCGGCAGCTTCCGGCGGATCGTATGCCGGGAAAACGATGCATCTCAGGGGGTGCACGGGGTGCATCGTTACAAGTTAATAATACAAATAAAGCAAATATGAAATAATACAAATGAATCAAACACAAATACAAATGAAACAAACACGAAATAATTATATAAATGCAAAAATAGCAATATCTCTTGAAATTGATTTATTTTTAGTATTTATAGCCATACTGATTCTGTAATTTTTTTATTATTTTATATTTTGTTGATATATTGATTAACAATTTCTATATATCATATGATAAAAATAAATGAATAAATATTATAGTATTAATTATATAAATATAAATATTAAATAGTATTAATAAATTTATATTATTTATCAGAAGAGATGTAGAGAAATTGTAATACGTACTAAAATATCTACTGCTATATTTATGAGGTCATAATATTATTAACTTTACAATTTGTTCGAAAATTATTAATAATAATATAATATTTCAATCTATAACCTTGTCTGATTGTGAGTCGTACTATGAAACTGATTTCCAGCAAAACATATAGTTCATTCAATAAAAAAAAAGTGATAGAAAAAACACAAACATTCTGGTAAACACTTTATATAAGAAATTCAAGAATTCGCTCACAAGACATGAGAACAAAGAATACTTATTATTATTGGAGAATATTTAGTAAATTTAAATTTCTATGTAATATAATTCGAGAACTTAGCATAAATGATAATAAATATATGTATATACTTTACAAATTTTAAATTTAGATAGAAAGTGAATAACGCTTATCAGAAATAAAAATAAATACATATAAATATTAAATTTTACATTTACAATATATTTAGTAAATGTATTAACATGTAAGAATTTTCGCAATTATTGTAATAAACACACATATAAATAAAAAAGTCCTAAATAGTACAAAAGTATATCAAATAAAAATGTAGAACAATATTTAAATATATTTTAATTTTACAAAGATAAATTGAAAGGTTTTTTAAAGCAAAATCATTATAAAATAAGGAGTAAATCCAATTTAAAATTTGAATAGAAACTGATTATAAAACATATTTTTATTTCTTTATCATTTTGTTTAAACTTGTGTTTCTAATATGAGTGTTGTAAAAATAAGTATATTTTGTAACTATAAAAAGAAGAATAAGTATATTTTGTAACTCTAAAAAGAAGAGGAGGAATAAATAATATAAGATAATAAAGAAAGTAAATTAAAAAATAAAACAGAAAGAAAAAGAATGTGTATCATCAAAAGTTCTGGGTCTATAGAAAGATTACGTGTTAACATCCATTGCACCAAAATTCTACCAAACCTTCTTCTCTGACCATAATTTTTAATTAGGTCATCAAGTTCTATTTTTTTCAAAGTTTCAAGACCTTGAATCGTTACATCTTCTTCTAAAAGATTGCATTCAAAAAATGCCATTTACAAATGATAAACATGCACAAGAACATAACGTACAATAAAAATTATGACATTTGTATTAAAATAAAGATTTTTTAAAATAACATAAATAACATAAAAATTATTTTGAAAACACTTTATTTTAATAGAATGTCCCTCATAATGTTAGTCAAGGCTATATAAACGATTGAAAATTTTCCGATCAAAAGTGCTACAAAGGATCGGAACTTTCCGGATACGCGATTATTTAATTATTTATTTTTCATTTTTAATAAGAAATATTTAAATATAAATATATAAATAATAAATTATTCAGAGATAGTATGGAATGGATTTCGTTTTGGGTGGAAAGTTGCAAACCTATGTGGAAGCGTACAATAATAAACCTGGCTTCGCACTGACTCAGAGGTAGTGTGGGGTGGACTTCGCTTCATGTGGAAAATTGCAAACTTATATGAAATCAAATCTATGTGGAACTGCACAATAGGGATCTATTATTGTATGATTTAATGATTTTTATTGTAAATAATAAATAAATTTTTTATAAATAGATTTTTTATTGTAAATAATAAATAAATAAATAAATAAATAAAAATTAAGAAATGGATCAGGAACGGAGATGCGCATAGAATAAAATTACAATTTTAGACATGTAAAAATCATAATCTATATATTCTAAATTTATTTTTATTTATTTTATATTTTTATTTTATTTATTTTTATTTATTTTTATTATCGAAATATGTGAAAAACGAAAATGAGAGAAATTTTAAAGATTTTCCGCTAATAAACGATCTCATTATTTTACGGTGCTGCAAATTTTATGCGCGATATTATTGCTATTGACGGCGTGAGAAGAATGAAATGGCGAAATGTCGAATAGTTGAGTCATATATGTTGAGCTACATTGTACTCACTCTTGAAAATCTTGAATCTGAGAACATATCTTTCTCCGTACATGGCAAAAGGCTATCATATTCTTATTAATAGCGTGAATGTCAAAATTATGCGAATAAAACAGAGGTATTCCCATGAAAGCAAACTGCATGGCACTCGTATTGGTTGGAATCCTTTGGAGCTGATTATCAGCTGAAGATAGCCGTTTTCTACTTTCAAATAGGGGCAGAAAGAAAAGTCATCGAGGATTTTTCGGGTACTACTAATTTGTGGAATTTTCGCGGCCGCATTGATTTTTTCATACTCATATTCGCATAATTACAATAGTACGGCGCGATGCATTTAACGCACGATTTTGATTTATGGAGCTTGCGCGTTCAAAAAAATCTTCCAATTCTTCTTCCAATTTTTTACGCGACGATAAGTATCTTCAGTAACATTTGAAAATTTATTGATCAAATCTTAATTTGTGATTGGGCGAATATCAAATGTAACATTGAAATCTGTGCAATCATCAAGAAAAGATAGAAATGTGGGAAGAGATTAGACGTGTCTATACGCCCATTTTGGTCAACGAGCGACAGAATCCATCCATGGCAACGACATCGACGCATCCTGTGAAGAGAGCATTTACACATTTTTCATAATTGCTAGAAAACAATATTCGTGGACTAGAAAAATATGTGAGGTGCAAATGGCTGGATCGGGAATCGAATCCGAGTCTTTCGCTTTCCGGGCAACTGCTCTAGACCACTGAGCTATCCAGACCTCACATCTAATTCTGCTTTGCACAGTGATATGCGACTCCAGAGCGATGTTGGTATCTCGTTCGAGGGATGCAATGCCGATTGCTATGGAGAACTCTTCGAAGGTCGCTGACCAAATAAGTGCCGGCGAAGATATTCGCGTGTATTGCATGTTGATGGCTTTCGACTGGCCTTCCGTACGAAATGGCACCGACGAGCACAATGCCATACAGTGACCACATTCCTCAAGATCCCTTTAAATAATATCCCCACTGTGCCAATAACAGTGGCAGATGGGCCCTAAATAGGTCTTGTCTGTGGCAAGCCTCCAGAAAAGATAGGGATGTATGTAGGAGGAGATCAGACCATCTATACGCCCATTTGGCAAAATTGTGCATATCATCAAAAATGAGCAAATCTTGTCAATGTATGCGTGTATAGAAAACATGTTACAAGAGCATTATGCAGAAAATTTGATATTTACTAAAAAATAGTAAAAAATTTGGTAAATGTTTACTTTAAGTTACACAACACGAAAAATTTTTATTTTGACATATATTGTAGAGGATACATTCCTAAATAATACATCGTTTAAATTTTGCGACGGTCTCTCTTCGTTCCTGAGATATATGCGATTTTGAAATTTCTTACTTCTATCATCTTTTCATTATATCCTATTTATGTGTTTATATTTCTTTAACATTATGGCATAATTATATCCCCTGCACGACCTATAAGATAAGTATAATTATAAGTATAAATATAAGTATAATTTAATAAAGTATAAAAATTGCACTGTTTATATTACCTAAACTTTTAATAAGTGTTTGTATATAACTTCCTTTGTTTTGCAAAATACATATGTGTACACCGTGGGTTCTGCGCCCCCCTACGGGGGAACTCCACTTCCGGAAGATATAACCTAACCAAAATCGTGTCTGAAGTGTTGGATATACTTGCCTTCGCATAGAAAATTGCAAACATATGTAAAGCTATATGAACCATGTGCATCTGATTTAAATTGTGCACATCATCGAAAATGAGCAAATCTTGTCAATGTACGTGTATAGAAAACATGTTGCGAGAGGATTATACATAATGCAAAAAATTTGACGTTTACTAAAGAATAGTAAAAAATTTAGCATCTTAATGAAAACAATATTACGAACTTGTACAACATCGTATTTATGAACTCGTATAATATCATATTTATCAAATTAAATTGATGTAACCTTATATAACCAGTTTTGACGTTAATAGAAATTGAGTCTTGAGTATTATTGTCAATAAATAATTGAAAATAATTTGCAATGCAGATAATTTGCGAAAAACAAATTAATCAAGATCAGTAATGGATTAGACATCAAGGTTGAAACAATTGTAAACGTCAAAATAATATACTCAAGCGATTTAATATGATTAATTTATAAATTAATCAAATCAAATTTTTTTTCTATTACTTGCACAAAACATGCATATGTACGCAATGTGTCGCTAAAATTATATCAAATCTTGACTAGAGTTTCGAGAAATGTGAAAAATTATTTATGTAAAAATTTATGCGTAACTGTTCATTTATGCAAACTGCAAAAATCGCAGAAACTTTGTTTCTTGCATAGTAGTAAATTATTTGCATCGCAAATATTATCTTCTATCTATAATATTATATCTATCTATATATGTAGACATTAATCTTTAGTAATCTTTGTAAATATAATTTGCATTATAAAAAATCTTTGCTCTTGCATTTTATTACTCCCGATTGTTGCCAACCGTAGGTTGGCGGGAGGGAGTATGTGTTTCACCGAACTTGGATTGAGATTGCTAACGGTATTCTCAATAACTATAACATAGTTCGATATTGTCATCTCACACAGGAAAAATTATCTAATAAATATTTAATAAATATCTAATTGCCTATATGATGCCCTCTTATAGATAATCAGTAGATGTGTATATATCACCTACATATCCATATCCACTAAGTAGCTACCAAAGATATCCATTAGATATACACATGTTATCCACATATCTAAAAAAAGGGTCACAAAATTTTAACACAACTTTTTAACATCTTTCAATAGCAATAAATCAGCGAAGAATTATCATATTGAGATAAAACGAAACTTAAATTAAAGCTTGAATATTTCCCTTAAAAATAAGAAAAACAAATTTGAGTTACAAAAAATGTTTTACAAAATGATGGACATTGAAGATAAACTTTGAGAAATGGGAAACAAATTACTTTTAAACTGTTGCATTGCTCAGGAGAATCGGCTTCCTGGTACAAAAATGTATGAATTTTTAAGCCAGTTACAATTGGGCAGAATAAATTGAGTTAATATACTAACTTATATTTCAATACGGAGTCATATTTCATTATATTATATTTATCGGCAGTTATTAAAATATAAGCTATTTTCATGTATAAGTATTGAATGATATTTTAGATTAGTATTTTGCCATTAATGCAGTAATTATATTCTACCTAGTTGTAAATGGCTACTCTACAAGAAATATCGTAGTATTAGTGGTTTTAGTGTAATATATATGTAGAAATATGTCGTTAAGTTAGATATAATCTATCCCAGCAAACACAGAATATAATTGTTATGCAACACAGAAGTAACAGGTAATATAAAGTAACGGCTGTTACATGTTGTTAACATTGAAATGACATAATTTCCTCTTACAACTGCAATGTAATTATGTTTTATAATTATTTTATTGTTATGTTATATACTGGTTATTATCACTATAACAGCAATATAATTTAAATATATCACGTAACATAATAAGTATTATGTAATCGTTACATTGTTGTCATAACGTGTCATATAGCGATGTTATATTAATATTATATATACCATAACATGAATGTAATATATACATTTAAAGTGCTCCCGTCTTTACCGCCGTTGGCGCCTTCGCATTCTTTCCTCATCTCGTAGTTCTAGCCGCGTGTGAAAGTTTTAGTGTAAGTTTCTTCATCCAAGGTAATCCTTTTTATTTCTAATAGCAATATTAATTTAAAACACTCAAAATAAATATTATTATAAAGAAAAGTATAAATATTTGTCCATATTTTTCCAACAATATTTTTCTATGCATGTGAAATGATGTAGTAAAAGTTATGCACGCAAAAGTCGCATTGCAAGAATACTGGGTTATTTTTATTTCTGCGGAAACATTTAAGAGGATGCCAGAGTCGCCTGTAATATCGACGAAAACACCGTAATTTTCGGAAGTATGCCATTTTTTATTGCCTGTATAGAATTAAAAATCCTTCTCCAGAATTGAAGTATACACGCAAACGGACACGGGAAAACTCTATATAGTACGAGATTTTATATTGAGAAAGAAAATAAGTATAAAATAACATTTTTATTTATCGACATGTTAAAGCAACATGGCGTCAGAGCTGTCAACTTGTACAAATATTAGCTTCTTATAAAAGTTTTATAGCTTTTATGCATAAAACAGTAGTTTCCCCAATTGTGTACTGCACCGTAGAACATTGTAGAATTATAAAAACTGAATTTAGTTACCTAATTAATAAATGGCATTCTTCCGAAAATTTCAGTCCACAAGTGCTCGAGATGTCGGTAAAATAAAGTGGAAAAAGCAGCAAATTTAGTTCGCAAGCATCACGATAGAGAGTGCTGGAATTTTTTTATTAGACGAGAAGGGAAAATCGTGCATCAGAGAGAGATAATGCAATGATTTATACGTTCATGCGTATGTGCGTGTATGTATATGTGTGCGTACGTGCGTGTGTGTATGTATATGTTTGTGTAGATTTATATATATATATATATATAAAGACACGTCCCTCCCACTTCTTGCATTCTAATAGTACAGAAATTATTCATAAAATATTTCCTATTACGAGAGAAGTGCAATTATATTTTATTTACCATACTTATATATTTTACTTGATGTACTGCTGAATTATATAGACATAATTAACAAATAAAGATTAAGAGAGTGATGGATGTTAAACCAAGTAATGAGTTTTTCGACTGTATGTCAAACAAGAATGAGAATTCTTTTTTAAACGATATTTTATTAAAATTTTATTACATGGGTTATAAAATGATATTAACTCAAAGATTGAAGTACTATTGATAACGATAGAAAAAGAACAAAAGTGAGGAATTAATCTATACTAAATATGATGGGAAATCCAATTAATGCAAAAAGGGAATGAGAAAGTATGAAGAAGGGTCTGATAAATTTAAAACTGTGTATACTTAATACGATAGCATTTATTTGTTATCCTTATAAAAACATACATTGGCACAGTGTACAAATTTGAAAAAATACAATTTATGTGTTATTATTCCAATACAATATATTATCTTTCGAGATTGCTGCAACAATTTAATAGTGTGACATATATATAATGTCAAAACTTCACTGAAACTTAAATTAACTTAATTATTAAAAATTGGTCATATATATTATATATATTATATAATGTATATATGTATATATATATATATATATATACATATACACATATATACATTATATAATATACATAATACATATAAACAATTTTTAATAATTCATTTGAATTAAAGTAAGGTTTTCACATTATATCTATGTCACACTATTAAATTGTAACAACAATCTGCAAAGGAAAATGAAAAATTAAATTAAGTAAAAATAAAAAGAATTTCCAATCTATTATATGTATTATCTTTCGAGATTGCTGCAACAATTTAATAGTGTGACGTATGTATAATGTCAAAACTTCACTGAAACTTAAATTAATTATTAAAAATTGGTCATATAATTATATATCTTATATAATGTATATACAGGGCGATCCTGAAAAACGATCCGTCTATAAAATGACATATTCCTGACACCATTCTAAGACAATTTTTCCTTTACCAAAATTTGATTTGAAGCGTAGTTTTTGAATTATGAGCACAAATAGTTAGTAAATCACGCGTCGGGTACAGAAGGCAGGCAGGAGCGGCGCGGCGTGCCGCGAGCGCGGGCGCAGCTGACCGCCCGACGGGTGATTATCACCGCATGAGTCGCTAACTATTTTATCTTATAACATAAAATTATGCTTTAAATAAAATTTTGGTAAAGAAGAAAATGTCTTAGAATTACGTCAGAAATACGTGTTGCTTAAAATAACGTTATTTTAATAATGAAAAGTTGTTCCGGATCGCCGGCCGTCCGACGTTGCAATCAGCTGATTGCTACACGCGATGTGTGTATGGCGGAGTGTGTGCGTAAGAGAGAGAGAGAAAGAGAGAGAAAGAGGGAGAGAGGGAGGGTAGGAGGGACAGACATTCATACACACGCACGCACTTTTTTTCTCGCTCTCTTTCTCTCTTTTACGCAACACTCATACACTCTCTCATTCAGTCTCTCACTCACACTCTCTCGATCACTCACTCACTCACTCACCTGCTTACTCACTTGCTCATTCACCTTGTAGCAGCGTAGCGAATCTTCATGCTATGTATTGTTGTATCTGCTGCACGGTTATGATTGCTAGAGATGCGCGACACATTGAAATTTTTTCGATTATTAGTCTCACACTCGATTGACACAATACAGATTACGCGATAACGAGTTTACTGTTTATTCACTCACTATTGATTTATCGATACCAAAAATTACTTTCAAAGAAACGCGAATGCAAACAGCACATGACTCGACGCGAAGCGACGGACCGCGGAGACTGCGCGACCACAAGAGTTATGTTGCCAGAAACGCGACACGCGACATCTAACAAACGACTTGCGCGTGGCGCGTGATTGACGCGAGATAAGACGAACGATCGGCTAAAACCTTCGCATTGCGAATGCGGTAGAAAACATGAAACGTATAATGACATACTTAAAAAATTAATTATTTATTATAAATAATAACTATTTTTAATTATAATAAATAATTATTATTTTAAAAAGCATGTGTTGTACGTTATTACGTTTTCGAAATTATTGCATTCACGATGCGAAGATTTAAGTCAATCGCAAGAATAATGTAATTTTAATTACAATAATGTAATTTTAATTACATTATTCTTGCGATTGACTTAAATCTTCGCATCGTGAATGCAATAATTTCGAAAACGTAATAACGTACAACACATGCTTTTTAAAATAATAATTATTTATTATAATTAAAAATAGTTATTATTTATAATAAATAATTAATTTTTTAAGTATGTCATTATACGTTTCATGTTTTCTACCGCATTCGCAATGCGAAGGTTTTAGCCGATCGTTCGTCTTATCTCGCGTCAATCACGCGCCACGCGCAAGTCGTTTGTTAGATGTCGCGTGTCGCGTTTCTGGCAACATAACTCTTGTGGTCGCGCAGTCTCCGCGGTCCGTCGCTTCGCGTCGAGTTATGTGCTGTTTGCATTCGCGTTTCTTTGAAAGTAATTTTTGGTATCGATAAATCAATAGTGAGTGAATAAACAGTAAACTCGTTATCGCGTAATCTGTATTGTGTCAATCGAGTGTGAGACTAATAATCGAAAAAATTTCAATGTGTCGCGCATCTCTAGCAATCATAACCGTGCAGCAGATACAACAATACATAGCATGAAGATTCGCTACGCTGCTACAAGGTGAATGAGCAAGTGAGTAAGCAGGTGAGTGAGTGAGTGAGTGATCGAGAGAGTGTGAGTGAGAGACTGAATGAGAGAGTGTATGAGTGTTGCGTAAAAGAGAGAAAGAGAGCGAGAAAAAAAGTGCGTGCGTGTGTATGAATGTCTGTCCCTCCTACCCTCCCTCTCTCCCTCTTTCTCTCTCTTTCTCTCTCTCTCTTACGCACACACTCCGCCATACACACATCGCGTGTAGCAATCAGCTGATTGCAACGTCGGACGGCCGGCGATCCGGAACAACTTTTCATTATTAAAATAACGTTATTTTAAGCAACACGTATTTCTGACGTAATTCTAAGACATTTTCTTCTTTACCAAAATTTTATTTAAAGCATAATTTTATGTTATAAGATAAAATAGTTAGCGACTCATGCGGTGATAATCACCCGTCGGGCGGTCAGCTGCGCCCGCGCTCGCGGCACGCCGCGCCGCTCTTGCCTGCCTTCTGTACCCGACGCGTGATTTACTAACTATTTTTGCTCATAATTCAAAAACTACGCTTCAAATCAAATTTTGGTAAAGGAAAAATTGTCTTAGAATGGTGTCAGGAATATGTCATTTTATAGACGGATCGTTTTTCAGGATCGCCCTGTATGTGTACATATATATATATATATATATATAAATGGAATTTAGAGTCTTGGTGGCGCGTATCCCAGTGGCGTGTATCCCGGTGGCGCGTATCCCGATGGCGCGTATCCCGATGGCGCGTATCCCGATGGCGCGTATCCTGGTGCTGCGTATCCTGGTGCTGCGTATCCCGGCGCCACGGGGTAGGTCGGCGTTGAAGTCGGCATTACGTATACCGCCGGTGGTGTCGGCATCACATAAGGATGTGACGACGGCGGCATTATATAAGCCGGTGGCGTTGATGCCGGTCCGGTAGTGAAGTATGGACGGCCATGCCTCTTCCGCCGCTCCTTATTAACTGCCCGCCGCACTGCTTCGTTGATACGCTGAAACAAACATAACTTTATATATATTTTTCATGAACACACACTAGGCAGGAGTGATGTCCGTTGGCGGCGCGGTTATAGATATGCATGTGTGAGTACAATAACTTAAAGTTATAATATATATACGAAATATGCATTACGTATGTGTAACGAAGAAATTATACAGCAAAAGAGAAAATTGTAGGAAATATTTCGATATTGTAACATTATTATAACAATATATTAGTATATATCATTATAATAATGCTATAATATCGAAATATCTCCTGTAATTTTCTCTTTCGCTGTGATTTCTTCCTTACACGTACATAATGCATGATTCGTATAACTTTAAATTATTATACTCACACATGCATATCTATAACCGCGTCTACGGACGTTTTTCTGTCTCTGTGTATAGAAGCATGTGCACAAAAAAAATTTAGGATTTACCTTATTAAATCGGTCGCTCTCACGTAATATATGGGGTGAGGCAGTGTGCGATACTTGTTCCTGGCTCTCAGAAGGTGCCGGTCCTTCTTGCATCGTCTTAGACATCATCACTCCAGTAATCTGGGGTGATGATGTCTGAGACGATGCATTATTTTGCGTCTGGGAACGCGAGGCACCTTCACTTCGTGCTGAAAAAGAAATATAAAAATTATAAAGATTGTAATGATTAAATTTAAATAAAATAATAAACTGGCAATGAGAGTAGTGTTATATGTAAATATATATATATATATATATATATATATATATATATATATATATTTACATATAACACTATTCTCATATATATATATATATATATATATATATATATATATATACATTAATTATTTTATTTGAAGTACAAAAGAGTATAACAAAAGAGACGAAAAAAGGGTCAGCGCGGTGCGGCGATAGCGGTGTAAGCAATGGCAGCGGCGCGCCGCGCTGACCGTCCTCTTGCCGCGTGCCGACAAAATGTCTGGCCCATGCTATAGCACGAGCGGCCGAACGTTTCTCTCTCTCTCTCTCTCTCATACACACACATTCGTCCGATTTTATTCAATATTTCTGTTATTATTGCGACAATCGCGCAAAATGATATGGGACTGTTGTTCAATTTACTGCGCTCTACAAGCGCTTATTTATAATGCGCTGCGACATTCTGTATATACAATAAAAAGGATATTTGCGTATAACTTTTTTAACAAATTACAAATTATGCACGACTCGTTTACTAATCGATATAATCAAAAGCTAATAATATTAAATGTATTGTGCAAGTTATTTGAAGTAATATTGTATATTTGTAAAATTTACTAATAATATTTCTAAATATATTCACAATATGATTTTATTATACATATCAGTATTTTGACAATATATATATTTTTTTACATTTTTCATATATTTTTACATATTTTATATATTTTCATATATATATATATATATATATATATATATATATATATATAATTATATTTTTATTATATATATAAAGACATAACTAATGAGAGCAATAGTAGAATTGTGCAATATGTATGCAATAAAGACAGATCTATGCTCTAAAATCGTTGCTTGTACGAGACGATAGAGCAGTGAAAATGCAACATATATTTTTTCCAATAAACACAATTAAACACAATGTAAAGAAAAGCTTTCACATTGCTCTTTCTAAAATATGCATGTCTTTTTATTCTAGACAATACTGTCGGTAACATAACTATAAGTGTTGGTAATGTACCGACACTTTTAGTTATGTTAAAATGAGGGCGCCTACCCGTCGGAGTTCGGCTGCGACTCCGGCATCCTCTTAAAAATGTTTATCTTTATCAAATATATAAAAGCACTAAAGATGACAGATAATAAAAAGTATTTCTAAAAGTTCGGTATAAATAGAAATGATTCGACATTGCATTCTTGCAATGTGACTTCTGCATGTACAATCTACTACACCATTTTATTATACATAGACTAACTACAATAAATGTTTTACCATTAAATAATTAATATTTTTGTGTTACATTGCAGACCAATTTCTCAGAAATCTTTATGTACATGCATTTGGACAACCAACACATTGGATATTATAGGACAGAATACGTTGGCAGTGGATTTCTTACGCATTAATTAGGTATGCATTAAAATAAATAATATATGATATTGATTTAATAATTAGAGATTTGTCTTTATGGACCTTGACAAAATTACGAAGTTTATTTAAGCCGGTATGTTTGTTATCGTTGAGTCAACTGCGCATGTCCTTGGTTGAGTCCATGTTTACGTCCTGACAACCGAGGACATATTTATACAGTTCGTCATCGAATCTCGAATCGACATGAGGCGCACAGCGGCATAATATATTATTAATTGTGAAAAGCGCGGAATCTGGTGAGCCATGCTTCTAGCTATTAATTTAAGCAAAAAAGCTTATTCACGTGTAATATCTTTCGGTATTTATTTTATTATTTTTACTCGATTTGTTAGATCTGCTGTGACGTCGCATAGCATAACTATAGTATATTTAATTGATTGTTGGAAGCAGAGCGCTTACTAGACCTCCGCGGGATGCAATTTAGCGTCACCTACGCGTCGAAAACAAATTCGTTTAATGTAACGCGTCACTATCTGTAATATATATTGTTAACATCGCGCTGAAGAAGGATCAAAAGATGATCCGAAACGTTCGCTTTTCGTTATTATAATATGTTTTTTAATAAACTAATATTGAAAAAAGAAAAAAGTGTTGCTTCTCTGCGCTCCAACTACCGCGCGTTGGCTCTTATGCCATTTTCTTTTTAATTTTTTGATTACTTGAGCCAAATCTTTAATTATTAAATTTAATTTACGCTGGCTGAAATGGAGCGTTATCCCATTTCGTTCTTTCATTATATTACATGTAATTTTGATGTGAACGCGGTTGACGCACTTAAGAGATGGATCAATGTTCAAAAGAAAATTATTAAAACAAATTTGCAGATCAAATTCTTAAAGAGCTGCATAAGCAATGACATTGTTCCACCTCATGTTAGCCTATGTGTGTCTCGTGGCGAAAATTTGTATCATGATAAATCATTGCGAAGATTTAATCAGATTGTGAGTCGTTTTTGTGTCAGCGTTTTGCGTAATGAGATCGATGATGCATACAGGCGCGTTCGAGCGTTGCGCATACAAACATATAAAACCACCCGCTATGTATACTCGCGGTTACCGATTTATATTTAATGAATTTTTTTCGAGACAATGCAAATCCCTCCATTTCTATTTCACTGGTGAACATCGGAGATTAGATAAAAAACTGAATTGGTTGATCCATAAACATCGACTCTTTGTCGATAGCCAGATTCAACCGATTTGCTATTATGGTGCTTTCGAATCACATCTCGCGATACCGCCGCGTGTGAATCTCCAGTCTGATGCCACTCGACCAGCGGAGGGCGTCGTAAAACCTTGCTTTTCGTTTAAACCGATTGACAAAAAATCAAATATGACTTCGGTGATGATCGACCTTAGTCCTTCTGTTTTTAACCGCGAGGAAACGCCTTCCGCTCTCGATTTGGTTGATGGGTGGTTCATTAATCTTTCCTCCGCCGACATTCCGGGAGAAGTCCAAGGCCTGTTACAACTAGGGGATAATTTTTGCTTACCAATTGGAAGTAATGAAAAGGCAATAGTTGAAATGGTCAAAAATATTGAACATAACATTAGAAGGCTTCCGATTGGTGATCAAATTACTCTCAGGAACCGCTCTGCCCCAATAATTAATAAGATAGCTGGCCACTCTTTTGGTGTATCGGAGGAGGATGAGACGCTTATTCGCGCGGCAAACTTTACAAAAAAATTCCTACGGGAAAATCCCAACGTTATTTTTACAAGAGCGGAAATAAGGGAAATGTCACGGTTGCCCTTGACAGGGAAATTTATTTAAAAAAGATGACAGATATGTTTAGTGACGAAAGCACCTATTTGATTTTAAGTAAAAATCCGATTAGAAAAATGATTAATGGTCTCCATGAGTTGCTAGTGAGATGGAAAAATCATAACTACATTTCCGATATGACTTACAAGCGTTTGAACTGCACTGATGGTGTGTTACCGGGAGCCTATGGATTACCAAAAATTTATAAACCGAACTGCTCATTTAGGGTGATTGTCTCCTCAATCAACACTCCTCTATACCAATTAGCTGCATTTTTACTTAACATCATCTATGACGCTATCCCCAGGGCACATAGTCATGTTGCCAATAGCTTTGAATTAGTCAAAAAACTATCAGGTGTACAGTTAAATGACCACTTTAAATTACTATCATTGGATGTTGTTTCTCTTTTTACTAACATCCCATTAGATTTAGCGTTGGATAGCGTCTCAGAGAGATGGTGTTTAATAAAAGAAAAGTGTAGCATTCCCCGCGACGAATTCTTGATTGCAGTTCGGTTTATATTAAATTCTACTATCTTCACTTTTAATGGAAAAATATACCAACAAACATTCGGAACTCCCATGGGCTCTCCTCTATCCCCCATCATTGCCGATATCACTCTGCAAGATTTGGAAAATAAAGCAATTGGACGAGTTCCCTTCAATCTACCATTCTATTATAGGTATGTGGATGATATAGCTTTGGCGGCTCCCTCTTCTATGTTCAATGAGGTCTTGGGTATCTTCAACTCTTTTCACCCAAGGCTTCAGTTTACATTGGAGGAGGGAGTTGATAATAAACTTAATTTTCTTGATGTTACGATAATCGTGAACAATAATTTAATTGAATTCGATTGGTATCACAAACCTACTTTTTCCGGGAGATATCTAAATTATAAGTCGAATCATCCACTATGCCATAAGAGGGGAACAATCGTAGGATTGGTGGATCGTGCCTTTTTATTATCGCATCCGAGATTCCATCAAAAAAACTTTGAGCTGATAGTCGGCGTCCTTTTGGACAATGGCTATCCTCTATTTTACATTTTCCATGTAATACGAGAACGTCTGAAGTTGCTATTGGCCTTGAATCGGACAGGCTTGGAGCCCGACGAGGACCACCCTGAGAAAGGACCCTCTTCATATTTTACAATCCCATACATTCCAACGTTTTCGGAACAATTTAAGCGAGTTCTTCGTAATCATGACACGGGAGTTTCTTATTTTGGCTTAAATAAACTTCGTAATTTTGTCAAGGTCCATAAAGACATAATGTCAAAAGATTCGTGTAACAATGTAGTGTATAAAGTCTCGTGCAATGATTGCGATGCGTCATATGTCGGCCAAACTAGCAGACAGTTAAAAAAACGAATTTCTGAACACCGAAATCACATTCGACGAAATACGTTACAACCTTCGGTTATAACTAATCACAGACTGGAAATCGGTCATGATTTTAATTGGGAAGAATCTGAGATTTTGGACAGGGAGTCCTCGTTGGGCAAAAGGCTTGTCTCTGAAATGCTGTTTATCAAGCGCCAAAAAAAATAGCTTGAACTTGCAGAGTGATACAGAGGGCTTGCATCATACATTTGCAACGATAATCGATAATTTATCGAAAATATGAGGCGTTCGTTCACGCGTCGGTATGTTTGTTATCGTTGAGTCAACTGCGCATGTCCTTGGTTGAGTCCATGTTTACGTCCTGACAACCGAGGACATATTTATACAGTTCGTCATCGAATCTCGAATCGACATGAGGCGCACAGCGGCATACTATATTATTAATTGTAAATAGCGCGGAATCTGGTGAGCCATGCTTCTACCTATTAATTTAAGCAAAAAAGCTTATTAACGTGTAATATCTTTCGGTATTTATTTTATTATTTTTACTCGATTTGTTAGATCTGCTGTGACGTCGCATAGCATAACTATAGTATATTTAATTGATTGTTGGAAGCAGAGCGCTTATTAGACCTCCGCGGGAAGCAATTTAGCGGTCACCTACGCGTCGAAAACAAATTCGTTTAATGTAACGCGTCACTATCTGTAATATATATTGTTAACATCGCGCTGAAGAAGGATCAAAAGATGATCCGAAACGTTCGCGTTTTGTTATTATAATGTGTTTTTTAATAAACTAATAATATTGAAAAAAGAAAGAAGTGTTGTTGCTTCTCTGCGCTCCAACTACCGCGCGTTGGCTCTTATGCCATTTTCTTTTTAATTTATATGATATTGATATTTATAGTATTTATTATCTATCTGTTACATAATACAGAAAAATTGGAAAGTTGGACAATTTTTGAAACTATAATCAAAATGCCAAAAGACTTTCAATATTTATGGAAAAGACGGAAAAACCAATTGATTAATTGTGAATTAAATTATTATAGACGTTGCAAAGTATTGCATTTAACTGATTCGAATAGCATCTAATAATTCAAGAAAAACAAATAATTGTACTAATGTTAATGATACATTTAATAAAATAAAAACTTTGCCTCATTGTTTCTATGAAGCGATCGAAACAAATATGGAATCAGTTGCAGAAAGTAACGAAGAAAATAGTGTTGAAACACAAAGTAATATTTCTAAAATCAGTAATATGTCTGATTGTTCCAATAATAGCACAGGACCACAAAATAAAATCGATGGAAGGTTCCATGGACCAGACCTAGTGCATAATATGTTTTTGGGGTCGCTGAAACCGAATCTACAACCTATTTTTCTCTATCACGTCAGCATTTTTCCTAACCTCAAAAAATAGCTAAAAATGATAAAATCCAACCTTATCAACCATGAAACCTCATTTAACCTTATAACTTTATACCCTTGTAACCCTTTAACTGTAAAAACGATAACTAATAACCCTAAATCTCTTAACCTAAAAGTCCATAACCTCAAAACCCTAATTCTCAAACCCCAATAACCCAATAAACGCATGAAACAGCAGATATGTGAGATTCCAACCTAAATCTTGGATAATATTAACTTTAAAACCCCACAACCCTATAACCCCTTAAAACCTCATAACCCTATAACCTCACAATGCAGCATCAAAAGGACTTACAGATAAAACTTTAATCTTCGATCTAAAAGATAAAAAAAACTACATCTTCTTTACAATCTTGAAACTCTCAAATGCAACTACAAATCAATGCCTTGGACGAAATTCTCGTTAAAAGTAACAATGAAAAATCTGAATCGTGCTAGTTTTTGTCAAAATCGTCGAAATGTACTCGTACGTGAGACTTAATCTCAGATTTTGTTCGTGTGTCGGCATCCAGGGCACCTCCACGTGGTGACGGTGGGCAACGGAGTTGTTCCGTGATCCGGCAAAGTCCCTGGATCACGGCGCTCATGCCGTCATGGTCGGCACACGAAAAAGTACGATGCAGGGAGTCGGAAACCCAGTATCGGCGACTGGTTTGGGTGACAAAGCGGGCCCACAGGCGTCGTCATCAAACGACCGCAGCTCTACATCGGTGGGTAACTTGGCCTTTGAAGAGTATAATGTTACAAGAAAGCCATTATGCAATAATAGCGTAGATTCTTTTTGCGTCGTTTGTGGAGAATACGTTGTCAGTAAGCTCAGAAGACATTTACAAATACACTTAAAACTAGGTATAGAGAATTTTTTGGTATAGACGCAGTGATCAATCATTAGACTCCACAAACAATATGCTTAAGATGCTCCTTGCAACTTAATAAACAGAAAAAACGGACGATTGCTTCTCCAATGATCTGGCGAGAACCAGGAAATCATGAAAAGGATTGCTATTTTTGTTTAACAAACGTTTATGGGCATAACCGAAAAACAAAATCTTTGATCTCTTATGCATCTGTTGAATCTGTGACTCTTCCTACATTCCTTAGCGCTGAACTAATTAATGAAAGTAATATTACTACTGACGAAAACAAAAGTGCAACGGAAACGTCAACTGACGAAGTTTCAGCTGGTAGTGATGTTGAAGATGTAGAGATGCACCATGAAACATCGGAAGAATCATCAGACGAGACTGATAAAAATCCTAATGTTTTTACTCAAGAAGAGCTTAATGACTTAGTGCGAGATGCAGGACTTTCGAAAAAAATTTCTGAACTCTTAGCGTCAAGATTAAAAGAAAAAAATTGTCTAGCTCCAGGAACTCGTATAACTTTTTATCGCGATAGAGATATCCAATTTAGAAAATATTGTACAGATGTAGAAAACTTAGTTTATTGTAACAATATTGAAGGACTAATTAACGAATATAATATTTCTTATGAAGCTAACAACTGGCGTCTATTCATAGATTCTTCAACACGAAGTTTGAAAGCTGTTTTGTTACATAATGGCAACCAATACGCTCCGCTACCTGTTGGTCATTCAGTTGCATTGAATGAGGAATACCACAATCTCCGCTTTTTATTGGAAAAATTAGATTACGATAAACATAAGTGGCAGATATGTGGAGATTTAAAAATAATGACAATTTTACTAGGTCAACAAAGTGGTTTTACAAAATATCCATGCTTTATATGTGAGTGGGACAGTCGAGCTCGTGATGAACATTATGTAAAGAAAGAGTGGCCACTTAGAAATAACTTGACTCCAGGATCGAAAAATGTTATAAAACAGAGTCTAATACCAACAAACAAAGTAATTCTTCCACCACTACATATAAAGCTAGGACTAGTAAAACAGTTTATTAAAGCAATGAAATTTAAGGAAAGCAAAGCTTTTTTATACCTCTTTGAAAAGTTTCCTAAACTGTCTGATGCGAAAATAAAAGAAGGCATTTTTGATGGACCACTAATAAGAGAACTTTTAAAAGATAACGAATTTCAAAAAAGAATGACTAAGGTAGAAAAAGCAGCCTGGCAAAGTTTTAGAGACGTAACAAAGAAATTTCTAGGAAATACAAAAGATCCTAATTATGTGAGTATTGTTAAAAAGATGGTAAACAATTTTAAAAATATGGGATGTTTAATGAATCTAAAACTGCACTTTCTTCATTCTCATATTGAGTATTTTCCTGAAAATTTAGGTGATTTTAGTGAAGAGCAGGGTGAAAGATTTCACCAGGATTTACAAGATATTGAAAAGAGGTATCAGGGTGTTTGGGATGGTCATATGTTGGCAGACTACTGTTGGTCTTTAAAGAGAGACACGCCAAACCAACATAAAAGAAAAGCACTGCGGAGATCATTTACTAATAAACGAACGCGGTATCACTCTAAGACTCCAAATGCATAAAATGGCTATTTACAAAGTTGTAAAGCTCCATTAAGAATCGTGAGAGGCGAGGGAACTCACGTTAATCAAGCACCCCAAATCGTGAGAAACAAGGGGACTCACGTTAACCAAGCACCCCGAATCGTGAGAGGCAAGGGGACTCACGTTAATCAAGCACCCCAAAGGGAACAAAAACCTGCTACGTCCACGTCGTTGTTCTTGGGTAAAGCTAAATGTAGGTTATTGCAATGTACAAAATTTTGACCTTATCGGGTATTCTTATCGGGTTCTTTTGATGCTGCATTGTGAGGTTATAGAGTTATGAGGTTTTAAGGTTATAGATTTAAAGTTGATGGACTTATAAAGATGTTAGTTTATGGAGTTTGAACTCTGTAACATTCAGAATCAAAATCTTACGTATAAATTTTTCCGAAGTTGCGTTTCAGGCTCGTAGGGTTATGGGGTTATAGGGTTGTGGGGTTTTAAGGTTAATATTATCCAAGATTTAGGTTGGAATCTCACATGTCTGCTGTTTCATGCGTTTATTGAGTTATTGGGGTTTGAGAATTAGGGTTTTGAGGTTATGGACTTTTAGGTTATGAGATTTAGGGTTACTAGTTATCGTTTTTACAGTTAAAGGGTTACAAGGGTATAAAGTTATAAGGTTAAATGAGGTTTCATGGTTGATAAGGTTGGATTTTACCATTTTTAGCTATTTTTTGAGGTTAGGAAAAATGCTGACGTGATAGAGAAAAATAGGTTGCAGATTCGGTTTCAGCGACCCCAAAAACATATTATGCACTAGGTCTGGTCCATGGAACCTTCCATCGATTTTATTTTGTGGTCCTGTGTAGTTTACGTGAGGATCTCTGTTCGAAAATCGAAAACATTAGTCCGAATAAAACAGTGCATGAATCAAATCCGCTTTTTTTGGGTATGATAAATTCGAGAATTTGAATTTGTCGAGCGTCGAGAAACTTCTCGAATTCTCACGGTCGCTGAAATCTCAACCGCTCGCATTATCTTTCGTTTTTTTTGGTGGCATAAGAAACGCGCGTTATAAACATTTGGCAAAACAATGTCAACCGTCGACAACGTCAGCGAAACGCACGGGCATGCGCGCCCATACGTCACGATCAGCTGATCGAAAAGAATCACGCGCATGGCAATCGCAAAAATGTCAACGTCAGACCTCGTCGGCGGCCTATTGCATACAGCGCTCTGAGGTCACCGCCAAAAGATTGAATTTATTGGCCCACGTCGCCGAGGGCTCGAAAATCTGCTCGCTATATAACGAGCACCGCGTATGGACAGGACGAGTCTTGCAATTTTTGCTAACGCCGCTTTGTAAAACCGCTCTTTCGCAGAAACCGCTTACTTAGTCCGTTTAGTTGTGCCAGTTCCACAGTCGTCGGATTTATAATTTCGGAATTTTAGTTCCTGAAAGTTTTGTATAGATATTTATATTTCTTTATTAATTGTGTAGTGCCTTAAAATAAACTAGAAAAAATACAAAAAAATACATGTCGTGTGACGTTCATTTAGTCTCTAGACAATTGTCGTGTCCTCGTCCATCTCGCAAGATTACATCCTGTGCTGTCGCACCAATTCGAAGTTGCTCCGAGAACATTCTGGTCCTTCGAGCCGGATCATTAATCCGCATCCGCAGATTCGCGAGTGACATTTCAGTACCGTACTGTGCTGCAAGATCCTAGACAGACAAACAATCAAAAATGAGTACCGATCTGAAGGCGTTATCGGAAGCTCAAACCGACGTTCACGGTCGCATGTCACGCTCCATGGACAACCTCAGGAAAATGGGTGTCTCCAACATCACCCTTTGCGCCATTCAAGCTCGTCTCACCATCCTCGACAGCCTATGGGGAAAAATAGAGGCTCAGCACGAGCTTATTCGAGCGGCCCTGAAGGAAAGGTACAATGAGAGTGAGTACGCTAAGTCTGACTTCATCGATATCGCGGAGACGACTTACGTGACACAACGAAGTACGCTGTTAGGGTACGCCGACAAGTTCAACGCCAAGTCGTCCGCCGCGCCAAAGTCCGAGCCAATTCAGGAACACGTTCCAAAGACTTCGCTGCCGCGCATCAAGCTCCAGACTTTCTCGGGCGCATACGAGGACTGGCTATCTTTCCGCGATCTATTTCTCTTGATCGTAGGAGAAAATCAGTCCATCTCCAATGTCGAGCGCTTTCACTATCTGCGCTCATGTGTAAAGGGTCCGGCTGAAAAATTAATTCGATCGTTAACAGTGACGAGCGATAATTATCACCGTGCGTGGGCGATTCTATCAAAGCACTTTGAGAATAAACGGGAGCTAATGCGCTCCAATTTCGCCATCTTCACTGCCGTAACGAAGATGAAGTCGGAATCTGCCGAGGAACTGAGTCGGATTTATCACGCCGTCACCACCGCCGTGAACGCCCAGGAGAGCATCGGGAGACCCATCAACTCAAATGGCATGGATCTCTTTAACCACCTAGTGATCGAACTCTTCGATCAACGAACTCGCCTGGAGTGGGAATCGTCTACCGGCGACTCCGTCGATCCACCAAACCACGAAATCCTGTTGGACTTTATGACTAGGAGGATACTTACTTTAAACGCCGCAAAACCGAAGCCAGTCATTAAGACTCACGAGGACGTCTCTCGTTCCGCGAAGTCCCACTTCGCGAAAAACAGTTCTGCCGACCTTCCCAAATGCGCCGTCTGTAAGGGCAAGCACTCGATCATGAAGTGTCCAGAATTCCAGTCGAAGCCCGCGAGCGAGAGGAAGTCCATCGTGGAATCGAACAAACTCTGCTTCAACTGCCTCGGCAATCACTTCTTGGCAAAATGTCAATCCGTCAAGACGTGCGTTACTTGTAAGCTACGTCATCACTCGCTGCTACACGACGCGTACGCACTTTCACAACTCACTGAGGCAAGTATACTCTCGACCACACGCACCGCATCTAACTGCAAGGCGATTCTCCTCGCCACCGCACGTGTCACCGTACACGATCACCTTGGTCGACCGCAAAGCGTACGAGCCTTGATCGAGGTTTCGCTCGTCTCGGAGGCCCTGGCGCAACGTCTGCGCTTGCCACGCACACGCTCCTTGCTGTCCATCGTTGGAATCGGAGGAGCACGCTCAGGAGCCACCCGCGGAAAAATCTTGCTGAATCTTCTGTCCGACGTGGCCCAGTCCTCCTTAACCGTCGTCGCGCACGTACTTCCAAGGTTGTCGTCATACCAAGGGCCCGCCATCCGAGACTCCACCTCTTGGTCGCACATCCGTGGCCTCCTGCTAGCTGATCCGCGCTACCTCGAGCGAGATTCCATAGAGCTTCTACTCGGCGCAGACGTCTACTCCTCCATTTTGCAGGACGGTGTTCGTAAGGGTCGCAAGGACCAGCCCATCGCACAGAAGACGTCACTGGGGTGGATCCTCTCAGGAGGTTGCAAGAGCGTGTCGACCAATGGACCCCATAGCTCCCTCCAGTGTACGGTCGACCACGACTTGAATGCTCTCGTCCAACAATTCTGGGATCAAGAGCGAGAGCAACCGTCCACCACCATCCTCTCTCCAGACGAGACCAAGTGCGAGGAGTTCTTCGCGCGCACTCACGAACGCACAGGCAGCGGACGGTACGTCGTAAGACTACCGTTCGTTAGACCGCCACCGACCTTCACACAAACCCGCAAGCCAGCCGAGCGTCTCCTGACTGCCATGGAGCACCGATGCGCCCGAGACCCTCGATTCGGCAACCTTTATCGCGCCTTCATGATGGAGTACGAGCATCTGAAACACATGGAATTGGTAAGCGCCTCGCCGCAGAAGAGCCAATCTGTGTGTTACCTACCGCATCATGGTGTACTCCGGGACTCCAGCACGACCACCAAACTCAGAGTTGTCTTCAATGGGTCCCAGCGCACGCTCGCCGGTGAATCACTGAACGCCAATCTTCTCATCGGCGCCAATCTCTTGCCTGCGCTCGCCGACGTCCTCTTGCGGTGGCGCTGGCACCGCTTCGCATTTATTGCCGATATCGAAAAGATGTACCGGCAAATCCTGGTGCATCCGGACGACCGGGACTTTCAGAGAATCCTCTGGAGACATAAGGAGCCAGCGACGACATCTTCGAATATCGCCTCAACACGGTGACGTACGGCTTGGCTTGCGCGCCATTCTTGGCCATAAGGACTCTGCATCAATTGGCCAACGACGAAGGAGCATCATTTCTTGACGGAGCAAGCGCACTGCGTCACGACTGTTACGTTGACGACATCGTGACCGGAGCTAGCACTCTATCCAAGACCATCGACAAGCAGGAGCAACTCCGCAAGCTCTGCACGGCGGGCGGGTTTCCCCTGAGGAAGTGGGCCTCGAATAACGAGGAGGTTCTCACCAGCATTCCCAAGGAACACCGCCTCCAGCAACCGCATCACGCTTGGCAAAGCGAGAGTCATTCAACGCTCGGACTGAGATGGCACCCTGGTGACGACGTCTTCTCCTTCTCGATCCAGCCGCGCGTGACCGCCCCGATCACCAAGCGACGGGCCTTGGCGGAGACGGCTCGGCTCTTCGATCCACTGGGCTGGCTTGCACCCGTGGTGATAAGAGCCAAGATCCTCATCCAGTCCACATGGATGAGGCAGCTGGACTGGGACTCCCCGCTTCCACCAGTGGACGAACAGTTGTGAAGGCGCTTACTCAACGATCTCCCACTTCTTGAAAACCTCAGGGTGGATCGTTGGTTGGGCACCGACGACCACAACACTCACGTGGAGCTGCACGGATTCGCAGACGCATCCGAACGAGCATACGCAGCCGTCGTCTACCTCCGCATCTCAGGCCGTACCTCCAGGACGATTCGCTTGCTAGCTGCAAAAACAAAGGTCGCACCGATTAAACCTGTGTCACTGCCGCGCCTTGAGTTGTGTGCGGCAGTGCTACTCACCAACTTGACGCTGCACCTTCGCAAGGCTCTTCATTTAGTTTCAGCTTCAGTATTCCTGTGGTCAGACTCCAGAGTCACGATCCAATGGATCCAGGGACACGCATCGAGATGGAAGACATTTGTGGCAAACAGGGTGTCACACATCCAGGTTCAGTTTCCTGAAGCCCGATGGCAGCACGTCTCAGGACGGGATAACCCAGCGGACTGCGCCTCCCGGGGGATCGAGACACGGGATCTGCTGGATCATCCCTTGTGGTGGACAGGACCCGCGTGTCTCAAGCAGAACTCGTCCTTCTGGCCGAAGGATGACTCCGCCATGCCCGACGACAACACTCCGGAAGCAAGAGCGGCAGCCATGAGCGCAGTGGTGGAGGTCAAGGCGGAACCGGAACTTCTCCTGCGGTTCTCAGCCTTGCACCAGCTCCTCAGAGTCACTGCCTGGTGCTGTCGATGACAGCGCGGCACCGCTCCAGCACGCGACCACAAAGCGACGCTTCAACCCGACGAGCTGGAAGCGGCCTTGATTCGATGGCTTCGCATTGTGCAAGGCTTGCACTACGCCACTGAAGTTACCGCTATTAAGCAGGGCCGTACTGTTCTGCACAAAGGTCAGCTCGCCAAACTCAACCCGTTCCTCGATGACAACGGGGTTCTGCGAGTTGGAGGTCGATTGAAACACGCCGTATTGTCGAAGGACGAGCGGCACCCGATGATAGTACCACCGGAATCAATGTTCACTCAACTCCTTATTGACGCTCATCATAGGCGAACGCTGCATGGAGGAGTGCAGCTCACACTCGGGCTACTTCGCCTTCGCTATTGGATTCCACGAGGTTGCGCCATCGTGAAGAGACATATCCACCGGTGCATCACGTGTACGAGATGGAGAGCAGCTGTGCCACAGCCCTTGATGGGAAATCTTCCTCATGAAAGAGTAACACCGGCCCGTCCGTTTCTACGAACGGGAGTTGACTACGCAGGTCCGATTCTGATTAGGACCGGGAAAGGACGAGGCCACCGAGCACACAAGGGCTTCATTGCCGTCTTCGTATGTCTAGCAACGAGGGCAGTCCATCTGGAAGCAGCATCAGACTACACGGCGGATGCATTCCTAGCGGCATTCCGTCGCTTCATCTCTCATCGGGGTCTCTGCGAGGAAGTGCACTCTGACTGCGGCACGAACTTCGTCGGCGCAAGTCGAGAACTTCGACGGCTGTTCTGCGCTTCGTCAGCCAACGGCCGTCGCATCGCGCAATCCGTTGCTGCCGACGGGATCAGATGGAAGTTTAATCCACCCGCAGCATCTCACTTCGGCGGTCTTTGGGAAGCGGCCGTAAAATCCACTAAGCACCATCTTCGCAGGGTCATCGGGGAGTCAACGCTCACTTTCGAGGAGATGAACACCTTCCTCAGCCAAGTCGAAGCGTGCCTCAACTCTCGTCCTCTTCAGGCGCTCTTCGATGACCACGACGATCTAACGGCACTAACACCGGGGCACTTCCTCATAGGAGCACCCATTCTGGCCTTGCCTGAGCCGCCACTTGAAGACCGCAACCCGAATGCGCTCTCCTGCTGGCAGTTACTGCAGAGGATGCGTGACCACTTCTGGAAGCGATGGTCGCATGAATACGTCCAAACGCTGGCCTCTCGCCCTAAATGGACAAAGAACACAGCCAGTCCCGAGATCGGCGCCCTGTGTCTCGTGCGACGTTACTCCACCAACTCGGTGGCCGCTCGCGCGAATAACTAAGTTGCATCCGGGGAACGACGGCGTCGTCCGCGTAGTCACCGTCCGCACATCAACCTCGGAGCTCGTCCGACCGCTCGTCAAGGTGGTTCTTCTGCCCGGAGCCCACGACGCATCTTCATCGCCTCATCGGGACGCGTGAGATCGTCACCACATTTTTAATCTAATTTTTTTCTCTTTTTTTTTAATATCTTACACTTCACTGTATTATATTTCACGTATGTCTTATTTCTGAGAATCGTACCGCGCGCGATTATGTTAAATCATAATCACACATGTTCAATATTATGTGCGATCCCTGAGCCGCGTTATCAGTCCTTTTTTTTCGCGTGCGCTTTCTCACTTCAGAATGTCGCGCTCACTGTTACTTATCACAGCACTTCACATTGCAATTCCCGAGGTCCACCGTCATTCTCGATTTTCACTGCACTCGCGAAAATTCATTCACAAAATCACGCTGTACACATTTACATTATTCACCACTGTATATAATTCATCACATTCACGCGCTACTCATTCTCGCGAGAGATTCAAACCAACTAATTAATACGTGTCCTAATACCACGTCACCATCGCGTTTCATTCATGATCGCAATCTCAAACTCATCGATGGAACCGTCCGCGACACCTGTCCGTGCACGAACACACTCACGAATTTCGTCACGTACTGACGAGGCGGGCGGGATGTTCGAAAATCGAAAACATTAGTCCGAATAAAACAGTGCATGAATCAAATCCGCTTTTTTTGGGTATGATAAATTCGAGAATTTGAATTTGTCGAGCGTCGAGAAACTTCTCGAATTCTCACGGTCGCTGAAATCTCAACCGCTCGCATTATCTTTCGTTTTTTTTGGTGGCATAAGAAACGCGCGTTATAAACATTTGGCAAAACAATGTCAACCGTCGACAACGTCAGCGAAACGCACGGGCATGCGCGCCCATACGTCACGATCAGCTAATCGAAAAGAATCGCGCGCATGGCAATCGCAAAAATGTCAACGTCAGACCTCGTCGGCGGCCTATTGCATACAGCGCTCTGAGGTCACCGCCAAAAGATTGAATTTATTGGCCCACGTCGCCGAGGGCTCGAAAATCTGCTCGCTATATAACGAGCACCGCGTGTGGACAGGACGAGTCTTGCAATTTTTGCTAACGCCGCTTTGTAAAACCGCTCTTTCGCAGAAACCGCTTACTTAGTCCGCTTAGTTGTGCCAGTTCCACAGTCGTCGGATTTATAATTTCGGAATTTTAGTTCCTGAAAGTTTTGTATAGATATTTATATTTCTTTATTAATTGTGTAGTGCCTTAAAATAAACTAGAAAAAATACAAAAAAATACGTGTCGTGTGACGTTCATTTAGTCTCTAGACAATTGTCGTGTCCTCGTCCATCTCGCAAGATTACATCCTGTGCTGTCGCACCAATTCGAAGTTGCTCCGAGAACAATCTGCAAAGATTAATTGTTGAGCAAAATATTACACATAATACTGCTAACAAATTACTTGCCATTTTGAGGAAACATGTCCATACAGATTTACCTTCAGATGTTAGAGCATTACTTTTAACACCACGAAATGCATCCTTAAACATAAAATCTCTTGGTGATGGCTGCTATGTCCATTTTGGTTTTTCCTTTAATACGATCCATACAAGTATATTCCAAATTTATAAAAGCAAATAAAATTAAATTAAATGTTAATATTGACGGTTTACCACTTTCCAAGAGCTCAGGAAGCCAATTTTGGCCTATTATGGCATCCACAGAAGATATTGATATTTATACATCGCCTTTTATTATTGGTATTTATTGTTACGTCCAAGGGACTTCACGATTTTTTTCTTTCCCATAACTGGCGCACACGTGCATGACTTCCAAAAAATCGTTAATGTCAGTTAAATTGGAATAGGATTCTCAGTAAGTGCTCCAAAAACGACAGCCGGATATTAACGGGCTAAAATCATAAAGAGTAGCATCCGGTCACAGTCAAGGCGCCAACCAGTCAGCCGAATTTGATATTTTCCGATCACTTGAAAACTCATAAAATCTAAGAAGCCATAGAAAGTAAAAAAAACTATTCATGAAAACGCGAGTGACCGGATGTCGCGACGCGACACACGTACCCATCTAAATTTCAAGGGGGTAGTAAAAGTCATCCCTTGTCTTTAGCAGACGCATCCTGCAGGACATAAATTACTACCACCTCCGATACTGAGAATCCTAGGTCTCTCCGTTTTGGAAGATGCTCTCCTATTCGCGAACGAATGTAATAAAATTCTGATTTGTTACATTTGTTCTAAACGCTCATGAGAGGGGGCAGTGAAGAGACAATGGAAATCTAATGAGAGTTTCTATTCGTTAACTTCCCTAGCTCCTCACTCTAGGAGAGGGTAATCCAAAAACGATATATAAGCGCGAACTTCGAACAAATCACCACTTCTTAAGTATTCTTCATCCTTAAGTCTTCATTAATCAGTTATTCAGCTATTCATTCAGTATCTCAGCATTCTTGCATTACTAAATCACTATTCTCGAAAATCTCGGGATTATTTGTATTAACAAAAAACAGTCAGTAACCCCATCGAGTCTGTGCGCGTTTGCTAAACAACAGTGCAACTATACTGTCATTCCCGACGCCAAGAGGCCCAGCAACTACCAGCCAGCGCTAACCGTAATCGCGTTCTCTGAAACAAATAGTAAGTCTTTTCTTTGTTTATGATCTCCCTCCGCTTTCTTCTCTTTACTTACTATAATCGCTTCCCTAGTGGAACCCGTTTCGAGGAAATCCACTAGAGCCAAAGCAAAGCGACTCCGATACCGTCGCAATCGCCGAATCCGCAGACTACTGGCTCGGGCTGTGGCCGACCCTTCTTTTACATTAGATTTAAACGAAATAAATACGAATCTTCCTATCACCCGAATCTTCTTGAGTAACATCCAAGAAGATACGCGAGACTCCTCATATCTCCCCCCTCAAACCTCTCCTCCCAATTACTTCCCGTATCTGTCTCCTGGAACCCTTGCTCCTAGTTACTCTCCCGTGTACGACACGGAACCCGACCATCCGCCTAAATTTCCGCAATTGTCGCCCTTTCCTTCTCCACCCCACGAAGCAACTCCTGATTCTCATCTCTTCTGTCCTCCCGTTCTTCCTCCCCCTATTTTCTCCTGGATCAATTTTAGCGATCGAACCGTCGCAACAATTCTCTCCTTAACCTACCCTGAATACACAGATCCCATTCTACCAGGTTCTTTCATCTTGGGACCTGGCCCCATACACATTCCTAGCCTTAAGGCTTTTCTCCGCACCGCTCCTTCCGATATTTCCATTCCCTGTTTCACCTCCTTTACCGATAGTAGTAATGCCAACCTAGTAATGCCAACGAATTTCTTCTGGACTTTGTTAACGACTTCATCCTCCTTTCTCAAACTGGCATTATTGTTTCAAACAAAAAATATGCAATTAATCTTAATGCAGTATTATGTGACGCCCCAGCGAAATCATTTATTACGTACACAAAAGGCCATATGGAATATTATTCTTGCTCTAAATGTACACAAAAGGACGATTTTATATGTAACAGAGTATTTTTTTCAGAAACTCATAACATCGTCTTACGTACAAATGATACGTACAAATAGATTACAAATTGAACATCATACAGGTGATTCCATATTAGAGAAGCTTGGCATTGGTATGATAACCCAAATTCCAATGGATTACATGCACCTTGTTTGCTTGGGCATTGTAAAACGATTACTCCAATTATGGATTAGAGGAAGAAGAAATATTATTATTATCCTCAGAAAATGTAAAATCAGTTTCGCTTCATTTAATTAAAATTAAATCTTGTATTCCAGTTGAATTTGCAAGAAAACCTAGAGAATTAGATGACATTGATAAATGGAAGGTAACGGAATTTCGCCAATTTTTACTCTATACCGGATTTATTGTTATGAAACCAATACTATCTTCGATTTGTTACAACCATTTTCTTTCTCTCTGTGTTGCTATTAAAATATTAACTGATAAACAATTATGTGTGATATTCAATGCTTACGCGAATTCGTTGTTACTCTACTTTGTTTCGAATTATGGAAAGATTTATGGCGAGGAATATGTCTTATAATGTCCATAATCTTCTGCATCTTTCGAATGATGTACAAAGTTTCAGTTTATTAGATAACTTTAGTTGCTTTAAATATGAAAATCATATGCAGAAAATTGAAAATAAGTTACATAATTCAGGTGCACCTTTAGAACCATTTTCAAATCGTATATTTGAAGAGTTACAGCTTCCGATTCGTTCATTTAAAGTGGAACAATATCCAATTGTTGTTTATAAGAAAAATAATGTAATTTATCATCTTAAATTTAAAAGCTTTAAATTTGCAACTAACAAGACCGATAATTGTGCTATGCTTTGTGACAAATCTATCGTTTTTATCTTAGATATCTTTGAAGAAGATGGTGTTTGTTATGTTCATGCAAAGCATTTTTTAAATGCAAAATTTTTTTTGATGTACCATGTTCTTCTGAAAAAAGTGGCATATTTATAATATCACATATTAATACTACAAACATAAAAATTCCAATAACGTTAATAAAAAGGAAGTGTTTAAAAATTAAATACTTAGATGATGACTGTTCCTATATTACAATACCGCTAGAAGGCACTAATAATTAGATGCTGTAAGTTTAGAGTTGAATGTGTCTATCTTCTTATTTATACATTGTAAAAAAAACTTAAAAAAATTTATGCGTTATAAATGGTTCTTTTTGTCTTAAAGTTAAATATTGAGAAATTGGAAAAGAAATCCTGATTGTCCCTTTGTCGGAAAAATTTAAAAGGTGAGTGTGCAGCAATTCATTAATAAAAGTTTAATGTGCATTTTAATTAATACAATTTATAAGAGGAGGTTTTCAACTCAAAAAGATTATTAAACTGCGACAATATATAGAAAATATTTTGATATTAACCCTGAAGCGGTAAGAGCAATGAGATAAAATATTATAACAAAGTGTTGAAAATAGAAAAATATTGAAAATATATTCTTCTTGCTTTTTTCTCTGTTTATACAGTTTACATAATGCTTTCAATAACCGATGAGTTTACTACTCGATAAATCTCATTAAAAGAAATAAGTTTTCTCTATAAAATTTTGTTCTATTTCTTTTTATTGGCAAATAATGAACTGAATGGATCAACTTTCAGAAGTTGATTTTCTTTTTTAGGGTGAATTCGGACAGCAAAAAGAATAGGTTCTCATATATCATGATATCTTTTATGTATTGCTAGTTTCATAATTCTTTGGATTTTCGAGTTGAGAACTATCCTTTGTTAGATTAAAATAACAATAGGAAAATTTAAAACTGTGAATAATCAATAATTAATATCATACGTATGATATCCAGGATGTCCTCTGGATATTCTCTGAACATCTTTCAGACATGTGTGCTGTTAAGGACAAAACGTACATTTTTAAATATTTTCTTACAGTTATTTCTTTTTCCTTTTCAAAAATTATCAATATGTCATGTATGTCATTATACAGGGTGGGCCATTTTAATGTCCCCTCCCCAAATATCTCTTTTCCTGCGCCTTTTACAAAAAAATGTTTCATAACAAAGTTGTTAGACCTCAAGAGGGACACAAGATAGCGATATAAATTTGTTTGCAGAGGGCGCCATTTTAGAGATTTCATCATAGCGGCCATTTTTTTAAATGGCAGTCGATTTTGTTCTCGAAATAAAAGTTGTAGCTGACAATGAGACGAATACAACGGTTTTTCGTTTTTTGAAATTGGATCATTTTTCACTAAGTTACAGTGTTCAAAAGTTTACATGTAATGTATTTAAGTAAAAAGCTGCCATCCCTATACAGTATGCGTATTTTGTGTGTTATTCCTATCCATTATCTGGACTGATTCTGTTTGATGGTCCACCAGCTCCGGACCGATTGACATGCATTTCCCCGTGCTTAGCATTATCCAGGATGAACGACGTGGACGTATCGGGATTTCATCCCTTTGAGGTGCTTGATTAACGTGAGTCCCCTTGCCTCTCACTATGAATGTTTGTAATATTAGCGCAAATGCTTAAACAAGTTTCCATTGACAGCGTCACATTTCGTTAAACGTAATCGAAAGCTTTCTTGGACTTTTTGCAATACATCAGGAGTAATTTCTGAGAATGTGTTTATGATTGACGAATTTTCATGTTGTCAATAGTTGTTTTTTTGTCGCGAAAACTTTTTCTTTTACGTATCCCCACAAAAAGAAATCTAGTGGCATAAAATCAGGAGATCTTGGTGGCCACTCTTGTGATTGACTTCTGATGCCGATCCATCTATTTGAAACAAATTATTTAAGTAGTTAACTACGTGGCGACTTCTGTGGGGGGGTGCTCCGTCCTGTTGGAACCACATATTACGACGAACTTCCAAGGTAACATTTTCCAAAGGACATGGGAAATGATTTTGAAGAAACGTCAGATAAGTTTCACCATTTAAATTTTCCTCGAAAAAATGAGGTCCGATCACACAATTGTCTATAATTCCTGCCCAAACATTTAGAGACCACTTGGTGCTGAAATTCTTCATTTCTCTGCCATTGAGGATTATTTTCGGACCAATAATGGCAGTTGTGGCGGTTTACTCCTCCTCTGTTATTAAACGTCGATTCATCTGTAAAAAGAACCCTCGAGAAGAAAAATGGATTTCTAGCAAGTTGGTTCTGAGCCCAATTGTAAAATTGTAATTTTTTGTCGAAATCTCTATTTTCTAATTTATGTGTTAGAACAATGTGATATGAATGAAACTTTTGTTCTTTTAGAATTCTTAAACACGTTCTTTGTGAGACCCCATGTCTACGTTCCATATGCGAACTGTAATTCCGGCAGATGTTCGTCCCAGGTGCGGTGATCCCTGTCCACGTACTGGCTGATCATCGTTTTGATCGTTCGGTTTGTGCGCTCCACCGGGTTGCAATGCGGTGCGTATGCGGGGTTGTTACATTCCGGATTCCGCTCTCTACCAATCGTTCCTCCAATTGTTTGGAGCGGAGCTGCGTGCCGTTATCCGTGAGGATGGATCCTGGGCGGCCGTTTTAGGATCACGTGGTTCGTGATTGCCTGCGTCACTGCATCAACCGTGGCCCGACGGAGAGACACGAATTCGGCCCACTTGGAGAATCTGTCCTGCATGGACAATAACCATGTATGGCCTCTCCGGGACCATGGTAATGGTTCTACTAAATCCACGGTTACTTGCTCCCACGATCGCATGATGTTGGTCGCGTGCATTTTTCCGGCTGGTCGGTGTTGGGCCGCTTTATGCCTCTGGCAGTTTTGGTAGGCCTTGACGTAGTTCGCTACTTCGCGGAACATTCCTGGCCAGTAATAATGCTCGGCCATTCTGGCGATGGTCTTGGCGATTCCCAAGTGCCCAGCGGTCGGGGCATCATGGGCCTTTTCGAGCACCCTCCTTCTGAACAGTTGTAGAAATATCTTCCACTGCTGTGCCTCCGGTGTCTCTTTAAAATCGAGGCTGTGCAGCACGTGCTTGTAGAGTCTCCACTGTTTAATTTTATATTCTGGTTTCGCGGCAGGATCGTCCTTCAACTCCCGGAGGATACACTGGTACCAGCGACAGCGTGCGGTGCGAGTGGCACAGATCTCGGGCTGGCGCGATAGTGCATCCGCGACGCGATTCAGGGTCCCGCGGCGGTATTGCACCTCCAGGTTGTATTGTTGCAGTTCCAGTGCCCATCGCCCGAGGCGTCCGGTTGGCGAATCGATTTTCCGTAGCCACTTAAGGGCCTGGTGATCCGTCACGACCGTGAAGTCGCATCCTTCCAGATAATTACGCATCCGCCGCATGCCCCATATAACCGCGAGACACTCAAACTCCGTCGCGCTATAGTTCCTTTCGGCCGCGTTGAGCGTTCGGCTCACGTAGGCAATAACTCGGTCGCCTTCTTCATATCGCTGGGTCAATACGGCCCCGAGTCCGGTACTGCTGGCGTCCGTTTGTAAAAGAAACGTCGCATGAAATCTGGGCAAGCGAGTACGGGTGCGGAAATTAGTCGCTCCTTGAGAGCGCGGAACGCGATTGCCTCCTCATCCCCCCATTTCCATTGGGCTTTTTACGCGTTAGTTGTGTCAGCGGAGCGGCTATGGTTGAGAAATTTGCGATAAACCGTCAGTATCATGACGCCATTCCGAGGAATTGGCGGATCTGCTTTATGGTTGTTGGCTCTGGCCACTCGGCCACGGCGCTGACTTTTTCCGGGTCAGTTCTTATTCCGTCCCGTCCTACTACGTGTCCCAGATACTTTAATTGATCGACGCAGAATTTACACTTCTCCGGGTTCAGTCGGAGTCGCACTTCCCGGAGTCGACAGAAGGTTTCGGCGAGCAGCTCGAGATGTTCCGAAAACGTTCGGCTAATGACGATTATGTCGTCTAAATACACGAAGATGTGCGGTTCGAGTTCTGGGCCGAGGACGGTATCCAGTAGCCGTTGGAAAGTGGCGGGTGCTGAGTGCAGTCCGAACAGCATGACCCGGAAGTGGAAAAGCCCCTTACCGGGTACCGTGAATGCGGTAATTGGTCGGCTCTCAGGTGTGAGCGGTACCTGCCAGTATCCGTTCTTCAAGTCGAGAGTTGATAAGTAGCGGGCTCCTCTTAACTTATCCAAGGTGGCGGTACCTGGGGTAGAGGATACGCGTCGCGATGGGTAACCTCGTTCACGCGGCGGAAATCTATGAAAAGCGGAGTTTGCCATCCTTTTTCCGAACCACCACAATCGGAGAGCTCCACGAGCTGTCGGAGGGTTCGATGATGCCTTGTTTCAGCATCTCCTCCATTTCCTTGTCAATAACGGCTTGTATGGCCGGATTCCGCGGCCGATACCGCTGCTTGATAGGCGTCGCGTCTTTTAAGCGGATGCGATGTTGGATCCTCTCGGTGGGCCCGCCGACCCCTTCGAATTTTTCGAGTTCGAGCTCTAAAATATCTTGGAGCGCTTGGCGCTCCCTTGGTGTCTGGCTGGCCAGCCCCTTGGCAGCACAGCACTGGCTTTCATCCCTGATAGCAGACAGGGACGGCGGGGGAACTCAGCCTTAGTTTTGCCTGTATGTCTATCCCGAGGAGGAGGTCGCTCTTCATCTCGGGCAAGATTGTGAAAGTGTGCGTGACCTTCTTTTCCCGTACGTGGAGGGAAACGGTCACGGTTCCTGGGGCGTCCGCCGGCGTTCCGTCCACCAGCAGGATTTGCCCCCCCCCCCAGTTTGTTCTATTACTCCTTCCCGTCGGAGCGCGTTAACGGTGTGTCGGTTCATGAGGAAGACCTCATGAACCGACCCTGAATCGATCAGGGCGTCGAACTGTTGTCCCTTGATGGTTACATATATGTGCGGTCGAGAAAGAAATCTTATCCGGGGCCTTGTGCGGAGTTCGCGACCGCGGCAACCCCCACCCCTGACGCGTTTCCCGGACGCGGATGACACTCGGACGTCAACACGCCGTCCTTGCCGCACTGGGAGCAGAACTTCACGGCTGGGCGTCGGCATTGGGCCCGTGTGTGCCCCCGCTGCTTGCAGCGCCAGCAGCACTTTTGTTATAGGTGGCGGCGATGGTCGGAGTCGGTTTCTCGCGCTTTTTAACCTCCCGTTTTTCCCGTTCTATATCTTCCTTCGCTCGGGACTGCAACTCGGCGATGCTTCGCACATCGTCTACACGTACGTACGCTTTGTACTCTGGGTGCATGTTCTTGTAAATTAAATCGAGCTGCTCTTCGCGCGAAAACCCTCCGACCCGGCGCATCAGTGTCATCATCACCGTGGAGTAGCGTGTAAACTCTTCGCCGCTTGCTTGATGATGACCCATGATATCCCGGCGTAATGAGGCCGTATAGCGCCTCGGAAAAAATTGTAGGTGAAACGCCCGTTCGAAATCGTTCCACGTCCGCCAGTCCTCGCGATGGTTACGGTACCACAAAAGCGTATCGCCCTTCAACATCTCGGGCAACTCTTTCAACATCTGGGGCCCCGAGACCCCATATCCGTTCCTGAGTTCCAGAAGTCGTTCCAAGAACGCGGCGGGATCCCGACCATCGAAATCGTAACCCCATTTCCGGATCTGGTTAATCATTTTCGCGTCTGCGGAAGGAGCTTCCGTCAGGTTGACCACGCTATGCTCATGTCGGTTGAGCGTGGTTACTGTGATGCACGGAACCGGCCCCGCGCTCGCTTCCCCTCACGACGCGTCGAATTCGTCCGGATTTTCGTCGACGTAGGTACTCATTCGGCAACGGAGTTCGTCCAGCAGACCGGAGTCATCGAAGTCGTATAACCGAAGAATGACCGCTATCTGGGCTTTCGGTAGGGCATAAATCCACCCTTTCATTTTTTTATCCCACGCGTCTCTTCGCACACACCTGAGCGATTTTCCTGTTAAAATGGTCCCTGTTCAGGCGCCAATGTAACGTGCTGTTTTCCGTATGCCGCGGAATCTTAATTGTATGGATAGCCGTCGGATCCAGGTGGCGGAGATAAAGTAATCCGATCACGTATAGCTGTGTGTGTGTAACAAGTGTTTATTGTAGCTGTATGTGTAATGTACAATTGTGAGTGTGCGTGTGCGTGTATGTGTGTGTGCGTGTGTATGTATACGCGTGTCGAATGATCGATATCTTCGATCTATGCGGGTCGAGAAATTACGGACTCCCGGCGCGAAGTAATCGCCGTTTATAACTGGCGTAATCGTTCTTTATTTATGCGTCCGCGTTATGAAGTTCGGCCGTGGACGTGTCACTGATCCTGTGAAAATAGCGGTTCGCACAATGCTCGTTCAATGGTAAGAATATAATTTATAATTCGTGCGAGATGCGCTTGCACGATTCTCGGTACGGTGTGCTCGCGTTTTTGCGACCCGTCGGGCGCGTTTTTGTCCGAGTTTCTTGCCGCGGCGTTTACGGCTCAGCTGTTCGGCGCTTTAAAGACCTGGCGGTGCGGTATTTAATTCTAATTTTTTCCCCGATGGATGTAAGGTTTTTGGAAGGCGTCGCGACGCTAGCAAGCGTCGGAGGCGGCTCAAGTTCCACCTCGGGATAGGCGCGACGTCTGATGTTCGGATCTTGGTTCGGAGGCGTTCTCTAAGCACCGATATCAATCGGTAGAGGCAGCTTTCTCACTACCTTCTGGCTTTTGGATTTCGCAAGGATTTCTCGATTCGCTTTGCTTGCCTTCTGACTAGCTCGGCTGTTGAGAAGGATCGGAAGGATCTGGCCGTTTGTGCCGCCGAGAGCCCGTTTTATACCCGGTTAATTACCCGCGCCGCGTATTCGGTAATTACTCCCACCGAGCGGCGGTAAAAATATCGGAGCGGTTCGGGTCCGCCCGGGGGAGTTCGGGATGCCGAGCGCGGGTTCTCAACTGTAGGCTTCCGACGGCAGTATCGCGATAATCGATTATCGCGTTTTCTACTCGGGAACTGTTTCCTAATTCTTAAAAATGGGCGCATCGCGCCTCTGCCTTTGCCCGACCGATGTTCGTCGGGCGGCAGCTTCCGGCCGGTGTTCGCCGGGAATGATGCATTGCGGAGTGCATCGTTACAACGTAAAAAAAAAAGTTTTTGCGACAAAACCAACAACTGTTGACAACATGAAAATTCGTATAATAAACACATTCTCAGAAGTTACTCCTGATGTATTGCAAAAAGTCCAAGAAAGCTTTCGATTACGTTTAATGAAGTGTGACGCTGTCAATGGAAACTTGTTTGCGCTAATATTATAAACATTCATAGTAAGAGGCAAGGGGACTCACGTTAATCAAGCACCTCAAAGGGATGAAACCCCGATACGTCCACGTCGTTCATCCTGGGTAATGCTAAGCACGGGGAAATGCGTGTCAATCGGTTTGGAGCTGGTGGACCATCAAACAGAATCAGTCCAGATAATGGATAGAAACAACACACACAAATTCCGCACACTGTATAGGAATGGCAGCGTTTTACTTAAATACATTACATGTAAACTTTTGAACACTGTAACTCAGTGAAAAATGATCCAATTTCAAAAAATAAAAAATCGTTGTATTCGTCTCATTGTCAGCTACAACTTTTATCTCGAGAACAAAATCGATTGCCATTTAAAAAAATGGCCGCTATGATGAAATCTCTAAAATGGCGCCATCTGCAAACAAATTTATATCGCTATCTTGTGTACCCCTTGAGGTCTAACAACTTTTGTACGAAATATTTTTTTGTAAAAGGCGTAAGAAAAGAGATATTTTAGGTGGGACATTAAAATGGCTCACCCTGTATATAGGGTGTCCCGAAATTATCGCTTGATACTTTAAAGGCAGATTCTCTGGCCAATTTAAAAACGATTTTTCCTCAGCGAAAATATCGAGGGATATTAATATTTTTTGCATATTCCCAATTTTTGTCATCATGTATCTTTCTAACTAAGCCTTAAATTAAAATTCTATTAAAGTAAACTCTACCTAAAATTAACTAAAGAATGTCACTTTATTAATATTTTATTCCCATAAGCCTTAGTTTACGAAAAACCCTTTATTTTCAATCGTTTATAACTCGAAAACTATTAGTGCCGCGACATTTTCGCTGAGGAAAAATCGTCTTTAAATTGGCCAGAGAATCTGCCTTTAAAATATCAAGCGTTAGTTTCGGAACACCCTGTATAGAAACTAATTAAAAACTTTTTTTTTCAGTCTATCTATATGTACTAAAACATTATATGTACTAAAACATTGTTTAATTAATGAGACAATATTTAGACAATGAATTGTGAAAATACAAAGTACGCGGTGGTGAAATTTTTTTCAGACTCAACATATAACGAAATTCCAACGGCCTGACTATTTGAAAATGAAAATAATACTTGGTGTTGGTTGCCGCCTCGAACCGCTAACTGTGCTACATTGATATCTAACTGCACCAGTCCAAATTTTAATACGTGGACTAAATTTGAAATTGACATTGTAAAATATTGCAGTAAATATTTGTATTAATATATTATATATACCTTTTATTATAGAAAAAAACTTTTTATGGAGAGAATATATTTTTAATGTGGTTTAATTTGATACATTAACATAATTGTCATTGATGTCACATTGAGATAATTGTCTACATAAATGTATATATGAAATAATATTTACTATAATTTATTTAGAAACTCGTTAATTACAAAAAGCAGCTGTAAAAATTTAAAATTTAGTAAGCATATACAGGGTGTTTCATTTTAATTTCCTCAGGCAAATATTTCGGAAAATAATGAAAATTCGGAACAATGTGTCAGACAAAAGTTGTATGGTTTCGAGGAGGACATAAGATATTGCCATTAGTTTGACCTTGAAGAGTCACCTGAAGGTCACATGAAGGTCACCTCCAACTTTTTAAATGGGATACCCTATATGCTTTTGCATATTCTTATAGCTCATCTCGAGAGCTTTTCAAAACACTATAATTAAGTTAGTTTTCATTAAGTACTTTCCGAGTTATGAGGCTTAAAATAATTTCTTAATTTTACATAAACCATAAAATATCTAGTAAAATATTCATTTTTCGATTATCTTACCTTAATACTTTTATGTACAAAATAATGAGAGGAATCAATTGGTGTAAAGAAAAAACATAGTTGTTTTTAAGAAAATATATGTAATTACATATTACATATACGTCGACGAAGATAATAATGAAATAAACGAATAAAGCAATGTTTCTTTTATATTAAAAATAAATATTATAAGACAGATTATATAGATATATATTATATATGATAAGATAGATTATATAAATTATAGATTAAGAAGTAAGTTCAAGTACACGAGCATTTTATTTAACTTTCGAAAAAGTCAATTACCCTGTGCTAATAAGTATTCAAATATTTTTATTGTATAAAAATTTTACAAACTGTTATTGGATATAATTTTTATTTTGTTTTTGTACACGACCATGTCGAGTCATTTTTTGTTTTTTCTACATGACAATCAGATGCATATGTATATTTATGTTCCTTGAAAGACTTAGATTAGTGAAGACTATCTTTAAAAGGTGATAATAATATATATACAGGGTAGGCCATTTTAATCTACGCACTGAAATATATCAAAATCCATAAGTTTAAGACAAAAATGTTTCAGACAAAAGTTGTATGGTTTCGAGGGGGCCATAAGAGGGTACCATTGGTTTGATCTTGAAGAGTCACCTGAAGGTCAGGTGAAGGTCACCTCCAACTTTTTGAATGGGACACCCTATATGCCTTTGCATATTCTTGTAGCTTATCTCGAGAGCTTTCCAAAACACTATAATTAAGTTAGTTTTTATTAAGTAATTTCCGAGTTACGAGGCTTGAAATCATTTCTTAATTTTACATAAACCGTAAAATATCTTGTAAAATATTCATTTTTCGATTATTTTACCTTAATACTTTTATGTACAAAATAATGAGAGGAATCAATTGGTGTAAAGAAAACACATAATTGTTTCGAAAAAAAGAATGTAATTGTTAATTGCAAATTAGATTTTTTCTTTCGAAACAATTATGTGTTTTTTTTTAAACCAATTGATTCCTCTCATTATTTTGTACATAAAAGTATTAAGGTAAAGTAATCGAGAAATAAATATTTTACTAGATATTATATGGTTTATGTAAAATTAAGAAATTATTTCAAGCCTCATAACTCGAAAAGTAGTCAATGAAGAAATATTTTATTATAGTGTTTTGGAAAGCTCTCGAGATAAGCAACAAGAATAAGTAATCAAAAATAGGGGGTTCCATTTAAAAAATTGAAAGCGACCTTCACGTAATCTTCAAACGACTCTCCAAGGTCAAATCATTGCCACCACCTTATGGCCCCCTTCAAGCCATACAACTTTTGTTTGAAACATTTTTTTATTTAACGCATCGTTTCGGAAATATTTGAGCGTATTATTTAAAATGGGAAACCCTGTATATCTGTTTGCTGGGATGTAACAAACCGCTCAATATTAATAACATTCTCATTTCCAAGGCAAATAATTTGTACGTCAGACTACAATTATATATTCAATTGAAATTTATCAAATACGCATTATGAAAGTCACATTGTCAAAGTTCAGCAGATACATAATCACAAAGTAGAAATGTACGTGTTAAAATAGATACAATGTTGTTTCGGTAATTATTTAGCTTAGGGGAGCCACCTCGGATAACCTTGATCTTGACATATGTTGTCAAGGTCACTGTCCTAAGTAACATTCAAAAGGTTTTAGCCGGCGCTCATTGTTTATTTAAAAGTTATTATTAACAAAAGAATTTCACAATTTTAATGCTTTTTATCTCCGAAAATATTGATTTGAGAAAACAAATTTTAAGCAAAAATAAAGCCGCCGATAAACTCTACAAAAAAGGTTATATGCATTTTTTCCATAAACCTACTATTTTAGCTGTTATATAAAAAAATAATAATTTTAAATACATTTAATACAATTTAAATTTATATAGAATTTAATACAATTTAATACAATTAAAAATTATCACAAATGTATGTGTACACACGCACACACACACACACACACGCGCGCGCGCGCGGGGGGTGCAAGGGGGGCCTTCGGCCCCCCTCCCGCAACCATCCCGCCGGTAGGCAAGGTGGACCTCGCTTTATAACTTACAGCATATATCCATTGTAATTCAACTCTTCGCAATGCGTCCCCTACCGGCGGGATGGTTGCGGGAGGGAGGGGCCGAAGGCCCCCCCTTGCACCCCCCAGCGTGTGTGTGTACACATACATTTGTGATATTTTTTAATTGTATTAAATGTATTTAAAATAAAGAATAATAATTTTAGGAAGTAGTATAAATGTTTATTTATTGTAATTTATAATTCATTTATATCTTCATTGATAGGATACATAGCAGCCATTATTCGGAAGAAAGCATCTAATTGGTTTTCATCATCGAATGACTTTTTGAAAATAAATTCCGTTAAATAATGAGTAAAGTGATCCTCCAAGTGATGATTTAAAATAATTATTTTTTTATATAACAGCTAAAATAGTAGGTTTATGAAAAAAAAGGATATAATCTTTTTTGTAGAGTTCTTCAGCGGCTTTATTTTTTGCTTAAAATTTTTTTTCTCAAATCAATATTTTCGGAGATAAAAAGCATTAAAATTGTGAAATTCTTTTGTTAATAACTTTTAAATAAACAACGAGCGCCGGCTAAAACCTTTTGAATGTTACTCAGGACAGTGACCTTGACAACATATGTCAAGGTCAAGGTTATCCGAGGTGGCTCCCCTAAGCTAAATAATTACCGTTGTTTCTTATCTTAAATAATTTCAATTACTTCTAGATTGTCTTTGATAATTTCTTTAGTTTTAATCTCTTTTCTTAACCTTAGAATTTTCTTCAACTGATTCCTTGCCTCTTTACTGCTAAAATTTGATTCAGTCTTTTATTATTCCTCGTATCTTCTATGAAATTTGTTGCTAAATGCTCTAATGTTTCTACTTTCTTCTGACATATTTTACACAGTTTCTTCTTCTGTGCACGTCAAAATTTATTCCGGAGTTCTTCGTTTCCAAATTTAAATGTTAGCAAAGCACGCTCTACTGTGTTCAATTTATCGAGTCATAATGAAGGAAGTATATTTAAGACACATTGTCTTATTATTTATTTTGTGTCATTTAATAATTTGTACGATACATAAAAGGAACTCAGTATAATATAACGGTACTTATTGTTAGACACTATATAGATAACAGTGTCGCCATCTGCATTCCATGTCCTTCAACTATATCTTAATTAATTTGTATCCATCCAAAAAACCTTACAAAGGTAAAAAAAATACGCCAAGTACATAAAAAATATTCCACCTTGTATGCAACAAAACGTTTATAAAAAAATCCCTTAAAATAATTTATAATAAAAATTTTCTCAAAAAATATATATTTTGCCTAAAAAAAAATCAAAACTAAATATGAAGTCAATAATTAATTAGCCAAGTACATTGAAGCAATTGATAGGAATTTGTAATGTGAAATATTTGTCACAAATTCAATCTTGCTCGGGTCGTATTATAATTCACATATTTCTATAATTGAAATTAATTACAGGTATATAATTCGCAAACTTTGTAAAATTATGTGTATTATAATGTGACCCGAGCATACCAAGTTTTTGTAAGTCGTTTTGGTCTTAATTCTTTTAGTTCCAAATTTACTTGGCAAAGCTTATGATTAATTTCAAAATTAAATATTTCCTAATAATAAAAATGTGTAAATTATAATACGACTCGAGTCAAATTTTTGTACGTAACTTCTTAAATCCTTTAGTTCCAGGTCTACATAGTAAAACTTATGATCTTAAAACAAGTCGATTAGTTTTTCTCTTTTAAATTCAAAATTGGCGATTAATGCAATCGATGTTATTGCAGTAAGTGTTAAATAGTTTTATGACTTACTATTTATAATCTGCAATATAAAATCCGCAATATATTAATGCTATTTCATATATTATACAAATATTTATTTGGATCACACATAATAATGTATTTTTATATATCATAGAAAGTATTGAACTTATTTTGAAAATCATTTTCATTTTGTCGAGAATCTAATACATAAATGCAAGATTAAATTTGTGACAAATATTCCAAATTACAAATCCCTATGAACTGCTTCAATGTACTTGGCTAATTAATTATTGATTTCATATTTAGTTTTGATTTTTTTTTAGGAAAAATATATATTTTTCGAGAGAAAATTTTTATTATAAATTATTTTTAGGGATTTTCTTTATAAACGTTTTGTTGCATACAAGGTGGAATATTTTTTATGTACTTGGCGTATTTTTTTTACATTTGTAAGGTTTCTTTTGGAGGGATTTCGCATCTTTTTGTAAAATTTACATATATTTTTTGAGATAAATTATTTTTAGGGATATTTTTTTATAAACGTTTTGTTGCATACAAGTATCTCAGTTTTAAATTATTTTGTCCCTTTTAGTTCCTGTATACTATATTACTATATATTACACGTCAAAATTATTGATTTAATTAAGTTTTTATTATTAGGGGAAAGTGGGGAGTTGTGAGACATGGGGAGATGTGAGACACGTCAATCTCTGTCATACTGTGACAGCTAGAAATGTTCCAAGAAGTGTTAAATGTTTCCCTTGACATAACCTCACTTTTCCATTAGCATTCGTCGCATCAACACGCATTCTAAGCGTCTCTCTATATTGTGGTATCAAAAATATTCTTAAAAGTTTTTTCGACCATTTGTGTTTGTAGTATTTTAACTCACATTTAGAAGCTGATTGCAAAAGTAAGTACGTGCAAAATTATTATTGGGCAATTGCCTTTTCACACACAAAAGGAATTTTGGATGAACAGTCGGTGTGTCGATGGCGATGCGGCCAGTTTGAAAATGTCCAAAATGGGGAGTTGTGAGACACAAGAAGTGGGGAGTTGTGAGACACACAGTTTTTGACATTTCTCAACTTGAGTTCGCATCTTTCATGCGTATTTCGAATTATTCATGCATAATTTAAATGTTTTATCCAAATTCATTGTGAGTTCAGCCATTTTTATGATTTTTTCGAAATTTTTCACGATTTTTGTAGTCGTCATGCCGCGTCATAAGTATAACAGTAAGACAAGTAAACCAGCGGATATTAATGCGATAGTGGGTGCCATCAAAGAGGTGACGATTGAGAAGAAGTCGTTGCGGTCCGTTGGCCAAGCATACAAGATTGATAAATCAAAATTGTCTCGCTACATTTCGAAGCTCACTCAGGCATTAGATCCTTCAACCGCTTCGAATGAACAATTGGTCAATTTCGTTTCATCACTAAGTGCCCAAACTGGCGGAAAAACGGTTTGTTGTTTTTTTATTTGATTTTTTCCGACCTTTTGCTGATGAATTCCTTATTTTTACAGATCTTCAGCGCACAACAAGAGGAAGAGCTGATGAAATATATCCTCAAGGCCAGCGCAATATACTATGGATTGAGCATAAGTGAGTTAAGAAAATTTGCTTACGAATTTGCAAAGAAGATTGGCATTCAATATCCCGCGGCCTGGAATACTAATTGTGAAGCGTCGAAGGACTGGTATTATGCATATATGCATCGGCATAAAAATCTCTCTCTCAGAACACCAGAGCAGATCAGCGCGAATCGCGCTAAGTCATTCTCCGCAGCCAATGTCAATGCATTCTTCGCTAATCTTGGCACTGTAATTGACGAGACAGTCTTCGAACCTCATCGAATCTGGAACGTCGACGAAACCGGATGCCCGACCGTCCCCACCAAGGTAGTTAAGATCATCACATCGAAAGGGTCAAAGCGAGTTGGCCAAAAAACATCGGCCGAAAGAGGCACAAATGTCTCCATAGCGTTGGGTATAAGTGCGACCGGACAATCCATCCCACCATTTTACATATTTCCGCGCAAGAATATGCAGAAAGTGTTTATGGACAACACTGCTCCTGGTGCCGTTGGCGTCGCCAACGAATCCGGATGGATGACGTCACAAGAATTCGTTAAATTTATGGCTCATTTTATCAAGCACGCCAACGCATCGAAAGAGTCGCCGATTCTATTATTACTTGACAACCACACTTCCCATCTCAGCGTGGAGGCTATAGATATGGCGGTTGATAATGGCATCACGATGATTTCTTTCCCTCCCCATTGCTCGCATCGTATGCAACCCTTAGATGTCAGCGTATTCGGTCCATTCAAAAAGATGTTCCACACCCAGTGCCAAGCTTGGATGAAAAATCACATCGGCAGAGTTTTGGAATTGTATCACATAGCGCCTATCGCTGATAAATGTCTCGATGCGTCTGCCACGCCTAAGAATATCAAATCTGGGTTTAGAGCAACGGGTATTTATCCATTCGATCCGAATGTATTCACGGCTGAAGATTTCTTGGCGGCTGATTTGAGCGGGGAAAATCAATACATTGATGACGACAATGACGATCCTGATAATCGTCGTGTTATAATGGTTAATGCAGATGTCATCGAAACCGCCGCAAATGAAGAGGTCACCACTTCTGAAATGGCCAGCACATCATCGGCGCCATTTCTTCGCAGTGCATTGCAAGATGTTGGACCTCTAAAGCACGATACACCGGCCAAAAAATCCAAACGAGGCCGCAAGCCAATGGAAACTACCATTTTGACTTCGCCTGAAAATGTGGCCAGCTTACACAAGAAAGCTGAGGACAAGCGGGCAAAGGAGGCAAGAAAAGACGAGAAGCAGAAGAAGCAAACGGATGTGGCACCATCGAAAAAGCGCAGTCGTCGTGCACTTTCCATGCCAGCGAAGGCGATGTCAAGTTCATCTGATGAAGAGGAAGACTTCTGCATTATCTGCAAAGGTGCAATGCCAAAGAAATTGAACCGAAACAACGCAATACATTGCAATGTATGTGATCGAGTGTGCACTTGAAGTGTGCCTGCATAACAACCGGCTATTATACCTGTGTTCACTGCGAATCGGACTAAGCGGATTAGTTGGACTAACCGGATTAAGCGAACTAAGCCGGCTTTGTTTTTTTTTTCAACATTTTCTTTTTTCAAAACTGTCTCAATTTTCATTTTTCACAACTTAAATAAAGATTAATCATAAAAATATGCCATTTTCTCCCATTTTTTGTCATGTCTCACAACTCCCCACCACTTTTGAAAATTCGAAAATCACTCCTTTTTTGCGAGCCATATAAATTTTTACAGCCGCTATGAATTTCAACGAATTGCTACAGCCAATGGTTGTATTTTTAAGTCTACTACATATCCTACTTTAAAGATTTGCAAACTATCGATTTTTATGGTAGTTGTGCCTCAAAAACAAAACCTGTCTCATAACTCCCCACTTTACCTTACATATTTACTATTATAGATTTCATTATTATTGCATTATTCTTTATTATAAAATAAAATTTTGTTTCACGTATGAAGAATCAAAGAAAGTTTTAGAAGTTCCGATTATTGAAGGTAATTGAACGATAAGACATGTTGCAATTCTGTCATTGTATTAGATCTTAAACAAAATTGAAATTTAGCCATTACTAGGTCTATAAGAAAAAAAAGAAGCTAAAAATTCGAAAACTTAAACAAATGTATATAATAAGTAAATAATAATAATATAATTACCATAATAAGTAAATAATTACCATAATAAGTAAATAATTACCATAAAAGTTTGATATAAGTTTGTTGCGTATCGTAATAAATATTATTTTATAAGGCAGCATGTTCGAGAATATGGAAAAGTCTCCGAATGCTTAAAATTTTATTATAATATAAAATCACGATAAGATAGAAATATCAAATTTATCTTGAAATTTAACGACTCGTAGAACATTCGAGACTTTCCATACACACCGAAAGTCGAGTCATTGCACTTTTTCGATTGAAAAAGAAATTCGATCCAAGTGTTTTGGCAAAACATTGCTACGCGTCAGCGAAACGTACAAACGCCGCGAGCATGCGCGACCACCTGACGGAATCAGCTGATTGCCAATCAGCTGATTACGAATCGCGTCGCGCATGCTCACCTCAAAAAGTGACGTCGCCAACTACCTCAGCCACCAATCGAACGAGGCGATCTGAGGTCACCGCCAACATTAAATTCAATTGGCCCTCGCGAAAAGGGGCCCCGCTTAAAATCCCAAGGCTGCCCAAAATTCAGAGCAGTCCTCAGAATTCTATCGAGTTACACGGCAAATCATTCCGCAAACGAAGAACCGCAGTAGACAACCGCTTATTAAACCGCTCACTCTTTCTCGCATCGCGAATTTCTCGCTATCTCGAGCACGTTCGTAGCTTTCGGGTGCGACTCTGGAAAAGAGATCTGTATATAATTGTACATATTAATATTTCTGTGCTTACTGTCGTTTATAATAAAAACTGAAAAGACCAAAAAAAATTACGTGTCTTGGGTCGTCTTTATTATTAATCTTTAATATTAAAGTCTTTAATATTAAAGTGTGGTGTCCTCTTATAAAACCTTTTCGCTACGCGCCTCTCGCACCGACGCGTTCATCCGCGAACACAGCATCAACATACAGGGTGATTCTGAACAAATGTTTGTCTTTAAAATATCAAATTCTTGAATGAATTCTAAGACGATTTTTCCTTTTGCAAAATTTTGCCCGGAGCTTAGTTTTTAAACTATAAAGGAAAATAGTTAACTACTTACGGAACGAATACAGGAGGTAGGCAGGGACGGCGCGATATAGGCGATTACGTGGGACACTCGCCGCGATCAGCTGATTGCTATACGCGATGACTGTAACAATCAGTGTGTGTGTGAGAATGTGTACGCACGCACACACACACACACACACACACACACACAGAGTGTTACAGTCATCGCGTATAGCAATCAGCTGATCGCGGCGAGCGCTCCACGTAATCGCCTATATCGCGTCGTCCCTGCCTACCTCTTGTACTCGTTCCGTAAGTAGTTAACTATTTTTCTTTATAGTTTAAAAATTAATCTCCGGGCAAAATTTTGCAAGAGGAAAAATCGTTTTAGAATTCATTCAAGAATTTGATATTTTAAAGACAAACGTTTGTTCAGAATCACCCTGTATATAGTCCATCCTCCCACAACTTAAAATATATTTCCAGTTTTACAAATATGATGTTACTCTTTTCCTACTTCCATGCAACATCTAAATCTTATTCCTACAAGTGATCTATTCATACAAGTTATGGTTACGCAGAAAAAGATTATCTATGTTCATAATTATATATAAGTATGTATATCTATAACTCTATAGTTCTATAGTATATAATTATATACATATATATATACATATGTATGTGTGTGTGTGTGTAGAAATTTACATATTTGACTGCACAATCATAATTATAGTTACATAGACATTTATTACATTTGCCTCTGTAGACACAAATATAGTTACGCAGAAATATTCCCTACATGTATAATGATAATTATATATATATATATATATATATATATATATATATATATATACAGGGTGAGCCATTTTAATTAACGCACGCAATTATTTCGGAAACAAAGCATTTTAGAGAAAAATGTTTCAGACAAAAGTTTTATGGTTTCGAGGGGGCCATAAAATGGTATCATTGGTTTGACACTGAAGAGTCATTTGAAGGTCACGTGAAGGTCACTTCAATTTTTTTAAATGGAACACCCTATATATTTTTGCACATTCTTGTAGCTTATCTCGAGAGCTTTCCAAAACACTATAATTAAGTACCTTTTCGTTAAGTACTTTTTGAGTTATGAGGCTTGAAATAATTTCTTAATTTTACATAAACCGTAAAATATCTTGTAAAATATTCATTTTTCGATTATCTTACCTTAATACTTTTACGTACAAAATAATGAGAGGAATCAATTGGTGTAAAGAAAACGCATAGTTGTTTTTAAGAAAAAATATGTAATTTGCAATTAACAATTCCATATTTTTTCTTAAAAACAACTATGTGTTTTCTTTGCACCAATTGATTCATCTCATTATTTTGTACATAAAAGTATTAAGGTAAGATAATCGAAAAATGAATATTTTACAAGATATTTTACGGTTTATGTAAAATTAAGAAATTATTTCAAGCCTCATAACTCAAAAAGTACTTAACGAAAAGGTACTTAATTATAGTGTTTTGGAAAGCTGTCGAGATAAGCTACAAGAATGTGCAAAAATATATAGGGTGTTCGATTTAAAAAAATTGAAGTGACCTTCACATGACCTTCAAATGACTCTTCAAGGTCAAACCAATGGTACCATCTTATGGCCTCCTTGAAACCATACAACTTTTGTCTGAAACATTTTTCTCTCCCGGGCTTGGTTTTCGAGATATTCGACTGGATGGATTAAAATGGGCCACCCTATATATATATATATATATATATATATATATATATATATATATTGTGACGTGACGTTTTGCGCGTCCGTCACAAGGATCAAAAGATCCGACCGTGGACGATATCGAGGGGCCTTCGTTCTCTCATTATGGAGAGAGCGGCCTATTTGTGAAGGATTTCGGACTTGCCGTTTGTCCGACTTCCTGTTTTAGATTTTCGGAAAGTATTAGCGTAAGTTGCGGTCATTTGCGAGCGTGCGGGACAGGGTCTCACCCGGTGGATCTCCACTCAACCAGCGGAAGGGCAGGAGAGGAAGAAGTCTGCGGGACGAGCGGAGGCGCCGAGGAACCGGGACACGCCAGGTGAAGTAATCTTTTTATTTTTCTGGAAATTCTATAATAATTGGGAAGATCGACGCTGCCGCCTATTTAAAAATCCCGATCACTCCGCAGGTGCAAGGACGGACCAAAAGGGGAAGGCCACTCCACGTATACGGAATGCGGGAGCCCCGTAACACAGTTGCTATAGTCGGCCCAAATCAAGAAAGTTACGTTGACGGATCCGAAAAGGAGAACCTAAGGAAAACCCGGGAAGAAACCGGCATGCGGCTGCCGTAGAATACCTTCTTGGCACCTTACACGGAAAAATTTCATCAAAGAAGGGGCGAGGCAGCTAGAATTACGGCCCTAAAGATCGCAGGGCTAATTGAGCCACGAGACGATCCTGTGGGACGCGGAAGCGCCACAGGTGGCCTAGATCGATATTAATCGGCCGGCGTGATTCCGGCGGGCCTCTTGTCACTGTTCGGCGAACTTGTGCAGAGAGCGAAGGCCCTGACGAGTACAGATGCCGAGACCATCTCGAGACACCAGGAGACACCGGTGAGACGAACGTCGACCGCATACAACCGCCGCTATAATAAATTAAGGTAGCTCGCTCGAACGAATGTCGCGGTCGTTTAGTTGTCGTCAGAATTTAACATTAAAATCCCATTCATTTTTCGAGTTTGTGCGTAGTAGTCAGGCGACCGACCGAGAGACTTCTTTCGAGCTGCCATAGAGTAAGTGCCCTCTCTCCAGGGATAGCCAACAGTCATAATTATAAGCGTCTGGTAATTGTATTGAAATTGCTGTCTGGGTTGTATGTTCTCACACACACAGTACTGCAATATATCGGCTGCCGGCGATTTCGACGTCGCGCCGACGCGTGTCTAGCGATTCCAATTTTGGGATGTCGTTAATTGTTTTCTGCGTTAATAATTGTACAGTTTCCGATTACTGAATTTCGAAAAGAGTAAATTGAGTAAATTCTTTTGTCTGTTCTTTGTCGTGCCAGCGAAATAGCGAGTATTATATCGAGTCAAACTATTTGCGAGAAACATAACTATTTGCGATAACTAACGAGACAATTAAAACTGTGGTCGAGGCTGTAGACGACCCTCGAATTTCCTTGTTAAGTATCGTCGAAATTATACTTCCATCTTTTTCTAATTACACAGTACATTCCGCGAGCGGGTAATAATCTCATAATTGATTCAATTTCCAAATTCTCAGCTGCCGAGGCCCGGACAAGCCTCGTGCCGCGCGGAATTCTTAACTTTTTCTCGCGCTTTTTCACCACGCGCCGTTCGAGATTACCGTACTCGCGGTCGAACGCCGGCTCGTTGTTGCTGGAATGTAAAGTGATTTTATATCAAATCTTCTAACTGTACTGAGACATCCGCAAATACATTAGTAGTAAGACTAGGAGAGTTCTTTTTTTTTCTTTTTTTGGTACGCCGGGGAGATCCTCATGGATACCCCCTCTCCCCGGGGAGGGAGAGGGGATTATGCCGGACTCTTACCGGCTAAAACCCCTGCGGGTGTCCTCCACGGCGGTGACACGGGGAGGCCATGGGTACGCCACCGGCATTCTTCCGCGACCCCCCCACCGCGTTCCCTCGTTGTAATCGGGAGGGAGGACACCCGTCCACCTCCCGGCTCCGCCTCCTGGGGTTTGTCCCGGTAGGAGATCCTCCGCTCCCCTGGGTACCCCTCGCCGTAGCCCCCAGACACGGGGCCTCTTCCACTGCTGGGCGGGGCGGGGGGAGGAGGGGGGGCCGCACGAATAGGTCACAGGACCTCCCGCAGCCCCAGAACCCTCCCCCCATGTACGCCCCGCTTATCTCCTCGTTCTTTGCAGTGAGGGGGGAGAATAGCCTCAAAAGAGGCTCCTCCCCCCACTCAGGTCACATCCCGCGGGGGGCCAGAGGCCCAGGAAGCCTCCTCCTCCCTCGCCGGGTCCTCCTGGCTGCAGCCGCCTCTCCTCGCGTCCCCGCCGGGGGGGCATCATCCGCCGGTCCCTCTCCGCCTCCTCCTTACTCCGCATGACCTCTTCACAGAAAGAGGCCACTGCCCACCACTGCTCCTCCCCCCGCACCATAGCCCGCACCACGGCGCAGAGGGAGAGATCCTCCCCCACCACCGCAACCAGGGCACGGCGCTGCACCTCCCATGCCGGACAGGCCTCGAGAGTGTGCTGCGCCGTGTCCCGGTCCCCACCGCAATGGTGGCACCCGGGGGTCGCTTCCCTCCCGATGCGGCACAGGTAACAACCGAAGCAACCGTGCCCGATCATCACCTGCGCCACCCGGAAGGTGATGCGCCCCCAGGTCCTCCCCATCCACTCCCTGAATACAGGGAGAACGGCCTCCACCATTCTTTGACCCTCGTGGGCCGGCCCGGCTAATTGCCGTTGTCAGTCCACGAGGACCCACTTCGCCGCTCTACGACCGATGGCCCTCTTGGCCCCCGGACCCACAATGGTTCCCCCCCCCCCACGGAGCTCCTTGACCCCCCAGTATGCAGTCGCTTGGCCACGTGCCAGGAGCTCCAGGGGGAGGGAGCCCGCCAAAACCGCCGCCGCCGCATACGCGACCGTGCGGTACGCGCGCGCAGCCCTCAAAATTATGGGACGATGCACCCCCCGCAGCACGCCCCTGATCCTGTTGGACCCCGAGGCAGCATCCGCCCAGATCGGAGCCCCATAAAGGGCCACCGATCCGACCGTGCCCACATATAACCTACGGACACGATCGTCCGGCCTCCCCAAGTTGGGTAACAGCCTCGCCAGTGAGGCCGCCACCCCCCCCATCCTGGGGGCCAGCTGGGCAAAGTGCTCCTCGAAGGTCCACCTTCCGTCCAGGTGGAGACCCAGATATTTCATCCGGGTCCCCACCTGGACGTCGTGCCCGTCCACCACGAAGGTGAGCTTCGGGGGGGCCCCCCGGGAGCCGTCGTGAAAAAAGACGGTCTCCGTCTTCCGGGGGGCCACCTCCAGGCCCAACGCCTTTATACCGCGGGCCACCCCGGCCACCGCGATATTGCCCAACGCGATCGCGTCCCTCCAGTCCCTCCCCCCGGCCACCACCAACGTGTCGTCTGCATAACAGACGACATGACAGCCGGGGGGGGATCCTCCCCAACACCTCATCGTACGCGATGTTCCACAACAACGGGCCCAATACAGACCCCTGCGGAACACCGCGCACGATGGGCCGCCGCCTGCACACCCCTTCGGCATCGCGGTAGGAGATGCTCCTCCCCATGAAATAGTCCCGGATTACCCTGGACAGGTAATCCGGGACCCCGTGCGCCAGTAACTCCGCCCCTATTTTGTCCCACGGGAGGGTGTTAAACGCGTTGGCTATGTCCAAGGACACAGCCAACGCCACCCCCCCGTGCTGGACTATCCGGTCCGAGCAGGCCCGCAGACAATCGATCGCGTCGATGGTCGACCGGCCCGCCCGGAACCCTAACTGGCGGTCATTGAGCCCCGCAACCTGTTGCAGGTGCTCGTTAAGACGCCCCACCAATACACGCTCCATCAGCTTACCGACCTCATCCAACAAACAGAGAGGTCGGTAAGCCGATGGGTCGTCGGGGTCCCTTCCTCCCTTCGGGAGGAGGACTAGTCTCGCCTCCTTCCAAAGGGAGGAGAAGACACCCTCCCTGAGGCATCTCGTGAAGAGGTACCTCAGAGAGCCGCCAACCTCCCCCATGACCAGGGCCCAGATCTTGCCCGGGATGCCGTTCGGACCAGGGGCCTTATTCGGCTTCATCCTCCGGACGGCATCCCCCATCTCCTCCGCTGTCACCTCCCAGCCCTCCCAGCCCGGGAAAGCCGCTCCTCACAGCCTCCTCTATCTCGCCGAGCTCGGCCTCAAACTGGGCCAGGCTCAGCGAGGGAGGGAGGTACACTCCCAGAACACAGGTGGTCCCCCACCACACCATCACGAAGTGCCGACTCCTGATCCCCATCCCGCAGGGGGGCTACACCTCGTCGTCCCTCCGCACGACGGCCACCAGGGGGACGGCCCCCCCCCCAAGCACCCGCCCGGAAACCAGGACGGGTAGTCGGGAGGGGCCGCGTACGGTTCCGATACCACGCCCAACCCACACCCACGCTCCGCCATCGTGTGCAGGAAAAGATCCTGCGCACGGCGGGCGTGGTTGAGGTTGGCCTGCAAGATAGATAGGGGCGCTGGCTTACCCTTATTCATGGGCGTCCCCTATTTTCATCCTCTCCTCCGTCAACTCCTTCTCCTTTTCCTTCTCCTTCCCTCCTATCCCGTTCCTAGGGAGCCTCCGCTCTTTCGGTGGCGGCTCCGGCTGGGGCTGCTGCGGCGCTCCTTGCGGCTGATGCTGCTGCTGCTGCTGCCGCTGCCGCTGCTGTTGTCGTCCCTGTCGCCGCTGAGGTGCGGGGGTGGGCGAGGCCCGTCCCGGGAGCTTTCCGCAGCCAGCTCCTCCCATCCGGTGATCCGCCCTTTTACCCGCATCTGCGCACGGCAAACAGCGGGGGACCGACCGACACGAGGGGGCCATGTGCCCCACCGTCCCGCACCTATAACAGGTGCGGGACCTATCCTCGGTACCGCTGCACCTGGCTGCGACATGCCCCCCCCTCCAACACTTAAAGCAGTGGGAGGGACGTGCCACAGCCAGCTCCACTTTGGCGGTCGTCCATCCTATCCTGATGCGGGTGGCTGAGGCCAGGTCGTCCGCCGCTCTGACCGGGCAGCGGACCCAGGCCACACCCATCCCGTTGGCGGGCCTATTGATAGAGACCCTCATCTCCTCCGGCCTGGCGATGCCTCTGTCCGCAATGGCGGCTACCACCTCTTCCACCGTTACCGCCTCGTCCAGTCCCCGGATACGGATCGCTGCCATCGGCCTCACTATTCTTACAGAGGGGTCCTCGGCGAAGATCCTCCGCATTTCCGTGGCAAGGGCCTCCGCCTTGGACTCCCTGTCCTCTTTCGTGGGGCCCGGGATCTCGAGGACATACGAGCCCGTCATCCCACGACGGGCCCGCATGTCCTCGATCCCCAGGCTCCTCAGTTTTTCGGAGCCCACGCCTTGCCTCGCCCTACGCAGCGCCTCGGCGTACGTACCGTCGGGGGCCGTGATGGTGACCGCGGCAGTGAAGGGGATCCTCCCACCCCTAAATGGGGGGAGGGCCCCCCCACCGCCCACATGTCCCGCCACAGGCTGCCCAGCCGGGCCCCCCGGTAGCCGGGGGGAGCGAGCCCGGATCCTACTTGGGCCACTCCTCCTCCCGACCACCGTGGCCCACAGCGGCCCCACGGGTCTCACCTCCTCCTCCACCTCCCTCATCCTCACCTGTTGCTGCTCCTGCCCGCCCTCCGGACAACCGAAGTACTCCAGAGCAGGGGTAGTGGGTCCTTTCTTCTTCTTCTTCCGCTTCCTCTTCCTCTTCCTCTCCATCGGCGCCTTCTCGGCGCCCGCGGACCCCAATGTGGGATCCTCGGGCGCAGGGAGGCAGCCGAACTCCGCCAGGGGGGGATCAGCGACGGGGGTCCGTGGGATCATCAAGGGTCTCAGCATCTCTCGGATGCTGAGCCTCCCCAGCACCCGCTCCACAATCCTCTCGACCGCTCCGTCAATCTGCTGGATGAGGTGTAGGCTCGTATCAAGCCCCCCCCTCAAGGGAGGAGGAGTCGCAGGACGCCCCCCGTCAGCGGGGGAAGCCCGCGCCCCCCCTCCCCGGCCGAGTGGGACAGGCGCAGGGGGGGAGGAGACAAGCGAGCCAAGGGGGGAGTCCTATCACCTCTCCTAGCCCGCCGGTCCCCCCCGTCCGTTTCCTCGACGAGCCTCTCCTTGATCTCCCGGATCTCCTCCTCCAATCTCCCTACTTTACGTCGAAGCTCCTCGTTTTCCCACATGGTCCTGTCCGCCTCCCTTCTACAGGGTGACCCATTTTAACTTAGGCAGCCAAATAACTCGAAAAATAAGCAAGATAGAGAAAAATGTTTTAGACAAAAGTTGTATGGTTTCGAGGGGGCCATAAGATGGTATCATTGGTTTGACCTTGAAGAGTCATTTGAAGGTCACGTGAAGGTCACTTCAATTTTTTTAAATGGAATACCCTATATATTTTTGTACATTCTTGTAGCTTATTTCGAGAGCTTTCCAAAACACTATAATTAAGTACCTTTCCGTTAAGTACTTTTTGAGTTATGATGCTTGAAATAATTTCTTAATTTTACATAAACCGTAAAATATCTTGTAAAATATTCATTTTTCGATTATCTTACCTTAATACTTTTATGTACAAAATAATGAGAGGAATCAATTGGTGTAAAGAAAACACATAGTTGTTTTTAAGAAAAAATATGGAATTGTTAATTGCAAATTACATATTTTTTCTTCGAAACAACTATGTGTTTTCTTTACACCAATTGATTCCTCTCATTATTTTGTACATAAAACTATTAAGGTAAGGTAATCGAAAAATGAATATTTTACAAGATATTTTACGGTTTATGTAAAATTATGAAATTATTTCAAGCCTCATAACTCAAAAAGTACTTAACGAAAATGTACTTAATTATAGTGTTTTGGAAAGCTCTCGAGATGAGCTACAAGAATGTACAAAAATATATAGGATGTTCCATTTAAAAAAATTGAAGTGACCTTCACGTGACCTTCAAATGACTCTTCAAGGTCAAACCAATGATACCATCTTATGGCCCCCTCGAAACCATACAACTTTTGTCTAAAACATTTTTCTCTATCTTGCTTATTTTTCGAGTTATTTGGCTGCCTAAGTTAAAATGGGTCACCCTGTATATTGGGCAGCTTGCTCCGCCTCCTTCTCCATCCTGTCCTTCTCCAGCTACAGCCCCCTGACCTTTTTCCTGAGGCCGGCAACTTCCTCTCCCTCTCCTCCACGCTCCATTTGTGCCCTGTACGCGAGGACGCTGAGGCCCGCATGAGTCTTTAAGGCCGCAGACCTCAACCCCCTCACATACTGGCCCTTGAGGTTCCTCGCCGTAGTGGCAATTTTCTCGATTGTCCGCACAGCCTGCATCATCTCGGACGCGACGTCGGGAGTTGGCTGGTTCTCCAACTCCCCCATCACGTCCCCCAGGCTGGGCAGGCCTGCGGACGGTGGGATGACGAGGTTCGGATCCGCCATCCTCCCACTCCTCCCTATCCATCTTCTTCTCCTCCTCCTTCTCACTTCCCCTCGCTCTGATCACGTCAACAATGTTCGTCATGCGTGCTCTTCCTCGCTTCCTTCTCTGCTTGGAGCCTGCACTTGTGGTGGAGCCCTCGTCCTCCGTCATAGAGGTCGAGCGCTCCGACCCCGAAGACATGAGGCCTCTGCCCCTCTTGACCGCCTTGGGGGGGGGCCAAGACGGACGAGGAAGCCTCGTCCCCCCCCCTCGGCGATCAAGGTGGGCTCCTCCACGAGGATGACCGAGTCCGCCTCCGCGCCGGTATCCTCCAGGGGGGTAGACGCCCGTCTGGTCCGGTCCAGGGCAGCTACTGTCCCCAGCCTCTCTATCTGGGCCACGGGCATCAGGCCTCCAACATTCGGGAGGCTGCCAGTCCTCAGAGTACCCGGAGACACCTCCGCTGACTCCTTGGCAGTCCTGGCCCCGATATTCGTGAGGGAGCGCGCCGTAAGACTGCTCCTCCGGAATGCAGCCTCCTCCCCACCGCCGCGGACCGCTTCCACCACCTACGTCACCACAGCCTGTGGGATGTCCTCGGTGGCCGCCGACTTCCTCATACCCGGGATGTCCAGGTATGTGGTCGACTTCGGGTCGAAGTCACACACCGCTGCTCTCTTCACCAGTGGTGATACCACCACCTCGCCTCCTCTCATTCCAAAAATTGTGTATAAGTCTTCCATGTTATCTGCAAAATAATCCGGTTCGGCCATCATGGCAACCCCACCGCAGTGGGGCCCTTTCCCCGGTGAATTATTGACCCTAGTTTTGGGGAGGGAAGCAGAGAGGCTGCTTTCAGCTGGCCAGGCCTATCCCTCCCTATGACTCTACGGAAAAGGGTTCCTGGAGAGGGTCAGGTCCATAGAATGATGTTAAAGGTTTAACGTCACCCCTGTCGAGTGGGCCCCGTGGATCCGAACCACGAGTAACCCAGACCTCGGGCTAGACGGTGCCGGGATTTACCCTACCCGGCGGGTATGAGAAAATACCGGCCAGGTAGTCCTCCACACACACACGCCCGGTTACCCCGCTTCAACCCCGGCATAGGCTCCGCCAGCGGAGGGGGAGCGGTCTTTCCACGTTAAACATGTCCCTTCAGGCAGTCTTCGCCTGGCCGAATCCAGGACTTATACAGGGTGTCCTAGACCACCCGTACACCCCTTTCCTTTCAAAAACTAAGCATTTTAGAGAAAAACGTTTTCGACAAAAATTGTATGGTTTTGAGGGGAACATAAGATGGTGTCATTGGTTTGACCTTGGATGGCATCGTTAAGGTGAGGTCAAGGACACCTTTAATTTCTTAAATGGAACCACCTATTTTTTATTGCATATTCTTATAGTGTTCGCGGGTAAACGCGTCGATACAAGAAGCGCGATGCGTTAACGTTTCGCAGGAGGACACCACACGAGTAGATAATAAGAACGAGCCACGACACGTAATTGTTTGGTGTTTTTTATGGTTTTTTATTGTACGAGTCCACAATTATAATTTAAGACAAAGATATATATACACCGAGTCTGAGAAGTTAATCTGTTTCAGATTATTGAGCGGTTATCATTCAGCGGTTTGATCGAAGCGGTTTTCCGAAAGGCAATTAACTAGAGAGCGAGAGTCCGAGTGAATGAACGGTCGTTATAAGAAAAAGCGTTTTTTAGTCAGCGGTTTAACGAGAGATGCGGTTAAGCGAAAAGTGCGAGACTTCGAGAGGGCCCATGTGCGGTGCCCGTTTTATAGCGTGTGTGATTTTGGGCCCGTTGCAACGTGGACCAATAATTTTAATTATTTAGCGGTGACCTCATAGCGCATAATTGGCCGCCGATGAGGTCTAACGTCGGCTTTTTCGCGGTTGCCATGCGCGCAGTCTTTTTGGAACAGCTGATTGGCAATCAGCTGATCGTGACGTATGGGCGCGCATGCCCGTACGTCACGCTGATTTTGGTCGACGGTTGATGTTATTATTGTCAATGTTTATGACACGCGTTTCGTATGTCCCAAAAAAATTGAAGATAACTCGAACGATCGAGTTTTTCTGACGATTAGAGGTCTCGAGAAGTTTCTCGACGCCCGTTAATTTAGAACTCTCGAGTTATAAAACATTATTTGAAATATATATAATATATTTAAGAAATCTAATTCGGAATGAATTTTACGATTTTCGAACATCCCGCCCGCCTCGTCAGTACGTGACGAAATTTGCGAGTGTGTTCGGGCGCGGGCAGGTGTCGCGAACGGTCCGATTGATGAGTTGATGATAGTGATCATGAATGGAATGCGTGACGTAGTACAAAGACACGTGTTGTTCAGTTTATTCGTGCCTTTCGCGAGAATAGTATCGTGTGAAAGTAATGAGAATTATACAGTGGTGAATAATGTAAATGTACGGAGTGGTTTAGTGAATGATCTCGCGAATGGAGTGAACTCAAGAATGATTGTGAATATTAAGAATATGAAAGTGAAGTGATGTGATGAGTGACAGTGAGCGCGAGATTAACGCGAGAAAGAGAATATAGAAACAAAAGAATTGATAACGCGGCTCGCGAATCGCACACAGTACCGAATGTGCACGAGTATAATTGAATGCAGTTTCACGCGGTATTTCCAGAAATATAAAACAAGTGAAGTGTAATATACATATATACAGGTTAAAGAACGATATAGAAAGTTGTGATTTTTCACGCATCCAGAGACGATGGCTGCGGTGCGTCGAGAGCCTTGGGTAGCAGGACGATTTTTACAAGCGGTCGGAGGAGCGTTGAGGATGTTGTGCGCACGGTGACCACGCGAGTTACGTCGTCGTCTCCCGGGTGCAGTGCCGTAATTCGTGCGAGTGGCCACCGGGTTGGAGGTGTGACCTCGGTGCGCACTAAGCACAGGTCTCCTATTTTCGGGCCTGCTTCGCTCCTGGTCCATTTCGGTCGGGATGACAACGCTTGGAGGTATTCGCGCGACCACCGCTGCCAATAGTGGTCGCGCAATTTTTGTACAAGCTGCCATCGTGACAGCGTGCTGTCCTTCTCGGTGGCCAGCGACGGCTCGGGCACGGCCAGAAGAGGAGCCCCGATGAGGAAGTGCCCGGGAGTGAGTGCCGTCAAGTCGTCCGGATCGTCGGTCAGTGGTTGCAGCGGGCGTGAATTGAGGCACGCCTCCACCTGTGTGAGGAGGGTCGTCATTTCCTCAAAGGTAAGTGTGGCCTCGCCGATGACCCTTCGGAGGTGATGCTTCGTGGACTTGACGGCCGCCTCCCAGAGTCCGCCGAAGTGAGGTGCTGCGGGGGGATTGAACCTCTATCGTACGCCGTCGGAGGCTGCCACCTGTGCGATGCGACGGCCGTCGGATGAAGAAGCGGAACATCTCTCGAAGCTCCCGGCTTGCTCCAACGAAGTTAGTGCCGCAGTCTGAAAATACTTCGTGACAGAGGCCTCGCCGGGAAATGAAGCGGCGGAAGGCAGCCAGGAATGCTTGAGCCGTGTAGTCCGACGCTACCTCCAGATGGACCGCCTTGGAGCTGAGACAGACAAACACAGCAATAAAACCCTTGTGTGCCTGGTGACCTCGCCCTTTGCCGGTTCGGATGAGAATCGGGCCGGCGTAATCAACTCCCGTACGCTGGAATGGACGGGCAGGAGTCACCCTTTCCAGCGGAAGACTGCCCATCATTGGTTGTGGTGTTGCGGCTCGCCATCGTGTGCACGTTACGCATCGATGGATTGACCTTTTGACGATGGCTCGACCTCGAGAAATCCAAAACCGTTGGCGCAGCATTCCGAGGGTGAGCTGCACCCCTCCGTGTAGTGTTCGACGGTGGCAGGAATCCACCAGGAGATGAGCCCAGGACGCCGGCGGAACGATTAGAGGATGCCGTTCGTCCTGCGAGAGGATTGCGTTTTTTAGTCGGCCCCCGACTCTCATCAAGCCACTGTCGTCCAGGAATGGACTTAGTTTGATGAGTGGACTACGTGGTGGCATGGTGCGATTCCTGTTCAGCGACGAGACCTCGGAGTGATAATGCAGTGCCTGGGCCGCTTGAATCCAGTGCATCAATGCCGCGTTGATCTCGTCTGGCTCGAGTGTTGGTGCGGTGTCGGTGGAGTGCAGCGTTGATGGCGTGGCTTTGTGTCGCCAGCGACGACACCAGGCTGTAACTCTCAAGAGCCGGTGCAGCGAGGAGAAGCGGAGGAGAATCTCAGGCTTGATGATCACTTGCCTGACGACATTGAACGAGCCGACGTTGCGTTGCTCGGGAAGCTCGGCATCGGCCATGCTGCCACCTCCGCTTGGCCAGGAAGGTTCGCCTTGATGAAGCCAGGCAGGTCCCGTCCACCACAGTGGATGATTGTTCAGAGCGTTGGGCGGGATTCCTCGAGAGGCACAGTCCGCTGGATTCTCCCGTCCGGGCACGTGTCTCCATTGTGCCTCTGGAAGGTGCTCCTGAATGTGCGACACCCGGTTAGCCACGTAAGTCTTCCAGCGAGAAGCGTGCCCTTGGATCCAACACAGCGCTACCTTGGAGCCCGACCATAGAAAGACAGGCACTGTAGACAAATTCAATAGAGTGCGGGAGTGGACCGCAATATTGGTTAGCAGAGTGGCAGCGCACAACTCGAGTCGCGGCAGCGACACAGGCTTCACTGGAGCGACCTTGCCCTTGGCCGTCAGGAGGTGAAGTGTGGTTTGATGATGCGTCGTGGAGCGGAGGTATAGGACCGCGGCATATCCTCGCTCCGAAGCGTCGGCGAATCCATGGAGCTCGATTTTGGTGTTTGGCCCGTCGCCGTTCAACCAGCGAGGGACTTTCACCTTGTTCAAGAGTGGGAGCTCGGAAAGGAGGTTTTTCCACAATTGTGTGTCTGCCGACGGAAGAGGGGTGTCCCAATCCACCTTCTTCAGCCAGGCGGATTGGATTAAAATTTTTGCAATCAGTGACCGGAGTGAGCCAACCCAGAGGATCGAATAGGCGCGCGGTTTCCGAGAGGACGCGTCTCTTGGTGAATTCTGTGATTTTCCGGACCTGGATAGTGAATGAGAAGTGATCGCCTGCCGGGTGCCAGTGTAACCCCAGTGTTGAGTGCCCCTCGTGAGACCACGAGGCGGGTGATGTTGTGAGTTGGTGTTCCCTCGGCACTCCAGCCAGGATGTTGGAGTCGTTGGCCGCCCACTTCCTCAACGGAAACCCGCCCGCCGTGCACAGGCTTCGAAGCTCCATCTGAAGAGAGGTAGCCTCCGGCAAGGTGCTGGCTCCGGTCACGATGTCGTCCACGTAGGTATCGCGGCGCAGAGCATCAGCTCCACATGGAAAGCGAGGTCCTTCGTCGTCGTCGAGCTGGCGGAGGGTATGTATTGCCAGAAATGGCGCACACGCTAGACCGTACGTTACGGTCTTCAAACGGTATTCGCGGATTTTGTCGGTGGTGTTGTACCGCCAGAGAATCCGTTGGAGATCGCGGTCCTTTGGATCAACGAGGATTTGACGGTACATTTTCTCGATGTCCGTCACGAGAACGTAGCGGTGCCAGCGCCAACGTAGGAGGACGTCGGCGAGACCTGGCAGGAGATTGGCTCCGACGAGCGGGTGAGAATTTAGTGAGGCGCCGGACTTCGTGCGTTGTGATCCGTTAAACACTACACGAAGTTTGGTTGTAGTGCTAGTGTCCCGCAGCACTCCATGGTGCGGTAAGTAGCATACGGCGGTGTCTTGATTTAGCGGTGAGCTTATTTCCTCCATGTGTTGCAGGGTCTCGTATTCCTGCATGAAGGAGCGGTACAGATCGCCGAACTGAGCGTCCTGGGCACGGCGGCGTTCCATAGCGGACAGCAGGCGTTCGGCCGGCTTGCGGGTCTCGGCGAGAGACGGAGGCGGTCCGGAGAGCGGCAGTCTTACGACGTACCGTCCGGATGGCATGCGGCGGTGAGTGCGGGTGAATAGTTCCTCGCACTTCTCTTCCTCTGGGATGAGAGCGACAGGAGCCGAGGGTTCTTTCTCCTGCTCCCAGAACCGCTGAACCAGGTCGTTCAGCTCATGGTCAATGGCGCATTGGTGAATGTTGTGGCTGCTCTGGAGCGTAGTTCGGTGACCTCCTGACAGGATCCATCCGAGTGAAGTCCGTTGAGCGATTGGCTCGTCCTTGCGCCCTCTACGGAGACCATCCTGCAGGATGGCGGAGTACACGTCAGCGCCGAGCAATAGGTCGATCGGATCCCGATCAAGGTACTGCGGATCCGCCAAGGAAAGGCCGCGAATGTGTGGCCAGGTGAGGCTGCTTCGCACGATGGGTCCCTGGTACGACGAGAGGCGCGGAAGGACGTACGCTACGACCGGAAGGATGGCTCCTGTCACCCCAGAGGAGAGTCTCAAAGACAGTTTTCCGCGAGTGGCTCCGGATGTTCCTCCAATACCAGCGATGACCATCGAGGAGCGGATTCGTGGCAGATGCAGCCGCTGCGCCAGGGCCTCAGAGACCAAGGAAACTTCTGATCCCTGATCGATTAGAGCACGAACGTCTTGCGGTCTCCCCAGGTGGTCGCTGATAATGACGCGTGCGGTGGCGAGGAGGATCGCCTTGGAGTCCGACGCGAGTCGCGTGGTGGATAACGAGTTCGCTCCGTCGGATGGTGTGTACGCGCCGTGAAGCAAAGTGTGGTGTCGTGATTTGCACGTGAAGCAAGTTTTGACCGACTGGCACTTCGCCATTAAGTGGTTGCCAAGACAATTATAGCAAAGTCGGTTTGCTTCCACGATGCCTTTTCTCTCGCTCGCGGGCTTTGCTTTAAAGTCTGTGCACTGCATGAGGGAGTGCTTCCCTTTGCACAAGGCGCACTTCGAGACGTCGGGATTGTTTTTCACGAAGTGCGACTTCGCCGACCGGGAGTTTTCTCCGGTTTTTGCAACGGTTTTTGGCTTCGCGGCGTTTAAGGTGAGTATCCGCTTTGAGATGAAGTCTTCTAGGGCGGCGTGGCTCGGTGGATCGACGGAATCAGACGTCGCGGACTCCCATTCGAGCCGAGTTTGCGGATCAAAGAGCTCGACTACGAGATAGTTAAAGAGGTCCATTCCATAGGAGGCAATGGGCCTGTCGATGCTCTCTTGAGCGTTGACGGCAGTCGTGACGGCGTTGAAGATGCGGCTCAACTCTTGGGCAGACTCAGCCTTCATCTTCGGCACGGAGGTAAATGCGGCGAAATTGGCTCGAATTAACTCTCGCTTATTCTCGTAGTGCCGGCTTAAGATCGACCATGCGCGCTCATAATTGCTCCCGGTAATAGGCAACGGACGAATCAGTTTCTCCGCAGGACCTTGTAAGCACGACCGGAGGTAATGCAATTTCTCGACATCAGAGATCGAGGTGTTGTCGCCGATGATCGATACGAAGAGATCGCGGAACGCTGGCCAATCTCCATACTCGCCCGAAAATGTCTGGAGCTTGATGCGCGGCAGCGACGTTCTTAGAGCGTGCTCCTGACCTGGCTCGGATTTTGACGCGGTGGACGGCTCAGTCTTTAGCTTATCGGCGTATCCGAGCAACGTATTTCGCTGAGTCACGTAAGTCGATTCCGCGATAAAGTCAGATTTAGCGTACTCACTCTCGTGATATCTTTCTTTCAGGGCCGCCCGAAGGAGCTCGTGCTGAGCCTCGATTTTCCCCCACAGGTTGTCGAGGATGGTGAGACGAGCCTGGATGGCGCCAAGGGTGATGTTGCTGACACCCATCTTCCGCAGATTGTCTACGGAGCGAGACATGCGACCATGGATGTCGCTTTGCGCCTCCAATAACGTCTTTAGATCGGCACTCATTTTGGCTTGTTTGTCTGTCTAGGATGCACTTCACCACGTGAGCACTTCACCCACGAAATTGCGGATGCGGATAAAGATCCGGCTCGAAGGACCAGAAATGTTCGCGGGTGAACGCGTCGATACAAGAAGCGCGATGCGTTAACGTTTCGCAGGAGGACACCACACGAGTAGATAATAAGAACGAGCCACGACACGTAATTGTTTGGTGTTTTTTATGGTTTTTTATTGTACGAGTCCACAATTATAATTTAAGACAAAGATATATATACACCGAGTCTGAGAAGTTAATCTGTTTCAGATTATTGAGCGGTTATCATTCAGCGGTTTGATCGAAGCGGTTTTCCGAAAGGCAATTAACTAGAGAGCGAGAGTCCGAGTGAATGAGCGGTCGTTATAAGAAAAAGCGTTTTTTAGTCAGCGGTTTAACGAGAGATGCGGTTAAGCGAAAAGTGCGAGACTTCGAGAGGGCCCATGTGCGGTGCCCGTTTTATAGCGTGTGTGATTTTGGGCCCGTTGCAACGTGGACCAATAATTTTAATTATTTAGCGGTGACCTCATAGCGCCGCGTATAATTGGCCGCCGATGAGGTCTAACGTCGGCTTTTTCGCGGTTGCCATGCGCGCAGTCTTTTTGGAACAGCTGATTGGCAATCAGCTGATCGTGACGTATGGGCGCGCATGCCCGTACGTCACGCTGATTTTGGTCGACGTTTGATGTTATTATTGTCAATGTTTATGACACGCGTTTCGTATGTCCCAAAAAAATTGAAGATAACTCGAACGATCGAGTTTTTCTGGCAATTAGAGGTCTCGAGAAGTTTCTCGACGCCCGTTAATTTAGAACTCTCGAGTTATAAAATATTATTTGAAATATATATAATATATTTAAGAAATCTAATTCGGAATGAATTTTACGATTTTCGAACATATAGCTTATGTCGAGAGCTTTCCAAAACACTATAATAAAGTATTTTTTCATCAAGTACTTTTCGAGTTATAAGGCTTGAAATAATTTCTTAATTTTACATAAACCATAAAATATCTAGTAAAATATTCATTTTTCGATTATCTTACCTTAATACTTTTATGTACAAAATAATGAGAGGAATCGATTGGTGTAAAGAAAACACATAATTGTTTCGAAAAAAAAATGTAATTGTTAATTGCAAATTACATTTTTTTTTTCGAAACAATTTTGTGTTTTCTTTACACCAATTGATTCCTCTTATTATTTTGTACATAAAAGTATTAAGGTAAGATAATCGAAAAATGAATATTTTACTAGATATTTTATGGTTTATGTAAAATTTAGAAATTATTTCAAGCCTTATAACTCGAAAAGTACTTGATGAAAAAATACTTTATTATAGTGTTTTGGAAAGCTCTCGACATATGCTATAAGAATATGCAATAAAAAATAGATGGTTCCATTTAAGAAATTAAAGGTGTCCTTGACCTCACCTTAACGATGCCATCCAAGGTCAAACCAATGACACCATCTTATGTTCCCCTCAAAACCATACAACTTTGTCGAAAACGTTTTTCTCTAAAATGCTTAGTTTTTGAAAGAAAAGGGGTGTACGGGTGGTGTAGGACACCCTGTATACCTGCATCTTCCAGGACAGAGGTCAGATACCGACATCATCCCCCCCCCCGCGGTCGGGGAGCTATTACTCCCCCCTTGGTTAGTCTACCGGGAATATCCACGGGGGCCAGCCGTGTCTCACACATTCATCCCACACACCCAGGGTCAAAGACCCTCCACACACCCATTCACGCCCTCACTCGCTGGGGTGTCACTGACCAGAAGCCACAAGCCTGAAAGGCCGGCCGGGTGGCTAAGTCACCCAACCAGGCCAGAGGCGAGTGGCCCCGATCCGCACCCCCAATCCCCCACCAAAGCCCCTCAGCGGGGGCACCAGTAGAAAGTGCAAGGGGAGAGGATAGAAATCCTCCCCTAACGGCTCCGTGCAGCCGGGCGATTGAAGTCAGGGCCGCCAACCCCTATCCGTGATGGGCGATAACCCCAAGGCCACAGAAAACCTCTTCCCATCTTCCGCCGGCGTATCTGCCAACAGGAGACGAGGGAGTGCAATGGTGTGCTCTTAGACCCATTCTCCAAGGAGAGGGGGGCCCCTCCACCACGACGAGGTGGCACACCACGGGGGGAAGACTAGGAGAGTTCTAACCCAGGTCCTTTTAGGGGGGGGTGAGGAGCGAGGGGAACCGCGGCGCGGGGGGAGTGACGTCACGCGCGGGGAAGGGGGAACCGCGGTGCGATGGACGAGGGGGTTCGCGCGAGGAAGGGGGATCCGCAGAAGGAGAACAGTGCGAAGATGTGAGAAGGATAGCGCTACGTGTGGGAAAAGGATAGCGCTAAGTGTGTGAAGAGGACAGTGCGACAAGGATGGCATCAACGTGCGACAAGAACGACGCATTGTAAGATGGCATAGGTGGGAGAAGGACGACGCAAAGGTAAGTGAATGATAGCGACGAGCATATGAAAGAGAGAGAACGATAATAGTGCAAGATAACGCGTGCGAGAGAGAACGATATTGCAACAACAACGCGTGCGAGAGAGAACGATAGCGCGAAGAGAACGCATACGAAAGAGAAACTTATGATTAATGCGTGCGAGAGAGAGAACTATAATATCGTGAGACTTAGAACGATAATAGCGCAAGACAACGCGTGCGAGAGAGAACGATATTGCAAGAACAACGCGAGTGAGAGAGAATGCATAGGAAAGAGAGACTTATGATTAACGCGAGACTTACAACTAACGCAAGAGAGAGAGACGCAAGAGATGGGAACGCAAGGAGAGGCGCGTAAATAATCACATTCTTTTTTTAATTAAAATATATACAATTTATTAGAATGTGTGTAATACATTTGTGTGTGTGTGTGTGTGTACTTAAAATTAAAAATAATAATAAAAAAATAAAAAAATATAAAAAATATAAAATTTAAAAAATATAAAATTAAAATTTAATAAGGGGGGGGCGCTGGGGGGAGGCCGCTCCTGGAAGGCTACGGGGGCGATGCGTCGGGCTGGGGGAAGGTCGCGCCTGAAACAGAAGAGTACACACATTTCATCAGTTTTTAAATTATTTAATAAATTTTAATTAATATAAAAATGATGCTTACATAAGTCTCCCATTGAATAGTTGGAAATACACCGACAACTTTTATTTGCGACAGCTGTTCGGAGAAGAGCCATATAAGATCTTCGAAGAAGAAGAAGAATGGTAGGACTTGAAAGATTCCGTGAAATCTGTAGTGTGCAATTTACGATTGATTTATACGATTCGTTGAGTTTTCATCCCGGTACTACAAGACAAAAAAATTATTATAAACACACATTTTCTCACAATTTTTCACAAAATAATCATAGAAAAACACTACTTACGTTCCACAGGAAGGTTAATTTGAAGAACACGATTCACAACAAATTAAACATTCTCCTCTTCCACTCAGGGTAAACATTTACGCGATCCATTATTTTTAAAAGTTTTAACCCCTTAACTGTGAATCTCGACTCGCGCACTGTCCACAACTTTGTGACGAGGCAACGAGGTCTCGGCACGAGGTTTTATAGTAGAGATGTGGCGTCATCACCATATCAAAGCACGTCGTAAGACAAAAGTATGCGCGTTCCCATGTAACTCAGCATAGTATATAATATTAATATCATCATATCGCGACTTTGTGAGGAGACAGTCGTCTCGGTACGAAACTTTAGAACAGGGACGTATCATTATCGCTTTACCAAAAACGCGTCGCAAGACAAAGTATGCATGTTCCCATGCAAATTAGCATGATATAATATAACATTATAATATAATGCGTCAACCCTGATCGAACGGTAATTGAACGGTCATCGAACGCCCGTCGAACGGAAATGAACGCTCATCGAACGGAAATGAACGACCGTCGAACGGAAACGAACAACCGTCGAACGGAAATGAACGGCTATCGAACGGCTATTGAACGACTGTTGAACGCCCGTTGAACGGAAATGAACGGCCGTCGAACGGCTGTCGAACGATCGTTGAACGACTGTTGAACGGAAATGAACGACCGTCGAACGGTTATCGCACGACCGTCGAACGGAAATCAACGGCTATCAAACGCCCGTCGAACGGAAACAAACGGCTATCAAACGTAAAACTATATTCAAATATCAAACAAATATTTAAATGTTTTATCATGTATCACAATGCAGTATCGAAATACAATATCTGTGGCAGCTGTGTCACGTACAGAAACACGATACTGCGCACGTACATAGATAAGGAAAAGGAAAGAAAGGAGAGAATAAGAAAGACGATAAAAGTATATTGCATCATCATCAATTTATTATAAATATGGATTCGATGAATCATTATCATGATGTTTCGACCACCAATTATAAATCTTAAATACATTTTGTAAAACGCAATTTTTTACATGATTTTCACAACGCACAGTATTCTTAACATCTAACTTATTTAAAGAAGCTACATCCTCATAGTCTGTCCAAAGTTTCGATAATCACATCGTTTCTCCCATCATCGTCCAGTATATCGGCTAGCCATTGTCGTTTTTCGTACCCTTTAACGTATACGAGAGGTGGACGCATCATCCTCCTCCGTTGCACTCATCACCGCCGTCGTAATTAAACGTTTCGATTTCCAATATGAAACGTGTCCATCATCCCACGATAATCCATGGTGATTTTTCATCAGCCATAAAACCTGGCATCTCTCAGATTTTGTGAGCATGTGCCATGGTTCGGGACATGTAAAAATGTAATGAGAAAGTACGGATCCCTTTCTCAGAACCGCAGCTTCCTTCACGATAAAATTTTTCCCAACGATAAATCCTTGTAGATCCACAAACGTTGGCACAGCCATGATGACAAGATCTGATCGCAGACTGATGTCGATAGTCAAATCATCTCAATCTTTTATATATTTTCCTTCATGCGCATTGGAGGGGATATTTGCTGACTTATGTAATTTTGCGGACTACATTGGTCAATGGATTATATTCGATAACCCGATCGTGCAAGATGAGACAATAGGCGGTAGTATTCGCCGGTATATTTTCCCTACGTAAACTCTATTCTTACGTCCACGGTAGCAGTTTTGACAGACTCGTTTTGTCGCGAGCAATCAATGACCGCGAGAGGACCGCAATGTAGAAACTTTGAAATGGTTAACAGCATTGCGTCATCATCGCATCCGTAATAAGATTTGCGAAAACGAGAGTACATGTCGAATAGGACGGCGAATCTATTTTTTTCAAAATCTAAATTTAAATCATCGTAGGGATAAAATTCCGAGTTTAAATAGAGTTTAACGTTGGTCAATTTGCAGTCATCGAATAATGTAACACCTTGTAACACTGAATTCTTTTTACCAGTTTGCAATGCAAAGATCACGTATCGTGGTTTCTCTAACTGGGAGGCGGCTTTCACGGTCCACGAATGCTTAGTCGTGCTATGCAGCAGAGGAAATTCGTATAGATCCCACGATCGGAAACTCATATTCAAGTATCGTCCGCTTTCCAACATTCGCAACATCGACAATTTATTAATCTCGTTCAATATTACATGAGGCATACGCCACTGTATTTTGAGTAATTCAATCTCTGTTTCCGACGATGGATGTCCGAATAGACAATTATTATCGTTGCGCGAACATATCAGAATCAATTCGTGACGAGCGTTAATCACAACGCGTTTATAATCTTCGCAAAATCCCAGCAACATGTTGAGCGGTACGCAATAGTTGAAATAATTTTTGTCACCGTTGTACGTCAAATCCCACGCAACGTTCTTCAAGTTTATACTTTTCTGATGCGTTAAAGAGACATAATTTTTGAGCGTCGAAGTTATTCCAACATTTCTGTTACGATCAATCTTAACTCCGTCGAGTTCGTATCGAAGCTCATCAAACATGAATGCGACGCAATTGTTTCCCAATACAACCTTCATTTCGTCATTCGCTTTACGCACATTCAACTTTCCCTCGATGTAAAGAAAGCTTTCGCACGGTAACGTGTACAAATCCTGATGTTGTATAGGTATTCGTATCTTGTTGCTGTATCCAAGCGTCGTATTGGACCCATACGTACGGATTGTACGTATGAGTCTCAATCTTGACGATGCGATCGTCAAAGGCTGGCTCACCTCCGATATTCAAAATATCAATCATTCTTTTCGTACGATGAATCCCAATGATTTTAAAAATTCACGATTCAACGCGCTCAGCTTCTTCTTAACGGCTATCTTATTATTGTCACCCGATACCGCTCGCCTTACCGTAATAGTATTGTCCCTCGTAAAAGTATTGTCTCTCGCGTGCTCCGTTTCGTTCAGCACGAGTATACTATGTTTGTCGCCGCCGTATATGCAATCTTACGGTAATTTTCTCTCCTCGAAAATCGATCAATCGACCTCTTTGATCCACAATACGTATCGTTAAATCCGTAATGTTCCGTACGATGATCGGCAGATAAATGATCTGTGCCGGCGTTTTCGATATCTTATATCCTGGCAGTACACTCGGTGAAAACTCATGTATCGTGTGTACGCGCATGCCATTGCTGTACGCACCAGTATTCACGTTACATTTTATACGAATAATATTTACGTTTATAATATTAACCGGTTCGTCCGATTCGTACCACTTGTGAGGTTGCAATATACGATTCGACGAGAATCCAAGCAAGGATCCTACATTGTCGGGTTTGGTAAAGTTTATTCTGTAGACGCATTTGATTTCGCTCTTTAGTGTGCTATGATTGGCGCGGAGCACTATTGGATATTCCTCATCATAATTGTTTTCACCATCTCTGGAAAGATGTTCATCTCGCAAAATTGTGCGTTTGAGATAGTCATTTATAGCGTGCAATTCGTACGATCCTTCGGGAATCGTAATTTCCTTGTCGTCGTTGCCAAAGTAAAATTTATTATTCGAAAAATTTACGTTTCGTATGATACGAATCGTACGAATCGTATGATAAGTTTCAAAATTCGTTAATCCGAGCTCGTAATCGGCATCGGTCAAATCTATAGCGGGAAAATAGCTTACAGCGAAAACGCTGCTTTTGCCAGTCAACGTAAGTATCAGTGACATGTCGAACGAATACTGAATCGTGATGATGGATTGTCAGGCTTTAAATTGATCGTCGACTGTTTGAAGAAATTTTAAACACAACTGTCCACAGATACTCTGATTGTAACTTTGATAAGATGCGTAATTGTATTCAATTTTCACTCGTCCGAAATATCGCACAAGTTCCTTGGGTGGTCGAAGATTTTCAAAACTGTCGAAATATACAACACGATCTCCCCTCTTTGCGTACGCTACCTAATGAGTATAGGGATCATCCACGTCATCCAAATTGACGATACCGCTCTCGTTTCGTCGTACACCGCTTATCGGTAAATTATTGCGCATGAAAACACCTCTAAAGAAAGATATGTGCACACGTTTCGCCAATTGTTCCAATTACACGTTAGTTGTCGCACCCGTAGGCATTTTTAATGTTTTTTCGACGTTTTTTTTTCTCTTAGACTTTGTTGAGAATCCCTGTCCACGCTTGTACGGAGCGAGATAAAGTCCGCGACCTTCCATAGCGCGATTGTGACGCTGCATCTCTTCCAGCTGACGTTACGCCGCCTTGCTATCGTTTACCGCCTTTGCGATTTTCGCCGCACCGCCGGCCAAAGAACCGACAACTCCCAACAACGGTAAAAGTGGTAAAATACCACCGCGTTTCGCTACTGGAAGTATTCGTTTTTTCCTCCTCTTTGTCGTCGACGGCTTTTTCATCCCCATGCCGAGTTTTGTCTTTGCTTTCATTGCCGCCCAAACAGTCATAGCGACTTCTCTTTCGCCAAGAGTCGAATCCCTCGCGGTAATGCGTTCTCACGCTCTTGCAGCTAGTATGCGATCCGCGACGTGTCATTGACCGAGGTCGTTGCTTCGCGAGTAAGCAATGTCGTGCTCGCGACAAGCGGTGTCCAATGGATTGATGCCTCGATCGCCTCTAGCCAATCGTTTCTCTAATCGAGTTTCCGGGCCGCAAAACTGGCCGCATAACCGGGAATATGTAATTCGATGGGAAGCGCGTTTATCACACGATTTAAGAGACCGCTACCTCTTACGATTCTCGCTGACATTCGTAGCAATCTTTTATTAACGGTGGGGGACCGTCAATGTGTGTTCGCTGCCACGGCTGATTGTAATGTCGCATGCACGAACGATATTGTTGAACCTCGAATCAGCCTTTGTATATTCTGGAAGCTTGTCCCACAATCGTCTTACGTAATCACCAAAATTTTGCAGTAAAACAATCTTTGGGATATACTGCAGTTGTTCAGCGGTAAGCCAGAGAATGTCTCTGTTATCCGACAGAAGGAGAAACATTTTTGATACTGAGCTGTTTCGAGTCGAGAAACCTCTATAAATAGGTCTCTCCTTCGTGATCATTCGCAAAATTGATTCGAAAGAGAAAACATGTGGTTCGTGCGACAAGCGCGGATAATCAAAGTACCAAATTTCGACGATAGACTAATATCGGAGGAAAAAGTACGCAAGCATGGAAACATGCTACCGACTACTATACGCGGTATCGTTTGCGGCCCTTCAAACTGCGGTAAGACAAACGTGTTGATTAGTTTGATAGAAAGTCCGTACGGTGTATGTTTCGAGAACGTGTACGTATACTCGAAATCGACAACCGAAATATAGATACTTAGACAATTTACTAGCACCTATAGACGAAATTGGTTATTTTACATTCTCTAATAACAGCAATGTCATTCCACCGAGCGAGGCGCTTCCAAATTCCATCTTTATCTTTGATGACGTGGCATGCGACAAGCAAGATACGATAAGAGAGTACTTTGCAATGGGTCGACACTCGAGCGTCGACTGTTTCTATCTTTGTCAAACGTACGTCAAGATACCTAAGCATCTTATACGCGACAATGCGAATCTTTTGATTTTATTTAAACAAGACGGCACTTGAAACATGTGTACAACGATCATGTAAATACCGACATGTCTTACGACGATTTCCGCGCATTGTGTCAGAAATGTTGGCAACGCAAATATGGCTTCGTAGTCATTGATAAAAACAGCACGTTGATCAATGGACGATATAGAAGAGGATTTAATGATTTCGCGATACCGTAAAGCGATCAGTCGTCATCGACACATCGATCGAGCATCATGAACGGCGATCGTGAAAAGATTGCGAGAGAGATTGCAAAAACGAGCGAATCAATTAGCAAAAAATATCGCGCTTTGAAAACTGATAAAATGGAGGAAGCGTTGCATTGGAAAGACAATTTAAGCCAATTACCGAACCTTTAAAACAGCTTATCGAAAATACTGTGGAATCTGATGCGCCGAAAATCGAGCCATTGAGTTTGACGTTCGGAGAGAAGCACGAGGAAAAAATAAAAGAGTCAAAGCAAGGAATGAAGCGAGCACGGATAAATATGCCGATAAACGATTCGCCGATATATTCGACATCGAATCGATCAAAACGAAGGAAACAATTTTCTAATATGGCTACTGTTTCTACTCCGATAAAAAAGTATAACCGCGTCAAATAATACCATCACCGTCCGTCGAAAAAATTAATGAGACCACGCCCGATTCGTTTGTAACATCGGTCCGACACGAATTAGAAACGTCCGAAGGTCAGAAAACGTTCCGAGATCATTTTGGTCTACTAGCGCAGAAATATGTAGGAGCTATCATGAGTGTTGATAAAAATAAGAGTATGGATTACGTCTACGGTGTTAAATTTACCAGCGAAGGAATGATGCTCGGTGATAAACGTTTCGATGTGGACGTGGAAGATAATATAATTATCGATGGAATAAAATATACGGAAACCGAAGGTATCTACGATTTGATTTTTAGAAATATTCCCAATCATAAAAAATACATTCAAGACGATTTGTATAAATATCGAAGTATATTAAAAGCAACAAATGCGCATAAACGTGACAACAAAGTTAATAATTCCTATTAAAAGTAATAAAGGATACAAGTACAAATATATAATTGCGCCATTATTCCCCGATAGAAAGGTGGGAAGAGGTATAGACGCGCCGCGCACCATGATGCTAAGCGACAACATGATCGATTACGTGCATTGGAACGATCCCAACGAATTGGTAGATCGTTTGCGATTGCTGGACGCCCCGCGTCGAGCCGGCAACAATGCTCACGACAATGAAATCTTGTCAATTATCGAAGAACTTCGCGAGGCCGGCATTATTATAAATTAAACTATTCGTCGACGATACGTGTCATTTGGTCAAAGTTCTCGGTACCGAAATGTCGATTAATAAATTTGGATTATCGCTCGGAATGTCGAATAATTTGTACTATCAATGGAATGGATTATTGAGAAATTACGTTCGCGATAACGCTCTCTGCCAGACTACTACCGGCTTTGACGCAAGGTCGCGCAAGATTCAACGCGTAGCGCAACCGGAAGCTGATACTGACGCCGTCAACAAACGATACGTGGATAAACTTTTGAGAGATCGACAGGAAGAAATTGAGCAAAAAATTATCGCGCTCGAAACAAACGTGCAGGCGCTGCGAATAATGATGGACGAGATAAAGGATGCGCTGAGATATACAACATCTGACTCGGCACAGTAAACGAGACATACTCATATCACAATATCAATTATGCCTCGATCAAACGTGCGAAAGAAGAAAAACACCTCCGAAAAGCGACAACTAGTCGAGGAATTACATGCTCCGGCGAGAAGAAATTTTCCACGAAGATGCGTCATTGTACGCGGATACGACGATCTGTGACAGGCGTGACGTGGTCGACATGCGTTCGTACTCTCGACTCAACAAGGGTCATAAATACATACTCACAGTTATCGATGTGTTGAGTAAGTATGCGTGGGCCGTACCGCTCAAGAGTAAGAGCGGAAACGAAATGTCCGAAACGATCGCAAAGATTATTGGAGATGATAAAAGGTGTCCGAAAAATTTTCAAACCGACAGAGGAAAAGAATTTTACAACGCGAGTGTGCAGAAACTCATGAAGAAACACAACATTAATCATTACTCGACATTCCGTTATGAAAGCCTCGGTCGTGGAACGATTCAATCGTACTTTAAAAAACAATATGTGGAAAATGTTTACGTTCAATGGAAATTACAAATGGATCGACGAGCTATCTCGACTCGTTGCAGAGTACAATACGCGAAAACATCGCATCATCGGTATGAGACCTGTCGACGTCACTCCGGCGATCGCCGAAAAACTTTTAAATACGGTAGTAGTAAGACTAAGCCGGTTCTAACGCAGGGGCTCCGAGGGGGGGTGAGGGGCGAGGGAGAACCGCGGGCGGGGGGGTGACGTCACGCGGGGGGGGCGATGACGTAACGCGGGGGGGGGGGTGATGACGTCACGCGGGGGGTGATGACGTCACGCGGGGATGATGACGTCACGCGGGGATGATGACGTCACGCGGGGATGATGACGTCACGTGCGGGGGATGATGACGTCACGTGCGGGGGATGATGACATCACATGCGGGGGATGATGACGTCACGTGCGGGGATGATGACGTCACGCGGGGATGATGACGTCACGCGGGGGATGATGACGTTACGCGGGGGATGATGACGTCACGCGGGGGATGATGACGTCACATGCGGGGAAGGGGGGATCGCGGCGCGACCAGTGGACGAGGGGGTCCGCGCGGGTAGGGGGATCCGCGGCGCGAGCGATGGACGAGGGGGTCCGCGCGGGTAGGGGGATCCGCGGCGCGAGCGATGGACGAGGGGGTCCGCGCGGGTAGGGGGGATCCGCGGCGCGAGCGATGGACGAGGGGGTCCGCGCGGGTAGGGGGGATCCGCGGAAAGAAGACGGTGGTGTGAGAAGAATAGCGCTACGTGTGGGAAAAGGATAGCGTAAAGTGTTTGTGAAGAGGACAGTGCGACAAGGATGGCATCAACGTGTGACAAGGATGGCGTCAACGTGGGACAAGAATGATGCATTATAAGATGCCACATAGGTGGGAGCAGGACGACGCAAAGGTAAGTGAGTGATAGCGACGAGCTTGTGAATGAGAGAGAACGATATTAGCGCGAAGAGAACGCATACGAAAGAGAACTATAATATCGCGAGAACAACGTGTGCGAGAGAGAACGATAATAGCTAAGATAACGCGTGCGAGCGAGAACGAAGATATCGCGAGACTTACAACTAACGCGAGACTTATTGTTAGAACGATAGCGCGTACGAAAGAGAGAGAGAGAACGATATCGCTATACTTAGAACTAGCGCAAGAGAGACGCAAGGGATGGGAACGCAAGGAGAGGCGCGTAAATAAATACATTTCTTTTTAATACTAAATATAACATTTATTGTGTGCGTGTATTATACAATTTGTGTTTTGTGTGTGTGTGTGTGTGTGTCTAATAAAATAATAATATAATAATATAAAATTTAAAATTTAAAAAATATAATAAAAATATAAAATTTAAAAAATATAATAAAAAATATATAAAACATATAAAATATAAAATTTAACGGTCATCGAACGGAAACGAACGACTGTCGAACGCAAACGAACGGTCATCGAACGGAAATGAACGGTAATTGAACGGTCATCGAACGCAAACGAACGCTCGTCGAACGGAATTGAACGGTCATCGAACGCCCGTCGAACGGAAACGAACGGTCGTCGAACGGTAATTGAACGATCATCGAACGGAAATGAACAGTCATCGAACGGAATTGAACGGTAATCGAACGGAATTGAACGGTAATTGAACACCCGTCGAACGGAAACGAACGCCCGTCGAACGGTAATCGAACGGAAACGAACGGTAATCGAACGGAAACGAACGCCCGTCGAACGGAAACAAACGCTCGTCGAACGGGAATGAACGCTCGTCGAACGGTCATCGAACGTAAAACTATATTCAATTATCAAATATTTAAATGTTTTATCATGTACCACAATGTAGTATCGAAATACAATATCTGTGGCAGCTGTGTCGCGTACGGAAACACGATACTGCACACGTACATAGATAGAGATGAGGAAAGAAAGGAGAGAATAAGAAAGACGATAAAAATATATTGCATCATCAATTTATTATAAATATGGATTCGATGAATCATGATGTTTCAACCACCAATTATAAATCTTAAATACATTTTCTAAAGCGCAATTTTTTACATGATTTTCACAACGTACAGTATTCTTAACATCTAACTTATTTAAAGAAGCTACATCCTCATAATCTGCATCCAAAGTTTCGATAATCACATCGTTTCTTGCATCATTGTCCAGTATATCGGCTAGCCATTGCCGTTTTTCGTGCCCTTTAACGTACACGAGAGGTGACGCATCATCATCCTCCTCCGTTGCACCCATCACCGCTGTCGTAATTAAACGTTTCGATTTCCAATATGAAACGTGTCCATCATTCCACGATAATCCATGGTGATTTTTCATCAACCATAAAACCTGACATCTCTCAGATTTTGTGAGCATGTGCCATGGTTCGGGACATGTAAAAATATAATGAGAAAGTACGGATCCCTTTCTCAGAACAGCAGCTTTCTTCACGACAAAATTTTTCCCAACGATAAATCCTTGTAGATCCACAAACGTTGGCACAGCCATGATGACAAGATCCGATCGCAGACTGATGTCGATCGTCAAACATCTCAATCTTTTATATTTTTTCATATGCAATGGAGGGGATATTTGCTGACTTATGTAATTTTGCGGACTACATTGGTCAATGGATTATATTCGACAACCCGATCGTGCAAGATGAGACAGTAGGCGGTAGTATTCGCCGGTATATTTTCCCTGCATTCAAACTCTATTCTCACGTCCACGGTAGCAGTTTTGACAGACTCGTTTTGTCCCGAGCAATCAATGACCGCGAGAGGACCGCAATGTAGAAACTTTGAAATGGTTAATAGCGTTGCATTATCATCGCATCCATAATAAGATTTGCGAAAACGAGAGTACATGTTGAATAGAACGGCGAATCTGTTTTTTTCAAAATCTAAATTTAAATCATCATAGGGATAAAATTCCGAGTTTAAATAGAGTTTAACGTTGGTCAATTTGCAGTCATCGAATAATGTAACATCTTGTGACACTGAATTCTTTTTACCAGTTTGCAATGCAAAGATCACGTATCGTGGTTTCTCTAGCTGGGAGGCGGCTTTCACGGTCCATGAATGCTTAGTCGTGCTATGCAGCAGAGGAAATTCGTATAGATCCCAAGATCTGAAACTCATGTTCAAGTATCGTCCGCTTTCCAACATTCGCAACATCGACAATTTATTAATCTCGTTCAATATTACATGAGGCATACGCCACTGTATCTTGAGTAATTCAATCTCTGCTTCCGACGATGGGTGTCCGAATAGACAATTATTATCGTTGCGCGAACGTATCAAAATCAATTCGTGACGAGCGTTAATCACAACGCGTTTATAATCTTCGCAAAATCCCAGCAGCATGTTGAGCGGTACGCAATAGTTGAAATAATTTTTGTCACCATTGTACGTCAAATCCCACGCAGCGTTCTTCAAGTTTATACTTTTCTGGTGCGTTAGAGAGACATAATTTTTGAGCGTCGAAGTTATTCCAACATTTCTGTTGCGATCAATCTCTACTCCGTCGAGTTCGTATCGAAGCTCATCAAACATGAATGCGACGCAATTGTTTCCCAATACAACCTTCATTTCGTCATTCGCTTTACGCACATTAAACCTTCCCTCGATGTAAAGAAAGCTTTCGCACGGTAACGTGTACAAATCCTGATGTTGTATAGGTATTCGTATCTCGTCGCTGTATCCAAGCGTCGTATTGGCGTACGGATTGTATGTATGAGTCTCAATCTTGACGATGCGATCGTCAAAGGCTCACCTGGCTCACCTCCGATATTCAAAATATCAATCATTCTTTTCGTACGATGAATCCCAATGATTTTAAAAATTCACGATTCAACGCGCTCAGCTTCTTCTTAATGGCTATCTTATTATTGTCACCCGATACCGCAATAGTATTGTCCCTCGTAAAAGTATTGTCTCTCGCGTGCTCCGTTTCGTTCAGCACGAGCATACTATGTTTGTCGCCGCCATATATGCAATCTTACGGTAATTTCCTCTCCTCGAAAATCGAGCAATCGACCTCTTTGATCCACAATACGTATCGTTAAATCCGTAATGCTCCGTACGATGATCGGCAGGTAAATGATCTGTGCCGGCGTTTCCGATATCTTATATCCTGGTGGTACGCTCGGTGAAAATTCATGTATTGTGTGTACGCGCATGCCATTGCTGTACGCATCAGTAGTCATGTTACATTCTATACGAATAATATTTACGTTTATAATATTAACTGGTTCGTCCGATTCGTACCACTCGCGAGGTTGCAATATACGATTCGATGAGAATCCAAGCAAGGATCCTACATTGTCGGGTTTGGTAAAGTTTATTCTGTAGGCACATTTGATTTCGCTCTTTAGCGTGCTATGATTGGCGCGAAGCGCTATTGGATATTCCTCATCATAATCGTTTTCAACATCTCTGGAAAGGTGTTCATCTTGCAAAATTGCACGTTTGAGATAGTCATTTATAGCGTGCAATTCGTACGATCCTTCGGGAATCGTAATTTCCTTGTCGTCGTTGCCAAAGTAAAATTTATTATTCGAAAAATTTACGTTTGGAATCGTATGATAAGTTTCAAAATCCGTTAATCCAAGCTCGTAATCGGCATCAGTCAAATCTATAGCGGGAAAATAGCTTACAGCGAGAACGCTGCTTCTGCCAGTCAACGTAAGTGTCAGTGACATGTCGAACGAATACTGAGTCGTGACGATGGATTGTCAGGCTTTAAATTGATCGTCGACTGTTTGAAGAAATTTTAAACACAACTGTCCACAGATGCTCTGATTGTAACTTTGATAAGATGCATAATTGTATTCAATTTTCACTCGTCCGAAATATCGCACAAGTTCCTTGGGTGGTCGAAGGTTTCCAAAACTGTCGAAATATACGACACGATCTCCCCTCTTTGCGTACGGTACCCAATGAGTACCGGGACCCTCAACGTCATCCAAATTGATGATACCGCTCTCGTTTCGTCGTACACCGCTTATTGGTAAATTATTGCGCATGAAAACACCTCTAAAGAACGGTATGTGCATACGTTTCGCCAATTGTTCCAATTGCACGTTAGTTGTCGCACCCGTAGGCATTTTTAATGTTTTTTCGACGTTTCTTTTTTTCTCTTAGACTTTGTTGAGAATCCCTGTCCACGCTTGTACGGAGCGAGATAAAGTCCGCGACCTTCCATAGCGCGATTGTGACGCTGCAACTCTTCCAGCTGACGTTGCGCCGCCTTGCTATCGTTTACCGCCTTTGCGATTCCCGCCGCACCGCCGGCCAAAGAACCGACAACTCCCAACAACGGTAAAAGTGGTAAAATACCACCGCGTTTCGCTACTGGAAGTATTCGTTTTTTCCTCCTCTTTGTCGTCGATGGCTTTTTCATCCCCATGCCGAGTTTTGTCTTTGCCTTCATTGCCGCCCAAACAGTTGTAGCGGCTGCTCTTTCGCCAAGAGTCGAATCCCTCGCGGTAATGCGTTCTCGCGCTCTTGCAGCTAGTATGCGATCCGCGATGTGTCGTTGACCGAGGTCGTTGCTTCGCGAGTAAGCAATGTCGTGCTCGCGACAAGCGGCGTCCAATGGATTGATGCCTCGATCACCTCTAACCAATCGTTTCTCTAATCGAGTTCCCGGGCCGCAAAACTGATAACCGGGAATATGTAATTCGGTGGGAAGCGCGTTTATCGCACGATTTAAGAGACCGCTACCTCTTACGATTCTCGCTGACATTCGTAGCAATCTTTTATTATCGGTGGCGGACCGTCGATGTGCGTTCGCTGCCACGGCTGATTGTAATGTCGCATGCACGAACGATATTGTCGAACCTCCGAATCAGCCTTTATATATTCTGGAAGCTTGTCCCACAATCGTTCCACGTAATCACCAAAATTTTGTAGTAAAACAATCTTTGGGATATACTGCAGTTGTTCGGCGGTAAGCCGGAAAATGTCTCTTTCATCCGACAGAAGGAGAAACATTTTGATACTGAACGGTTTCGAGTTGAGACACCTCTATAAATAGGTCTCCCCCCTCGTGATCATTCGCAAAATTGATTCGAAAGAGAAAACATGCGGTTCGTGCGACAAGCGCGGATAATCAAAGTATCAAATTTCGACGATAGACTAATATCGGAGAAAAAAGTACGCAAGCATGGAAACATGCTACCGACTACTATACGCGGTATCGTTTGCGGCCCTTCAAACTGCGGTAAGACAAACGTGTTGATTAGTTTGATAGAAAGTCCGTACGGTGTACGTTTCGAGAACGCGTACGTATACTCGAAATCGCTTCAACAACCGAAATATAGATACTTGGAAAATTTATTAGCACCTATAGACGAAATTGGTTATTTCACATTCTCTAATAACAGCGATGTCATTCCACCGAGCGAGGCGCTTCCGAATTCCATCTCTATCTTTGATGACGTGGCATGTGACAAGCAAGATACGATAAGAGAATACTTTGCAATGGGTCGACACTCGAGCGTCGACTGTTTCTATCTTTGTCAAACGTATGCCAAGATACCTAAGCATCTTATACGCGACAATGCGAATCTTTTGATTTTATTTAAACAAGACGGCACAAACTTGAAACATGTGTACAACGATCATGTAAATACCGACATGTCTTACAACGATTTCCGCGCATTGTGTCAGAAATGTTGGCAACGCAAATATGGCTTCGTAGTCATTGATAAAGACAGCACGTTGATCAATGGACGATATAGAAGAGGATTTAATGATTTCGCGATACCGTAAAACGATCAGTCGTCATCGACACATCGATCAAGCATCATGAACGGCGATCGTGAAAAGATTGCGATAGAGATTGCAAAAATGAGCGAATCAATTCGCAAAAAATATCGCGCTTTGAAAACTGGTAAAATGGAGGAAGACGTTGCATTGGAAAGACAATTTAAGCCAATTACCGAACCTTTAAAACAGCTTATCGAAAATACTGTGGAATCTGATGCGCCGAAAATTGAACCATTGAGTTTAACGTTTGGAGAGAAGCACGAGGAAAAAATAAAAGAGTCGAAGCAAGGAATAAAGCGAGCACGGATAAATATGCCGATAAACGATTCGCCGATATATTCGACACCGAATCGATCGAAACGAAGGAAACAATTTTCTAATATGGCTACTGTTTCTACTCCGATAGAAGTACAACCGCGTCAAACAATACCATCCCCGTACGTCGAAGAAATTTATGAGACCACGCCCGATTCGTTTGTAACATCGGTCCGACATGAATTAGAAACGTCCGAAGGTCAGAAAACGTTCCGAGATCATTTTGGTCCACTAGCGCAAAAATATATAGGAGCTATCATGAGTGTTGATAAAAATAAAAGTATGGATTACGTCTACGGTGTTAAATTTACCAGCGAAGGAATGATGCTCGGTGATAAACGTTTCGATGTGGACATGGAAGATAATATAATTATCGATGGAATAAAATATACGGGATCCGAAGGTATCTACGATTTGATTTTTAGAAAATTTCCCAATCATAAAAAATACACTCAAGACGATTTGTATAAATATCAAAGTATATTAAAAGCAACAAATGCGCATAAACGTGACAACAAAGTTAATAATCCTATTAAAAGTAACAAAGGATACAAGTACAAATATATAATTGCACCATTATTCCTTGATAGAAAGGTGGGAAGAGGTATAGACGCGCCGCACACCATGACGCTAAGCGACAACATGATCGATTACGTGCATTGGAACGATCCCAACGAATTGGTAGATCGTTTGCGATTACTGGACGCCTCGCGTCGAGCCGGCAACAATGCTCACGACAATGAAATCTTGTCAATTATCGAAGAACTTCGCGAGGCTGGCATTATTATAAATTAAACTATGCGTCAACGATACATGTCATTCGGTCAAAGTTCTCGGTACCGAAATGTCGATTAATAAATTTGGATTATCGCTCGGAACGTCGAATAATTTGTACTATCAATGGAATGGATTATTGAGAAATTACGTTCGCGATAACGCTCTCTGCCAGACTACTACCGGCTTTGACGCAAGGTCGCGCAAAATTCAACGTGTAGCGCAACCGGAAACTGATCCTGACGCCGTCAACAAACGATACGTGGATAAACTTTTGAGAGATCGACAGGGAGAAATTGAGCAAAAAATTATCACGCTTGAAACACACGTGCAGGCGCTACGAATAATGATGGACGAGATAAAGAATGTGCTGAGATATGCAACATCTGACTCGACACAGTAAACGAGAGATACTAATATCGCAATATTAATTATGCCTCGATCAAACGTGCGAAAGAAGATAAACACCTCCGAAAAGCGACAACTTGTCGAGGAACTACATGCTCCGGCGAGAAGAAATTTTCCACGAAGACGCGTCATTGTACGCGGATACGACGATCTGTGGCAGGCGGACGTGGTCGACATGCGTTCGTATTCTCGACTCAACAAGGGTCATAAATACATACTCACAGTTATCGATGTGTTGAGCAAGTATGCGTGGGCCGTACCGCTCAAGAGTAAGAGCGGAAACGAAATGTCCGAAACGATTGCAAAGATTATTGGAGACGATAAAAGGTGTCCGAAAAATTTTCAAACCGACAGAGGAAAAGAATTTTACAACGCGAGTGTGCAGAAACTCATGAAGAAACACAACATTAATCATTACTCGACGTATTCCATTATGAAAGCCTCGGTCGTGGAACGATTCAACCGTACTTTGAAAAACAATATGTGGAAAATGTTTACGCTGAACGGAAATTACAAATGGATCGACGAGCTATCTCGACTCGTTGCAGAGTACAATACGCGAAAACATCGCACCATCGGTATGAGACCTGCCGACGTCACTCCAGCGATCGCCGAAAAACTTTTAAATACGGTGTATAGCAAAGTAAAAATTGCGGCTCCGACAAAATTTAAAGTAGGCGATTCGGTACGCGTAAGCAAATACAAGACCATCTTTGAAAAAGGTTTCACATCTAATTGGACGACCGAAGTTTTTAAGATTGTCGAGGTGCAGAAAACTAATCCCGCGACATTCATACTCGAAGATTCGCGTGGAGATCCCGTCGCTGGAGGATTCTACGAATACGAATTACAACGCGTCGCTAATCCCGACGTATATCTCGTGGAAAAAATTTTGCGGGAAAAGGGTGATGACGTATACGTGAAATGGTTGGGAATGGATAAATCATACAACTCTTGGATACATAAAAATAGTGTATTATAAATATTTATTAAAATAATATACATATAAACTATATAAATAATTTAATATATAAATATTTAATAATATAAAAATATATAAAATGTATTAAATATAAAAATATATACATGGTTATGTACAAAATATACAATTAATAATAAATAAAATATACATTTATTTACAATGGTATTCTATAATGTCCCCATGGTAACGTATCGGTGGTTTCGGGTACGATATATCGCTTATCGTCCTACGGACTCAGAGCAATTTTCGTCTCGCAGATCGTGTATACTTGGTGCAGTTTAGATCGTATACACGACTGCTGACGCGTCATTTCAATTTCTTCGTTTAAACACCGCGTGTAATCGTCAAACGTTATCGTTCTCACGACAACGTTACTCTTGACACCTTTAACTTTCTTCGTGTCTTTTTTTCCATTCACTCGTAACGCGTACATCTTTGCTCTGAGCCGACGAATTCGGTCATTATGGCACCGTTGTTTTCGTCCTTCATCAGGCCCGGTACCTTTTTATTTACAAGCGGTATACCGTACGCATTATCCACCGCATAATCGCTCGTGTCGAATCTAACGATATCACACTTCATATTCTCATACACATCCGCGCACTCAATGTGATATATGAGACTATCCGTATCGGTGTACATTACCCGGCATTTGTCGCGATACATTGGCGTCATATACTCGTGATGAAATTCGTAGAAACATGTCTTGGATATGTCGAGTATACACATACCCATGTAAATCGGTTTATAGAATTTCACCTCGAGTTTGCGCAATTCCACAGCAATAAGATTCTGCGAAAAAACGCTTCTGCTGTGGAAATTTGGCTTTGCGATCATTGCCTTTGCGCCGTATCGTCCATCCCAGTGAGTTATGAGTTTAACGTCTACACGATTCCGCACATTTTCCATCGTTTTACCAAACACCGCATTATTCATTAATTTATATAAATTTTTTTCGAAATCATTTTTAGCCAATGTTCTGAAATGTGTATTTAGTTCTATGTAATTTCGAAGCCATGGAGATTGAGAAAACTGTAAAATTCTATGTATTTTTGTTACGCGAAGACCGTCACGCGTACACTGCTGCAGGTTGCGGTAGTGTATCACGTAACGCTTCTTATCGTATAATGTTGCGAGCAGCTTGAGCTCTCGCTTGCCAGGTGGTTTGTCGCGTGTCGGGCAAAACGGTAGGTCAGTGTGCGTATCGTGAAGATGTTGCGGATACTCTAAATTTACTTTGAGGATATAACCCGTAGGCGAATCTAGCGCGATCGATGATACGTCAAAATTCGACATGTCGTCGACCCATTGAAAATCGGCATAGGGCAACGGTTGACACATTGCCCATCCGTACAAATTATTTACATCAAAATACATCAAGTATGACGATGGTTTCGATGGATCGTACGACTGCATGTATTTGTTATTAGCGCGAGCGTATCTGTTGGAACATTGGCTCAGACGCGTATACCACGTTCGATGAACATAACCATGTCGATGTCAGTAAGCAGCTTGAATGTAATCTTGGTATGCTTCAATATGGCGTCCCACGTGTATCCGGGGAGAGTATAGTAATACGCAGGGTTGAGTCCATAACTTTCGATGCAACTATCTCGAAAGTTTTCAAAAATATCGGCTAATAACATGACATCGATTTTAAGATATAAATCGCTATATTCGCCTAGCGTCCGATGGAGAATCGCGTCCAGATGTTCTCGGCGTACGCGTAATCGCTCTCGGATACAGTTTCGCCGGTCAAGGAACTGTAAAACGATTCGCGCGGTGGTAAACACGTATCTTGCAACCTATCCACAGAATCGATGTATTCGTATGGAAAGACACCTTTCCGTGTTAACAAATTGAAATTTTCTGTTGATAAGTTTTGAAATTCTGATTTCAAAATTTTGAGTTTGTCTTTGTCCAAAAATGATGCCAATTTATCGAGACTCGATGCGAGAAATTTGAATGAATCGATGAAACGTAATTTTATATGAGTTTTTGATTCTTCTTCCATACAAACATTTTTTGTGAACGAAATATATTTCTCTTTAGTCATTGGTAATAAATCGATTCTCCCTTCGAATGCTGTAGCTATTTCCTCGATAATAAAGTGTGAATCGTAACCGGATAAATTGTGAAAAACTATGGGAATACAAAAAGATTCTTTATAATTTAAATTGCAATTTGAGTGTGCTGGACCTCTGTACCGCCCGGTCAGATGGCAATGATCGCGAACGCGTGTATCGTCTTCCGCAAACGGTTTTTCGCATATATGACATTGAGTGGCGCTATGGAATTTATCCCACTCTTTGGACGTCAAATTTACCATGGGGACATTTGTTTTTAAAATATTTTTTACATGTATCGCTAAATTTTTTAGGTCTGCGGCGAACCATGCTATACAATCGGCGCTACGACGCGAATGGTACGCCGATAAAGATTCGTCGTATGAACAATGTACATAGTAAGCTATGCTAAATACTTGGTGATGTTGGTACAATTTTTGTTGTTCTTCCTCCGTCTTGGCCAGAACGCATTCCAAGTCAGCGTAAACCACAAATGGAAGCCGTTCCTTCCGATTAAAGTTGTTGAACGATAACCACTTGTCCTTATCGCTCGGCAATCGGACAGCACAATCGTTCATCTTTCCGCAGTCGACCGTATGCGACTGCAACTTGGTGTCTGAATTAAAATAATGTAAGCATCTGTAAAAGAAAAATTTTAATTAAGATTTATATAACAAAATGTATAACCTATAATTATTTAAATAACATAAATTAAACTTACCGATCGCAGATATATCTTTGATCGTTGTGTTTGCTCAATTGCGAGCTCACTAGCCAGGATAAATTCTTAATCCGTGCAAAATGTCCGACGCTGTTGTCGTCTTCAATGTACAGCAAGTTGACATGCTTGTCCCGCTTCTGCTGCGAAAGACGTATCGGGACAATGCTGTTCTTGTCTTCAATGCTGTACACATTTATAGAAATGTCATTAACAAGTTCAAAATTTTTTATTTGGTTCACAGTCACTGGAAACTCAATATCCCGGAGATTCAGCACTGTCGCGAAATGCGAGTACGATGATTCCCGTTCCGCCTTTCTTTCAGCGGGATATAGTGCGGCGACCACTGCCCACGCGAAACACGCATTGTCCTTTGATTGCACGTTAATCACCGCTCTTTTCATCAAAATGTTCCGCGGCAATTTAATATGACATCCCGTGCGCATAGGATTATACTTATTTATATTTATAGTTAAATTTAGTATTCGCGACAAAGCCCACCCGCTATCGCGTTCTTGAAATACTTCCAGCAATGCTAGGGTGAGCTCGATAACGCGCCGTTCGTACCACTCGCGTAAATCAGACATGCGAAAGAGTTCATAGTTTTTCTTATTGATACTTTTGTTGGCACGTTTATCTCCAGCCACAAATTCACCATTAAATATTGTGTTCACTTTCACATTATAATGTTTTTTCATAACGTCCTGCACATGTTCTATCACAATGTCTTTGGCGTCATCGAGAAATTGGCGAGGTTCGATGTGATTGTAGTTTATCACCGCACCAGTGGATATGCGACTCTCGAACGCCGTATCAATCTCACGCCACACAAGTCCATTTTGACGCGCGCTACATCCGGCATCCGCGTGTATGAAACGTCCACGTACCGAATTTTTCAACCCTTCGAGGCGCGCGATCCGAGCAATCAGCGATTGTCGATTTCCGATCGATAATCGCGGTCGCTTGATGCGACTTTGCTCTTCTAACGACTCGATGTACGTATCGCATCGTTGCTCCCACACAATGTAATCTTCCAGCGAATCAATCAATGTGGATTGCTCTCGCAAAATTTGCTCATCCATATTGTAACACACACTTGCTAAATTTAACGTTTCCAATGACTGTTCTGATGTACTTTAGCTACTGGCGGGGTGTACCTCTTTATCATGATTTATATACCATCTCGTGCATCGTTTTATCATCGAACATTCTAGAATGATTTCATCTGAACAAAAAATTCCCCGGAAGCGTGTGCAATTTAACCTAGATAATTTCGCGTTTTGTCACGTACATTTGAAGATTCTAACGTGATTGCATCAGGGGCAGCCATACATCGGCGCTCGATTTTAACGCATTCAACTAAATCTTTGTCTAGAGATGATGCGCATTTTAACCTTGACAGTTATTTTTTTCGCGTTTTGGCACGTACATTTGAAAAATTTAACGTGATTGCATCAGGAGCAACCATACATCGGCGCTTAATTTTAGCGCATTCAGCTAAATCTTTGTTCTGGGGATGATGATATCATCGCAACCGTACATCGGCGCGACAAAATTTTAGAGGAAATTAAAATGTCGTGTCAGCAATAATCCCCTCTACATCGCAATTTGCGATACTATTTGAATTAATAATAATTCTAATACGATCAGTATTGCATCAATCGCGCGTGTGAAAGGTTCACTGAAGAAATCAACATGAATTTTTACGTTCCGATTCGAAACGGTGAAACTCCACCGTGTAAGAAGCAAAAATATGACACGTAAGTTTCGATCGTTTAAAAATTTTATTTATTAATTTTTTAAAATATTGATCTAATTATTTATATTTTTATAGCATTCAGCCTCGTTGTGCGACTCGTATACTTGGAAGAAGATACGCTCTAACCCCAATGTCGTACAAGTATTTGGACATTGGTATAAGCGTTGGAGCTGTATCGTAAGTGGAACTGATTCTCGGCGATAATCGAGGCAATCAAATAGTGTTACCTTTTTCAACGTGGAATTTGTTGATGCAGAAGCAAGCAGACGTTGAACAATTTCTACAATCGACTGCTCTCCCATTAAGGATTGGAGATTTATCGATCGAAACGTATCAATCGAAAATTGTAAAACTCACATTATATGACAATTCTTTGTACATGAAACCACAAACATTATTACATTTATTTAATTTTGAAAATTGTATCGATCATATGCACAATTGGTTATGCGAGAATACGTATCTCGTGAATGAAAAATTTAAACAATTTAAAACTGTATTACAACGTAACAATATTACTACTGTATGCGATGCTGTAAAAACGATACGCGATAGTGATGTCTTTAACAGCGAATCATTAATTGATTGCGAATTATTAACATGTGCTGTAAATGATATTCTTTACGATGCGTGCAATAAATAATTATTTTTTTTATTCCATCTGTGATTTTAATTATTTCCTTCTATACGAATAAGAATAGTTGACAATTTTTCTCAACACGCTCCGCTAAAGATGTAGAGAAATGCTGAGGTAGATGAGACGTGATGCTCTAGTTGGAATGAGACAAAAGATATTAAAAGATATATAATGAAGAGGAGTCTGCAGCATTAAAATATTATTTCTTTCGTTCTTTGCGTTTTGTTAGTCTTGTGTTTCGTTGGTCACATATAATGGCTGAAGATGACGTTACTATCATCGATGGCGAAGATGTTATTATCGACGAAGACATTGAAGAGGTTGTTACCATCGAAGATGGCAACCAAATGGATGTTGATAATCTAGACGAATCAGACGAGGATGGCTCTGAGGAAGAATCCGAGGAGGAAATACCATCTTTAGTGGATTCAGATTATGCTAGTGATAATGATGAAGAATTAAGACTGAGAAAGTATAGACATTTAAACGCGATGGAAATAAATAATCTGGATGTTACCATAAAAATGTGTTGCATCAAATACTATTATTATGATGCGGAAGAAGGAACTAAATATTGTTCAGATTGTTTTCTGAGATTGGCATCGTCGTTTCGAAACGTATACTCCGTCCGGAAACACAAAACGGATTATTGTGCTCTATTAATAGGCAGTTATTGCAAAGAGTGCAGGAAAAATTTGCACCAAATAATACCATGCAAATGTGTCCCATTTGCACAAATTAAAATATATGGATAACATTGTAAGTAACTTACAATTTATAATACATCAAAAGTATCTTAAAATAAATTATTAAATCTAATGAAATGTGTGTCTTTTCTGTTTTAGGAGCGGCATCCCTCAGTCCGGCGCATCACCCCTCCCCCCTATATTAAATTTTAATTTTATTTTTTAAATTTTATATTTTTATATTTTTTATTATTAATTCTTAATTTTAAGTACACACACACACACACAAATATGTATAACACACTATAATAAATTTTATATATTTTAATTGTGAAAAATTGCAGTTATTTACACGCCTTTCCCTTGCGCCCAATCTTTTCGCTATCTCTCTCTCACGCTAGTTGTAAGTATCGCGATATTTTCGTTGCGTTCTCTCTCTCGCGCGTTAATCTTAAGTTCTCTCTATCTTCGTCATTGCTCTTTCGCGCTATCTCTTGCTCTCGCGCTTAGATAGAATAAGTAATCTCTCTCGCATACGCTATGACACAAAAAATGTACACAATTTAATAAATTTTATAGTTAGTATTGAAAAAAAATGTATTTATTTACACACCTTTCCCTTGCGCTCCTATTCCTCGCGCTATCTCTCTCTCGCGCGCTAGTTGTAAGTCACGATATTATCATTGTCTCTCTCGCACGCGTTATTCTCGCGATATTATCGTTCTCTCTCGCACGCTAATTGTAAGTCTCGCGATATTATCATTGTCTCTCTCGCATGCGTTGTCTTCGCAATATTGTTCTCTCTTTCGTACGCGTTGTTCTCGCGATATTATCGTTCTCTCTCCTTCCTACACGTTGTTCTCGCGATATTATCGTTCTCTTTCTTTCATATGCTCGTCACTATCACTCACTCACTTACCTTTGCGTCGTCCTTCTTCCACCTATGCGCCATCTTACAATGCGTCGTCCTTGTCCCACGTTGACGTCATTCTTGTCGTACGTTGACGCTATTCTTGTCGCACGTTGATGCCATCCTTGTCACACTGTCCTCTTCACATACTTAGCGCTATCCTTTTCCCACACGTAGCGCTATCCTTCTCACACCTTCGCACCGTCTTCTTTCCGCGGATCCCCCTTCTCCTCGCGGACCTCCTCGTCCATCGATCGCGCCGCGGATCCCCCTTCTCCGCGCGTGACGTCATTCTCCGAGCGCTGCAGTTCCTCCTTCCCCGCGCGTGACGTCACCCCCCCCGCGCCGCGGTTCCCCTCGCGCCTCACCCCCCCCTGAGAGAACCTGGGTTAGAACTCTCCTAGTCTTACTACTTACATTATATTTTATTCTTGCACTAATATCTTTTCTTTCAGCTGCCTTCTATTCTCGAGCCTCCTTCCCCGTATAAAATCATCGAACCTCCCCCTCTACCATTCTTTAACGGGAGCTAATCGAGCTTATTACCGTCGCGGTTAATTAATCTTTCGAGCCTGTTGCGTTTAGTTTTTTTTTGTTAGAGCGGCGCGGATTTCCGCGCCTGGCGCCCAAAAATTTAGATTACCGAACAACTCTTGATCGAAAAGAATCGTGCCGAAGGTGTGCCGCGGGCCAAGAACACCGGCCAAAAATTAATCAATCTTGCCCTCAATAAAAATAGGTCACAATATATATATATTGCGACGTTTTTCAAATTGATAATTTTATATACAATTCCTTCTCGAGGTGTTAGAGAGGAGGATGTTAAGGGGGAGCGAAAACGTCGTCAAAAACACAAGGCGGATAGAGATACTCGCGCTCGGAGGAACAGGAATGGAGGGTGTTCTCGCGCGAACCGCGGCGAAGCGAAGGCCGTCTCGAGATCTCGAAGTTGGGCGCCAGATACGGTTTTTCACGTATCAGTTCGCTAAAACGCTAGAATAACGCGAAAAACGTTAGCCTAATTCGCCACGGGCCGACTAGCTCACCTAACGGTAGAGAAGCAGGGTCTGTTGAAAAGGATATTAAATTGTTTTATACGAGGCTTTTGGAAATTCCGAAAATTGACAAGCACAACGGAATTTAACAATCACGAAAGGCGAACACTCAAATAAATTACGCGAGCTTAATATAAAAGAAAATATAACAAATTTATTCAAGAAAAGAAATATAAAAAAAGAATATAAAGTAAAAGAAATAACGAATTAAAGAGAGAAAAAAATAATAATAACATAAATTAGTAAATTTGAAATAACGAAATATAACAGATGTTAACATAACTTCGAAAATTTGAAACAACGGAATGTATAACAGATAATTTTTCGATAGCGGTGATAATCATAACAATACGAAATCGAGACCATAAGAAAGCGCTGATATTTGTAGTTCTTTTGGCCCGGTTTTATGGCCAGACTTTGCGAGGCCGAACGGCTTTTCGAAAACATAACGGAAATTTCGACAATCTCATCGACGACTCATTTTACAGATCCTTTACCTTTATTCTTACACTCGCTCTTTTAATCGACAGCGATATCTTCGATAGACTGCGTAATAATCGAGCGAGAATAATTGAGTAATTTGCGGAGACGGAAAATCTCGCTTGCGACGAGCACGGTCGATGCGATCGATATTCGACAGCCGATTTCGGACGCCGCTTACTTTCCCTTCGGCGTAACGCTATTTACTCACGCGCAGTTCTCGAATTTCGACAATTTCTTAATCCGTCGTAATCTATTACGCACCGCGACACACTTACACGCACGATAAATATCTCCAGAGAAACGCAAATCCTAGACGTAACGAGCGCAACAAAGACAGCACGACAGTCGCAACGTCACGATACGTAACGATCATACAATCACACACACGCTAATTAATACGCGAAAGTCGTAAGAAGATTGATTGCGGGGATGCCTTACGCGGTTTCGACAACTCTTTTCGACAGCATGGATAGCGAACGCATTTCCCGCGATTTACCGCGCACGTGGTCGACATACGAGAGCCGGTCGCTACGCGTTTTATGACTCCCCGAATTCCGGAGAGAGACGAACGGTTCCTTATCGACTACGGCCGATGTTACGATCGTCCTTGGTGCCTCGGTTGCTTGTCTCCGATCGCCCGAAATGCACGAAATTCGAAAGCTCGGTACAAAGCCCGAGCGACAACGATACATGGCGACGGCGACAGAGCGGCCGGTCCGCGGACGGAATCGCGTACGTGGCTTACAGTTATGTGATAGGCAACCTCACCGATATTCGCTCCCATAGACAGGGGATGATCCTCGGTCTCGTCCTTTCGACAACTTCGACTGCGACGCACACACGACAACGACAAAAGTCTATTCGACACGACTAAACGCTGAGAGCGCCCGCACTAGAATGAATCCCTGGATCTCGCGATTCAGAGTCGGTAGCGGCGTCAATCCTGCGCGCAGGGGTGCGCGGATTCGCGACCAATAGCGCCGCGAGGTATTAATGCGCCCCGCGATAACGCCGTATCGGGGGCCCTAACGGCCCCGATAATTCGTAAATCTTCATGTCGGCGACCCTGTTACCGACGGTCTTCTTGAGGCCGATCTTTTGTCCTCCGTCCTCGGAGGGTAGTGTCGATCAAGCTCTATGACCCCGGTCCGAGACAGCTGTTTCTTAGAGGCTTTTCCTCCTTTAATTGCAGGGGGCGAATTCCACCCGCGACTCTGCGCTGTCCTGATTCTCGGGCGCTATCTCCGCTCTCGACTCGAAGGCTGTGAGCGCCGTGCCGGTGGTCGCAAAAAGATTCCTCTTCTTTTTCTTCCGGTTGTTTTCCGGCGGGTTGCTCAACGTACAAAATAATAAAAAAAATTACAATTAGAAAAATGCGAAATCACAATAATAGCTCGTCTCTTCGGAGATCACGATACGGCTCTCGTTATCTTTTTCTGGCGCGGTCGCTCGGCTCGCGCCCCGTCAAGATATTCGGGGCGGATGGACGCGCGTCGGGACGGCAACGTCACAATATATATATATATATATATATATATATATATACAGGGTGATTCAAAATAATCCCTGTGTCCCTGAAATGACATATTCTTGAATCAATTCTAAGACGATTTTTCCTTCGGCAAAATTTCGTCCGAAGCTTAGTTTTTGAATTATTAAAGGAAGTAGTTAACGTATGAAGGGTCGAATACAAGAGGCAGGCAAGGGTGGCACGATTCACCGTCAGACGCGGGAGCTTACGCGGGGCGCCTGCTGCGATCAGCTGATCGCTATACACATACAGACACACATGCGAACACATACATTCTCTCTCTGTCTGTCTGTCTGTCTCTCTCTCTCTCTCTCTCTCTCTCTCTCTCTCTCTCTCTCATTCGCTCACTCACCTGTAAATTTTTTTTTCTTTTTTTTTACGAGAGAGGGGAAAATGCATTTTATGCATACCCACCGGTCGATCCAGTGAGTTATGTGGGACTCGAGTACCAAGTCGAATTACCAACTCGGTACTCCCTACCCACTAAAAACCCCTCTCTTTTCACGAATTTCCTTTAACACACTGTCCCTCTGACTTCCCGAGATCTGTTTTCACATAACGTCAAAAAATAGTTATTATTACCTTGTTCGATGACTTTTGATGTATTGCTGTAATTGCTTGAAGGAGAAATGAATTTTCCGATAGATCGTACGTTCTCAAATTTAACGTAGATATCACGTTGCAAAAGACAAGAAATCCACACTAAATTATTAACTGAAAGTTTTTCTTCTTTCATAAACTGTATTCTTTTATTAAACTTTAACGTAATCACATTTATTTACCCACTCGATGAGACGAGAAATTTACTAATGACTCTATCACTAATCACTATTAATCACTGTCGAATAATAATTGTTGGCGATTAAAAATCACTCGATGAAAGAAACACGCGCGGACACGTTACTACACGACGCGACGACGCGACAATGCGACGATAATTACGACTCGGCGACTGCAAGCAGTTTTTTGTCATGGTAGGTTGCGGTAGGTTAAGGTACTACTGGCGCTATCGAACGCGATCATGTGTTCGATTGAAGAATGCGGTAAACATAATAAACATTTAACATAATAATAATATTAATATGTTAAATGTTTATTATGTTTATCGCATTCTTCAATCGAACACATGATCGCGTTCGATAGCGCCAGTAGTACCTTAACCTACCGCAACCTACCATGACAAAAAACTGCTTGCAGTCGCCGAGTCGTAATTATCGTCGCATTGTCGCGTCGTCGCGTCGTGTAGTAACGTGTCCGCGCGTGTTTCTTTCATCGAGTGATTTTTAATCGCCAACAATTATTATTCGACAGTGATTAATAGTGATTAGTGATAGAGTCATTAGTAAATTTCTCGTCTCATCGAGTGAGTAAATAAATGTGATTACGTTAAAGTTTAATAAAAGAATACAGTTTATGAAAGAAGAAAAACTTTCAGTTAATAATTTAGTGTGGATTTCTTGTCTTTTGCAACGTGATATCTACATTAAATTTGAGAACGTACGATCTATCGGAAAATTCATTTCTCCTTCAAGCAATTACAGCAATACATCAAAAGTCATCGAACAAGGTAATAATAACTATTTTTTGACGTTATGTGAAAACAGATCTCGGGAAGTCAGAGGGACAGTGTGTTAAAGGAAATTCGTGAAAAGAGAGGGGTTTTTAGTGGGTAGGGAGTACCGAGTTGGTAATTCGACTTGGTACTCGAGTCCCACATAACTTACTGGATCAACCGGTGGGTATGCATAAAATGCATTTCCCCCTCTCTCGTAAAAAAAAAAAAAAAAAATTACAGGTGAGTGAGCGAATGAGAGAGAGAGAGAGAGAGAGAGAGAGAGAGAGAGAGAGAGAGAGAGACAGACAGACAGACAGACAGAGAGAGAATGTATGTGTTCGCATGTGTGTCTGTATGTGTATAGCGATCAGCTGATCGCAGCAGGCGCCCCGCGTAAGCTCCCGCGTCTGACGGTGAATCGCGCCACCCTTGCCTGCCTCTTGTATTCGACCCATCATACGTTAACTACTTCCTTTAATAATTCAAAAACTAAGCTTCGGACGAAATTTTGCCGAAGGAAAAATCGTCTTAGAATTGATTGAAGAATATGTCATTTCAGGGACACAGGGGTTATTTTGAATCACCCTGTATATATATATATAAAACCACAGTTAGGAAGTAGGGGGAGGGCAATGCCCTCCCTTGGGAAGGAGACCCGGCGGTTAGTCCAAGACCGCCGGGTCATATGCGCGGAGGCGATCCACAGCCGGGGATGCCGATATATTGCATCCGCCAGTTCCGGGTCCCCGCCTGCCCCTTCAGACGTGCGGAAGGCTACTCCTGAGGTTTTAGCGGGTAAACCGACGGACCGACACTTGGTACCGCCAGGAGTCCCGCATAACCCTCGACCCTCCCCCGGGGACGAGGGTATGCATAAAGCATTTTTTTAGGGTAACCAAAAAAAAAGCCTCTGTACTACTTCGAAACCCTCCTCTCTTAATTTTTTAATTTCTATCCCGGACATTCCATTTCTTCGGAAATACATTTCTTTGCCTATCTCTCATCCATTTTGTTCCTCCTATTTTTTTCTACTTCCCTAAAACATTCTTTCAGTATCTTATTGTTTGATTTCTCTCCGATTTTTTTTCCAAAAGTAATAGCTCTTTTACCTGTTTCTATTCTTAAAAGTTGTCTTTTTGTTTCTTCCCTAACAATATAACTTGGAGTGTTCCAGTCTGTTAAAAAGAAAAAATTGTTACTGATTAATTTCGAATTTACTTGTTTTCTCGATGGGTAACGATTCATTACGATTATTTCACGGTCGTAGTTATTTTATTCGCTTTCTTGTAAAATCCGTGCAGCGGTTCCCCGACGAGCCGTATTTATTTTTTTTTCAATTCTCGAACGTCTTGCCGCTCGTCTCGCCGTACCACGCAGCTTTCAGAATCAGCTGTTCGTTACAATAGCGCTCGAGTGTTCGTTTAGACATCACTTTCGCCGACGGTTAACCGAATCACCCCTCGCGACAAATTCACTGCTAATAAATTGTTTCAATTGATTGTGCTCGATTAAAATTCAGTGTTCGAAATAAAGTATTATAATTAAAAATTCAGTGTGTTAATCTGAGTTCGATTAATCAATCTCGTGCTTTCTTTAACATAAAATTATTGGTCCTTCGAGCCGGATCAACGGATCCTTTGACAGTCCGCAACGCACAATAATCTTCTCGATTCTGTCTCGCATTCGCAAGCAATTTTCGCGCTCAACGATTGCCAGTGCTCTCTCTCTCTCTCTCTCTCTCTCGCAGTGCCACAGTGAAGTGCCGCCTCTCTTAACTGCATTCGCATCTCTCGAATGCATTATATCCAAATAACCGTTAAAATTTCAAACTGAACCAAAGTTGCTCGTGACCTTTCTCGAACTTTCTACAAGATGTCAACTTTCGGAGCAATCATCGAAAAACAAAACCATCTCTTCGGGCTCATCGCTCGCGCCTTTGACAACACTAAGAAGCTTGGAGCGGAGAAATTCAACAAATTTTCCCTTGACGCCCGATTGCAAACTCTCGAGACAAACTGGGAAAAATTCCAAACCAATCATGATAAACTCGTCATCAGTCTCACCGACGAAATGCGTAAGCATACATATTTTGCTGACGATCTCTATGCAACATGTGAGGAGAATTATTTCGATTCAAAGTCCTGTCTAATGCAAGCTTGCGAATCGTTTGTCGATCGTAATACACCCGCGAATGACTCTATTCAGTCTCAGAATTCGTATTCGGGAACGTGTCGCTCGCTGCCAAAAATCATCTTGCCGAAGTTCTCCGGTGAATATCATGATTGGCCGTCGTTTCGCGATTTGTTTCATTCATTGGTCGGATCGAACCGAGACATATCAAGCGTCGAAAAGTTGCATTATCTCAAAGCTCAGACCACCGGAGAAGCAGCTCGATATAGCCGTAACTGCCGAGAACTTTTCGCGTGCCTGGCAAGCGCTAACCTCTCGGTACGAAAATCGGCGTATCTTAGCCACAACATATCTCGATCGCATTTTCGAATTGAAGCCGCTGGCTCAAAAATCCAATTCCGATCTCAAGACATTACTGTCAACAGTCAAGGAATCGCTTGGAGCCTTGCAGTCTCTCGGTGCGCCCACGGAGTACTGGGACATTCTCATCGTTTACGTCGTCACTCGGCGTCTCGACGCGCACACCTTAGAGGCCTGGGAGCTCGAACACGGAAACTCCAACGAACTCGCTACCTTTGAGCAGCTTGAGCTCTTTCTTGAAGGGCGTATTCGGGCGTTAGAAACGGTGCAATCACGTGCTTTGACATCTTCAGCTGCCGCAACGAAATCGAATCCAAAATTAAAATCATCAGCTCGTGCGCATGCTGCCGTCGTAAGTACCTCGAAATGCTCGTTCTGCAGCGCTGCTCATTACATCGCGTCGTGCTCAGACTTCGCCGCAAAATCACTCGAGGAACGACAGGATTTTGTGAACCGAAAAAATCTGTGCTTTAATTGTCTCGGAGCTCATCGTCTCAGCGAGTGCCGCACCATGAAGAGATGTCGACTCTGCAAAGGTCAACATCATACACTGCTTCACCGCGAAATCGTGTCGTCACCTGTCGCATCCATCCTCACAAACACTTCAACGGCTTCAAGTGCGTCTTCCTCGGGATCACCCACCGCGCCGATCATTCAGTCGCATCACGCTTCGGTCTCGTTCGAACGTCCGCAAGTTTTACTTGCAACCGCTTGCATGACGCTAGTTGCCGCACACGGCGAAACTATTAAAATTCGAGCCCTACTCGATCAAGGATCGGAAGTCTCGCTGGTTCAAGAATCCTTGGTCCAATTACTCAGGCTGCCACGACGCCGTGCTTCAGTGCCGATTATTAGTGTCGGCGCGCAAAACGTTGGCTCAACTCGCGGTGTCGTCTCGCTACGGCTTCGATCACGAATCGATCCATCCATTGAAATCAACGTCTCAGCATTCATCCTGCCTCGAGTCACTGGTCGAGTTCCAGCCCAGGCCGTGTTAACGACATCCTGGAATCATCTCGTCGATCTGCCATTAGCCGATCCCGAATTTGCAATAACCGGTACGATCGATATGATCTTGGGCGCGGATGTTTATGGCGCTCTTCTGTGTGGATCCATTAAACGAGGACCATTCAACGCTCCCGTCGCTTAAGAGACCTCATTCGGATGGATTATTTCCGGACCGGCGACCTCCACTACAACTACTGTTTGCCCAGCTTCCTTCGCCATCCGATCCACCAAGGATATCGATCTTCATGAGGAGCTTCAAAGGTTCTGGCTTCAAGAGGAAGTCGCCTCTTCCGCAACTAGGCATTTTAGTCCAGACGAGATTCAATGCGAAACGCATTTTCCCGAAACCCATTCTCGCGACACCACCGGACGATACATTGTTCGTCTACCATTTCGGTCGACTCACAAGCCACTAGGAGAATCTCGGTCTTCGGCTGTTCGTTCGCTCGAAAGAGTACGAATCGAATTCAACGCGATCCTTCATTCGGCAACCTCTATGTCGAATTCATGAAAGAGTACGAAAGCCTGGGGCACATGCAGCTAGCAACCAATCTTCGAGGTGATCTCTCTCCAGTCTATCTCCCTCATCATAGTGTTCTCCGTGAATCCAGCTCTACAACGAAACTTAGAGTCGTATTCAATGGCTCATCGCGCACCAACACCGGCGTGTCATTGAATGACTGTCTTCACGCTGGACCCAAGCTGCAACAGGATCTGGATGCCGTTCTTCTCCGCTGGCGAAAGCACTCGTTTGTTTTCGCAGCCGATATAGAGAAAATGTATCGACCACCCAGTATGTATCGATCCACCCAGACGATCAAGATCACCAGCGCATCCTCTGGAGCGCGACCGGAGCGCCTTAAGAGTTTCAATTATGCACGGTGACTTACGGCCTCACCTGTGCTCTGTACCTTGCGCTTTGCACCATCCAGCAACTTGCCTCCGACGAAGAGCATCACTTTCCGCAAGCAGCTGAAATTTTACGCAAGGAGATTTACGTGGACGACATTCTTTCCGGTGCTGACTCTCCTCAAGAAGCTCGAAACAAGGCGACGCAGTCGCCTAATAACTAATCGGACTCCTCATGGCGGGCGGCTTCCGATTACAAAAATGGGCATCAAATGACGATTCCATTATCTCAGATATCTTAACGTGTAAGCCCTCATCCGCTCGAGCACTTCCAGCTGAAGCTCGCATTCTTGGTCTCGCTTGGCATCCTGCAACGGACACCTTTAAATTTCACGTGAATCAAGCTGATTCTCACACGCCTACTAAGAGATCTGCCTTGTCTCGTGTATCTCAGCTTTTTGACCCACTCGGATGGCTAGCTCCGGTCATAATTGTGGGCAAAATCTTCATTCAACGTCTCTGGAAATCGCAAAACGGATGGGATGATCCATTACCTCCATCTCTCGCTCGCGACTGGCTCACATTCGATGAAAGCTTGAAGGGTGTGTCTAAATTCTCAATACCACGATGGCTCGGCACCTCGTCATCTGTACAGGGCATCGAACTCCATGGATTCTCTGATGCCTCTCAAGACGCTCTTGGCGCTGTGCTCTATCTTCGGACCTTCCACGACTACGCCGATGCCAAGGTCGTACTTCTCACCGCTAAAAGCAAAGTTGCTCCCGTCAAACGACAAACGATTCCTCGCTTAGAGCTCTCAGCGGCTGTTTTGTTAGCTCGTCTTCTAGCTCGAGTTCGAACCATTCTCGACTATCAACACGTTCCTATCTGTGGACCGACTCAACTGTTAGTCTCGCCTGGATCAGAGGTCATCCGTCGAGATGGAAAGAGTTCGTCTCAAATAGAGTGACCGTCATACAAGAGTTAGCTCCCAATGCGCGCTGGCATCACGTAGCTGGAGTGGACAATCCCGCCGACTGTTTGTCTCGCGGTCTATCTCCGCATCAACTCCTTCGTCATCATCTCTGGTAGCACGGACCAACATGGCTTCAAGGTCCGTCTGTGGCCTTCAGACGCTCCTCCTATCGATCGATCAATCGACCTTGAGGAGCGCCAGCAGAAGCCTATGCACGTTTCCACTGTGAGAGCACCACCTGATAGTTGGGACCTAATCCATCGCTATTCGCAGCTCACTCGGCTCTTTCGCATAACCGCCTGGATTATGCGCGCAACGGATTACTTCAAAGGGCTCCAGCGTCCTTCCTCATTGACTGCGGACGAGATTCTCAGCTCGCAAGTTTTGGTTGAAGGAGACGCAGAGGACTCACTTTAGCAGAGAATTGGATATCTGCTCTCAGAAAGCCGCACTTCCCCGCTCGCATCCGCTTCTCAAACTCTCGCCATTCGTCGACTCAGAAGGCATTCTTCGCGTCGGCGGTCGCTTAAATAATTCATTGCTGGATTCAAACAGCAAACATCCAGCCATATTGCCCCGTGACTTTCCGTTTTCACGTCTCGTGATTTCAGATATTCATCAGCAAACACTTCATGGTGGAGTGCAGGTCGTGCTGGCAACGTTGCGACAGCAATATTGGATCATCGGCGGTCGCGCCCCAATCAGTGCCTTCATTCGTCGTTGCGTTCGATGCATTCGACATCGCGCCATCACCGCCAGAGAAATGATGGGCTCGCTACCAACGTCTCGCGTCACTCCAAAGCGCTCATTCTTGAATTCCGGCGTGAACTATGCCGGCCCCTTCAATCTTCGCACATGGCGTGGACGCTCCTCTCGCACATACAAGGGTTATCTAATTGTTTTCGTGTGCTTCGTCACATCAGCAGTCCACCTCGAGCTTGCCACGGACTACTCTTCGCAAGGATTCAACGCGGCGTACCGACGCTTTATTAGCAGACGTGGCCGATGCAGTACTTTAACGAGCGATTGCGGCACAAATCTTGTCGGCGCCGATGCTGAACTCCGGCGTATGTTTAATTCCGCGTCTAAAGAAATCGCAGAACTCTCTCATCTGCTCGCTACCAACGGCACTACGTGGAAATTTAATCCCCCTTCAGCCCCACATTTCGGGGGCAAATGGGAAGCCGCGGTGAAGTCGACTAAATTTTACCTTCGACGCATCCTCGGCGATTCCGTGCTCACGTATGAAGAGTTAAGTACGCTCCTTGTGCAGATCGAGGCCGTCTTAAATTCACGTCCACTTTGCGCTCTTTATAAAAAAACGACCCTGCCGACATCACCGCATTAACACCCGCGCACTTTCTAGTTGGCGAGTCGCTTATCGCCATTCCGGAACCATCATTAGCCGAAACGCTGATTACGCGGTTGTCACGGTGGCAACTTCTCCGTCACATACTCGAACGATTTTGGCATCGCTGGTCAACTGAGTATCTTCAGCGATTTCAGATTCGAAACAAGTGGCAGCAGTCCTCCAATCCACTATCGATTGGTTCTCTCGTATTAATTCTCGATGAGCGATTTCCACCGTCCAAATGGCCGTTAGCGCGAGTAACCGCCGTTCATCCTGGGTCTGACGGTCGAATACGCGTCGTCACGGTACGAACTGCTACGTCTGAATTTAAAAGACTCATCGTAAAACTATGTCCGCTTCCGAATGAATAATAAAATTATAAAGTTCGATACTTGCATTTATTCGAATTTAATACGCAATAGACTGTCATTGTCACATCGCATTCGAATTTTCTTTCTTGTACTTCGCTCATTGCGCTATTTACTACTGTCATGTTAATTCTGTTCCGTGTATTCAGTGTAATCATTCGATGTATTTCGTTGTATGCTCTGTAATTCTGTATTAACTGTATCAATTTCATTTTGTCATTAGTCTAGTTCATTGGCGCTCGTCACGTCTCTGAAGCGGGCGGTAATGTTAAAAAAAAAAATTGTTACTGATTAATTTCGAATTTACTCGTTTTCTCGATGGGTAACGATTCATTACGATTATTTGACGGTCGTAGTTATTTTATTCGCTTTCTTGTGAAATCCGTGCAGCGTTCCCCGACGAGCCGTATTTATTTTTTTTTCAATTCTCGAACGTCTTGCCGCTCGTCTCGCCGTACCACGCAGCTTTCAGAATCAGCTGTTCGTTACAATAGCGCTCGAGTGTTCGTTTAGACATCACTTTCGCCGACGGTTAACCGAATCACCCCTCGCGACAAATTCACTGCTAATAAATTGTTTCAATTGATTGTGCTCGATTAAAATTCAGTGTTCGAAATAAAGTATTATAATTAAAAATTCAGTGTGTTAATCTGAGTTTGAAAACGCCATTTTCTCGTGCTTTCTTTAACACAGTCTAATCCTAGCGTTCATTTTATAAATTTATCCTGGCATCTTTCTATAATCTCATATTCCTTTCATCCCCAGATCTCTGCTCCATACATTAAAATACTCCTTACTAAATGATCAAATCTCCAGATCCTTCTGCTAAAATCTCCTATGAATTTTCTTTGTCCTATTTCCTATTTCATGGTACACATAACTTTTTTCTTTAATATGTATTTCTGTTCCATTATTTCTTTACAACGTATAACCTAAATATTTAAAATGATTAACTTCCTCTATCTCTATCCCATCCCACAGCCATTGTCCTCTTTTCCTCCTATCCCTTCCTTTTTTTAAAGATCATTATCTTCGATTTTTCTACACTAAGAATTAGTTTTTTTTTTTGAAAAATTTTTCAATATTTCTTTCAATTCATTTGCTTCTTTCGCAACTAATATTATATTATCTGCAAACTTCAAATTTTTTCCCTACCTATTACTAAGCCTCCTGCTTGCCCTTTTCGCAGAACATCCTCTTCATCAACTATATATATTGCAAACAATGTTAGGTTTAAAGGGCATCTCTTACTCCTACGTTTATCAAAAATCTTTTGTATAAAAACTCCTTCGGTTAAAACAGTACTGATTGTCTCTTCATAAATATCTTCTATTTTCCTTATAAAGTATCTTTTTCCTTTGCTCTTCATTATAGTACATAGTTTTTCTCTATTTACTATATCAAAAGCCGCCTTCAAGTTCGTGAAAAAGGCATAAACTTTTCTTCTTCTTTTGTTGATATAAAATTTGATCACAAACACCTAAATAAATATCAATAACGAAACCTAAATTATCACGGATCGAGAATCTATTATAATAAATAATTATTATTTATTATAATTAGAAATAGTTATTATTTATAATAAATAATTAATTTTTTAAGTATGTCATTATACGTTTCATGTTTTCTACCGCATTCGCAATGCGAAGGTTTTAGCCGATCGTTCGTCTTATCTCGCGTCAATCACGCGCCACGCGCAAGTCGTTTGTTAGATGTCGCGTGTCGCGTTTCTGGCAACATAACTCTTGTGGTCGCGCAGTCTCCGCGGTCCGTCGCTTCGCGTCGAGTCATGTGTTGTTTGCATTCGCGTTTCTTTGAAAGTAATTTTTGGTATCGATAAATCAATAGTGAGTGAATAAACAGTAAACTCGTTATCGTGTAATCTGTATTGTGTCAATCGAGTGTGAGATTAATAATCGAAAAAATTTCGATGTGTCGCGCATCTCTAGCAATCATAACCGTGCAGCAGATAACAACAATACATAGCATGAAGATTCGCTACGCTGCTACAAGGTGAGTGAGCAAGTGAGTAAGCAGGTGAGTGAGTGAGTGAGTGACCGAGAGAGTGTGAGTGAGAGACTGAATGAGAGAGTGTATGAGTGTTGCGTAAAAGAGAGAAAGAGAGCGAGAAAAAAGTGCGTGCGTGTGTATGAATGTCTGTCCCTCCTACCCTCCCTCTCTCTCTCTCTTTCTCTCTCTCTCTTACGCACACACTCCGCCATACACACATCGCGTGTAGCAATCAGCTGATTGCAACGTCGGACGGCCGGCGATCCGGAACAACTTTTCATTATTAAAATAACGTTATTTTAAGGAACACGTATTTCTGACGTAATTCTAAGACATTTTCTTCTTTACCAAAATTTTATTTAAAGCATAATTTTATGTTATAAGATAAAATAGTTAGCGACTCATGCGGTGATAATCACCCGTCGGGCGGTCAGCTGCGCCCGCGCTCGCGGCACGCCGCGCCGCTCCTGCCTGCCTTCTGTACCCGACGCGTGATTTACTAACTATTTTTGCTCATAATTCAAAAACTACGCTTCAAATCAAATTTTGGTAAAGGAAAAATTGTCTTAGAATGGTGTCAGGAATACGTCATTTTAAAGACATAACGTTTTTCAGGATCGCCCTGTATATATATATATATATATATATATATATATGTTACTTATATATTACTTTAAATATTATTGTATCTGAGTCCAATTGTATGTATTTATATGTATTATTTAGCGTGCCCAATGTTTGCCATCAATATTTTTACTTTTTGCGGATACATATGTCTGGATGATGAAGAATTAGAGGCACTTAAAGATTCATTACAAATGTCATTGTCTCTGCTTTCACTCAATGCTCTTATTGGTCTTATCACATTTGGCAAAATGATTCAAGTTCATGAATTAGAAGCACAAAGGATCTTCAACCAAAACAAGTTCAAGATATGTTAGGTACGAATAGAATAAGTCCCAAGTTATATTTACTATATTAGTCATTGTTCTTCATGATTACTTTATTGCATTTTATTCACATTACATTTTGATAGGTATAGGTAGACTAATTCCTGGACAAAATCCAAATCAACCAAGAGGACCTGGTGCGTATCTATTGCCAGCTGCTAATCGCTTTTTGTAACCAGTACATAAGTGTGATATGAGACAGTTCGACAGATCTTTTAGGAGAACTGTAACGTGATCCATGGTCTGTTGGGCCAGAGAAACGTTCATTGCGATCTACAAGTGTGGCATTAGCAGTCGCCACGGGTCTCTTAGAAGCTAGTTATGCGAATACTGATGCTAGGTATTTATATGTTGTAATATGATGTATATATGTTATGTTTTTCATTGTAATCCTACATATAATGCTATCAATGTATTTAAGGATTATGCTATTTGTTGGCGGACCATGTTCTCAAGGACCTGGCCAAGTTGTAACTGATGATTTATGACAACCAATCAGATCACATCATGATATTCAAAAAGATAATGCTAAGCATAAAAAGGCAATTAAGCATTATGATACACTTGCATCACGTGCTGCAACTAATGGCCATAATAGATATTTATAATAGATATTTATTTTTGTGCTCTTGACCAAACTGGTTTATTAGAAAGGCGACAATATTGCAACTCTACTGGTGGTCATATGATGATGGGGGATTCATTTAATTCTTCATTATTCAAACAAACTTTTCAACGAATATTTGCTACAGATGCCAAGGGTGATTTGAAAATAGCATTCAATGCAATCTTAGAAGTAAAAACATCTCAGAAAATTAAAGTTTCTGAAGCAATTGGATCTTGTGTATGTCAGTGGGAGAAAGGATCAAGTGTTGGAGTACTACAAGAAGTAGGCTTACTTGTCAGTGGAAATTTTGTTCATTGACACCATCTACAACAACAGCATTATTCTTTGAAGTTGCAAATTAACATACAGTCCCAATTCCGCAAAGTGGAAGAGGCTGTATTCAATTCATTATCCAATATTAACATAGTAATGGACAAAGGCGAATTAGAGTTACTACTATTGCAAGAAAGTAAATATATTTTTTATTATACATTATATGTATATCATAAATATTTATAATATCATAAATAATAATATGATATCATAAATATTTATGATGTTATAGGGATATCTTTAATTATCAGTTAGGCAGATGAATCATCATCTTTGCATCATGTAAGCATAGAATTTGAGGAAGCAACAGCTGTTTTTATGTCACGTTTAACTGTATTTCGAGCAGAAAATGACGATGGTCCAAATGTTTGAAGATGGGTTGATCATATTCTGATTAGACTTGTTAGTAGTTTCTATCATTAAAATTGTGCCCAATTACACTTAATATAAAGCTTAAACTTTATATATTTATACATATAGATTTACACATAAATATATATTGTATCTATTTTGAGGTGTAAAATCTTATTATTGCAGTATCAAAAATTCGGAGAATATGCAAAAGATGATCCAACTAGCTTTAGATTGGCAGAAAATTTTTCCTTGTATCCACAATTTATGTATCATTTACACAGATCACAATTCTTCAAGTATTCAATAATTCCCCAAATAAAAGTTAGTTTTTATAAGTAAGTTATTATTTGTATAAAACACATGATATATTTAAAACTTATTGATTCTTTTAGGTCTCATATTTCATATATCAATATATATTTTTTGATATTCTTTTTAACTGAAAGAAGAAAGGAGCATCTCAGATAAAGTTTTCATTTATCTTATGATAGCAGCATTTGTCATAAGTTGCTAGTGCATGTATTGCAAATATGCAATAATGCAGTTATTTGAAATTAAATTGAATGTTGCACACAAAATGGACACAGTATATATTGCGAATACACTAGCAACTTATGACAAATGACTGCTATCATAAGATAAATGAAAACTTTATCTGAGATGCTCCTTTGTTCCCATCTTTCATCGAGTGCGATTGTGATTGTGGTTGTGCAAGCTGAAGAAAATCTTTCGATTCGAAGAAATAAAGGTAACGTAAACTACGAATAGATAGATTTTAGTATTGATAAAGTTTCGAAACAATCGGTGTATGAAAATTGAAAATGGTGGTCGTTCTATATACAAGGTGTCCCATTTTAAATAACCTCAAATATTTCTCAAATAATACGTTTTACAGAAAAATGTTTCAGACAAAAGTTATATAGTTTCGAGGGGGCCATAAGATGTTACCATTGGTTTGACCTTGGACAGTCATTTGAAGGTCACGTGAAGGTCACTTCAATTTTTTTAAATTGCACCCCCTTTTTGGTTCCATTTAAGAAATTGAAGGTAATGCCGAAGTATAAGAAATTCAGAGATTTATCTCGAAGACAACAAAACAGACGATTGTTATCACAGGAACGAAAGAGAAATGTTACTGCCATTTCGATAACGAAAAATTGGCAAGACAATGTTATTGCTAAACACAATTCTGTTCATATAGAATGCTTCGAAAATGAGAATTTTGATACAAATAAATCTCCTTTGCAATCAGTAGATGTAGTACACGAGCAATTACATGATTCCGAGAACATTGAAAATATGCATGATTTTTTTTCAACATGTATTGCAACAGACAAAGAAAAAAACACTTTACAACAACGCTTACGTACTTGGGCTATAGAATATAATGTTCCACACACATCTGTAACAAGTTTATTGCGGATTATTCGAGAAGAAGGTCTCCAAAATTTGCCTAGCGATGCGAGAACCTTTTTACACACACCCACAGAAACGATTATTCGTGAATGCGCGAGTGGTCATTATTTCCACTATGGTCTGGAAAGAGCATTACGGGAGCGCTTAGAACATTATGAAAGTACCAATGATTTGATAAAAATTAACGTTAACATTGATGGCTTACCTCTTGCTAAAAGCTCAGCAAGTCAATTATGGCCCATACTTGGGCAAATATATAATAACAATCAATCTACAGAACCCTTTTTAATTGGAGCATATCACGGTTATAAGAAGCCTACGAATGCGCACGAGTTGTTAGAAGAATTTTGTGAAGAATATCTACATCTGCACAATGAAGGATTTTCATTCAAAGAAAAAAAGTATCAAGTAATAATCAGAGCTATTATTTGCGATGCTCCTGCCAAATCCTTTGTAACGGGTGTTAAAGGACATAATGGTTATTTTGGTTGCACTAAATGTTTTTGTGAAGGAGAATATTATAACCATAAGATGGTTTTTCTGCAAGAAAATGCACGATTACGTACAAACAATAATTTCCGCAATAGAGAAAATGAAGAACATCACGTTACAGTATCACCATTCGAATACTTGCCTATAGACATAATTAACAGTTTCCCCTTGGATTATATGCATGTAATTTGCTTAGGAGTAATGAAGAAGATGCTGCTTCTATTGATGAAGGGGCCCCATAAATCGCGATTACGTGCGGCACAGATAGAAGCATTATCCAAAGACATTTTAAATTTGCGTAAATTCATACCAATTGAATTTGCTCGTCGCCCACGAGGACTTAACGAATTAGATAGGTGGAAGGCAACAGAATTTCGATTATTCCTTCTTTATTTGGGACCTATTGTTTTACAGAAATATTTGGACGCTGATTATTACAAACATTTCTGTGCTCTACATATTGCTATACGTATATTATGCCATCCTGAAGATTGTTTACGTAACAATGAATATGCTACTGATTTGTTGAAATATTTTGTCAGAACATTTAAAGTATTATACGGAAAAGACACTATTGTTTATAATATACGTAATTTAATACATTTGTGTGAAGATGTAAAGAGATATGGATCTTTAAATACATTCTGCGCTTTTCCTTTCGAGAATTTTATGAAAGAACTCAAGAAAATGTTACGCAAATCAGAAAAACCATTGTCACAATTGAACAACAGAATTAATGAACGCGCAATAACTAAATGTGAAAGTAATTTTAATAATAGCAACGTAATAAATATACCGCTACTTCTACATCCAGATGGAAGAAATATGCCCTTAGGATGTGTAAATTCACACAAAAGTATGAAATTTGCAAAATATTTGCTGACGACGAATTCTGCAGATAATTGCTGTTATTTAAAGGATGGATCAGTGTTTTGCATCGAATATATCGGCTACAAAGATAACATACCTATTGTTGTTGGAAAAAAATTTTGTGATCTTCAGTCCATTGCAATGTATTCTTGTAATTCCCAAGACATGAATATTCATACAGCAACGCGGCAAACAAGTGTGGAAGTAGTATCAGCAACGCAAATTGATGCTAAAGCTGTAAAAATATTTTTCAATCACATGTATTATATAATGCCTCTTTTACATTTGTAAAAACTGTGAGTAGTGTTACCTTTATTTATATGCATATAGTACTACATTTATTTTTATGCAGATAAATGTTAAAAGTTATCAAAAATCTTCGATTTTAATCTTCCTTTTTCTAACGACTGTAACGTGAAAAATATTTTTTTTGGATATTTTCTCTTATATGCCAAAAATAACGCCAATTTTATTGCCATCACTTTTTGATACACTTAGAGCTTCTGCCCACAGGACGCGGAAACGCTTGCCACGCGGCAAAAAGTGACACAGTAATCAATCAACGTATTGTTGTCCTAGCGTTTATTAGCTACCGCGTAACTTTTTCCCGCGCGGCAAGCGCTTCCGCGTTCTGTGGGCAGGAGCTCTTATTTGTATATGTGTAATATATTTTTTAGCATTACTGAGGAAAATGATATTCAACATTTAATCAGTACTAAAATTTAACAATTTCAGATGTATTATGTAATATTTTTTGACGATTGGTGCTCCATAGTACCTGACGTTTGGGTAAATGTTAAGGCAAGAACCTTCAAATGGCCACCAAAAGAAATAAACGTCAGAAGAGCTGTTCAGAAAAATATTTTTCCCTGTGACGACTGGGATGTTCAACAGTATAGACGCATTGTAGGGCCATATGGTAATGAAACTGAAACTATGTAATTTTATTTTGGAAGAATTTTGTAATTACATCAAAATTATTTTGCATAGATTCTTATGAAACAGCCATACAAGCCGAGAAACGAGCAGAAATTGTATCCACATCCGATGAAGGACCAATGCAAGCACTAAGTCAAGGATATTCAATTATACAGGAACCACAAAAAAGAACAATTAAAAGACCACCGTTTCATGATGAACTTGAAAATTACAGCAAAACCGGTAATTAATTCTATTCATTTAATCGTTACCCAAGAAAAAAATGCATATAATATGGTCAGAGGTAAATATACATAATTAGATATGAAAAGATTTGACATATATATAATTTTATATAATCATACATAATAATATTCGAAAAATGATGTGATATGATCATATTTTTATTATCATATTCGACTAGATCTATTTATATATGAAAATAGATGATCAAATATTATTATATAAAGATGTGATCATGTCACGCCATTCTTCGGATATGATTATATAAAATTATATATGTTATCAAATCTTCATATCTAATAATTATGTATATTTACATCTGACTATATTATACCCATTTTTTTCTTGGATAGTGATAATAATTCTAATAATAATTCTACTTATTTAATTGTAATTATTTTATCGTTAATAAGAACAGTAAATTAAGTAATAGTATTTAACTTTGATAGAACATCTAAGCAAGAAAAAGAAGAATGCGTTAACGCCTCCTTGTAATTACGTACCATCTAATAATGTCAGCAATCTTCGAAACAAAGGATTTAATGGTATTTATGGTTTCAGTTTTTCTTCACGGGAAAAAAATTTGTCCTAAATGGATTTTGTCAATATCTGATCATGTCTTGCCAAATAGAGTCATATATGATATATGGTTATCATATATGACTGTATTTGATAATATATATCATATATACGACTATATTTGGCAAGACATGATCAGATATTGACAAAATCCATATATGACGAATTTTTTTTTCCCGAAAGTAGTAAAGTTAAGTTAACTGTATTCTATGGCTATGGTCAGGAAGATGTTATGAATGCTTCGAAAAATCATTCATATATCTTTATTTTCGTGGAATGTAGAACAAAAATAGAATAATGTTCCGAAGCATATCTAACGTTTCCCCGACCGCAGTCAAAGTTTAATAACATTAATAATATTTTGTAGGATCTACAGAAGAAACGAACCTCGTGCAAACGCCTTCTTGCAGTGGCGTACAAGTATCCGGAAATGTTACCAGTCTTAGTAACTTGAATGGTACGCATAATTATAGGATATATATGGATTATCTATGTGTGTGTGTGTGTGTGTGTGTGTGTGTGTGTGTATAAGTTGGGAAATGTGTGTGTATATATATATATATATATATATATATATATATATATATATACACACACACACACACACATATTTCCAAACTTACTGCAACGATAACAATGAACTTTATGTGATGACACTTGCTGTGAAGTATTACTTAAAGCTAAAATGAAATCCTATATAAATTATATTTTATATTTTGCAGAATATATGATGAAGAAAAGTGTGCGTCTTACTTCTTGTGTGCAAGTACCCAGAAATAGCAGCCAATTTAATAAAGGCAAGCAAAATAATGGTATGTTTTTTTACTTTTCAGGAAAAAAAGAAGCTTATATAAAGAAGTGATTAAATACTTTGTGAAGTTCAATTAATGATTTGTTGTTAATAAATTGTATTTATTTATTTCTTATCTAATTAAACTATTCATGAAGTATATAGCCACTTGTTTATAAGCAAACTCTTATAGCAATATTTAAATTAGATTATGTTTATTAAAAAATTATCTTTTTAAAAAAGGGTGCTAAGTCCACATCAAAAACTGTTACATATACTTAAAAAATTTTCAAATTATTTTAATTTTGTGTAAAATATATTCTAGAAAAAATAATATAAAAAATTGCGTTAAATGAAAATTATATAAAATAGTTTACAATGAATGAAATTTAATAACACTGTGATGAACAGTATAACTAACAAAATGAACTCACAGACTTTATATTTACAGATGTTGACATTACTGATGAGGAATGGTTGAACGAAAGTTTAGTAGGTGATTACGTGTCTTGCGATAATGCTAATGTGCGTGATGATGGTAATGGGCTTAATAATGACAATGTGCCTGATGATAATAATGATGATGATGATGATATTGGTGACAATATGATTAGCCCCGATAATGTGCTTGACGGTGATGACATGACAACTTTCAATGCCAACGGCAATCATTTGGAAAAATGCTGTGGTATGTATTAAACTTTATTCTTTATTCTTCCTTCTTAATTATATCGTTATATTGTACTTATAATAGCAATATGTTATATGTACTTAATTTCGTATGTATGTACTTGTGTAAAATAACTAAACAGATAATTTTAATGATACTTATAAAGAGAAATAAATATTTTTCTTTTTTATCTTATACAGATGCGTGTCGTACCAAACAAAAAATTATTAAAAATCTCACAAAAGAATCATTAAAAATCTCACAAAAGAATACGAGACAGTTGGAGATAATAATAAATTTAATAAATAACGCAGGACCAGCTAATACAATATATAATAATGACGAAGTCCAATTATTGCCGGAATTTCCGCTATCAACAGTTGACGAATTTTTCAAATTTGACACGGATCTCCAAAAGGACAGAGAGATTCGGAAACAATTAGTGAGTACTTTTCTGTTTTTGCGTCCATTTCTTTTTTCTTCTTCTCTCTATTTTTAAATGTGAAATAAATGTATATTTCTATAATTCAATCAACAACAAAAATTCTTTTGTAGAGATAAAAGTAGAAGACAAAATCTAGATATTGAATATACTGGGTGTCACACTAATTAATTTCTCTCATTATTTTGTACATAAAAGTATTAAAATAAGATAATTGGTGTAAAAAAAACACATAGTTGTTTCGAAAAAAAATATGTAATTTGCAATTAACAATTACAATTTTTTCTTAAAAATAACTATGTTTTCTTTACACCAATTGATTCCTCTCATTATTTTGTACATAAAAGTATTAAGGTGAGGTAATCGAAAAATGAATATTTTACGATTACCGCACCTTAATACTTTTATGTACAAAATAAGATATTTTACGGTTTATATAAAATTAAGAAACGATTTCAAGCCTCATAACTCTACAAGTACTTAATGAAAACTAACTTAATTATAGTGTTTTGGAAAGCTCTCGAGATAAGCTACAAGAATAATAACGTAATGAAAAATAAATGGTTCCATTTAAGAAATTGAAGGTGACCTTCACATGATCTTGACAACGCTATTCAAGGTCGTACTAATATTACTGTGCATTATTTGAAACCCTATAACTTTTATAGGAAACATTTTTGTCTGCCGTTCTCGGTTTTCGAGATATTCGGCTGATACGGGTGGTCTGACACACCCTGTATGTATATATATATATATATATATATTTATTTATTTATTTATTCATATAATAAAAACAATTTTGAAAAATAAAATAATGAAAATAATAGGCTCAACATAATAATAAATTACTAAGGGGTAAAAAGGCAAATAAAAATCAAAAGACACGCGGTTATTAGTCCGCAAATTTAGATATATAGTATAAAATATTTACTTAAATTTACTTAAAGCGTAATATATAACATTCTTTTAAATTTTATTACAATTTTTGCTGCCTTTTGTCGCTTAGTAATTTTGAAAGAAGCTCTTAAAATATATTAAATTCATGTTTCCTTTTTCTTCAAGCGGCTTAAATTGAAAATATTATTAAACATTTTTGTAACATTCTGTTATAGAAAAGGAAAATTGCAAAAATTGGAGGAAACACTTTCGTTCACAAGACAAGGAATATTATAAAATACACATTATCGGATGAATTGTGCCGCAAATTATCATGGACAGGCCAAAAAGGATCAACGGCAATTAAGGACACAAGTTTTGTCACAGTTATTATGGGTAATTATTATTTCTTTAAGATATATTTTTATTTCTCCTTTTTATGTAATATTGTTTAAAAATAGTTGCACCTTTAATGTATTCGAACATCAGTATTCGAGATAGTATCTAACATATGCTTAGATGTAACGTGCACTTTTAACTTTAAATTTTTCTTCAGAATTATTAATAAGATCTTACTTCAAATTTCGTTCAAATATTCTTCTACACTTTATACTCTTTCCAATTTTTTACGGATCAAAATTTTTATATTCTTTCCAAAAGTTGCAAACGTTTATAGCTATACTTTACTTCATGACTACCCTATTCTAACTATTGGAATTAAAGCACAAAATATTTTAATAATTATGTAACAAATCGTTTTTCAGCATACGTTTCGGACGACGAAAAAAGTAATATGCACGATATTAAAAAGACCATCCAAGAATGGTTACGACATGCGGGAGATCGCCTCAACTATTTAAGAAACAAGGAGAAAAAGGTTGGTAAATTATTGAAAATTCCATACGATATTATTTAAAAAACAATAGGGCTGTATAATGTTGCTGCATAACATTTTTAGTGTTGAAAATGAGAAAACATTGAAATTAATATATGTTTTTTAATATATGTAAATGTATATCTTAAATCATATTTCACTTATATATTTAATTTTGTGTGTGTGTGTGTGTGTGTGTGTAAAAAATTAAATTCTATATTGTAAAAAAAAATATATTAATTATCTTTTGTATATTTTCTTACAGCACTATGACAGTTTTGAAGAAAAAATATGTAATTTGCAATTAACAATTCCATATTTTTTCTTAAAAACAACTGTGTTTTTTTTACACCAATTGATTCCTCTCATTATTTTGTACATAAAAGTATTAAGGTAAGATAATCGAAAAGTGAATATTTTACAAGATATTTTACGGTTTATGTAAAATTAAGAAATTATTTCAACCCTCATAACTCAAAAAGTACTTAACGAAAAGGTATTTACTGATAGTGTTTTGGAAAGCTCTCGAGATAAGCTACAAGAGTGTGCAAAAATATATAGGGTGTTCCATTTAAAAAAATTGAAGTGACCTTCACGTGACCTTCAAATGACTCTTCAAGGTCAAACCAATGATACCATCTTATGGCCCCCTCGAAACCAAACAACTTTTGTCTGAAATATTTTTCTCTCCCGGGCTTGGTTTTCGAGATATTCGACTGGTCGGATTAAAATGAAACACCCTGTATATACACTTTTTGTAAATATTAAAAAGTAATTATACATTGAATAGTAATGTAGCGAGCTATGCTTTAACACTAATAAATATTATTCTTTAACTTTAGCGTCATAAAAATCGTAAATCAATTACGATGTACAGTATAATTATCTATTAATGGTGGATGAGTTGGTTGCGCTGCGTGAGTTGTGAGTCACTGGGAGACAGTTTTCACTTGTTTTTACTTCTCTTTTCCTTGGCTCGTTTATTGTCTCATCTCACGTTCGTCTTTCACGCAGCACACAGCACGCAGGCTTTGAAAAATCTAATATAAAAAACGACTTGTGCAACGTTTTAATTTGTCTAAAATATAATTGTGCATTGTGTGACAACTATTTCGTGCAATAGCAGGCAGATAGTTTCATTAAAATTAAAGCGGTAAGTACTATATACTACGTCCTATAATCATTTACTGCTTCATTTACGTAGATTAAGCATTGTTTACTGCTTCATTTATGTGCTTCATTTACTGCTTTATGTAGGTTAATCATTGTTACAACATAATTTTTCTTCATGTTTATTTCTTAATCTAATAATATACTAGTCTAATATCATTAAGTAATGTAATTAATACAAAGAAAAATTATTAAAAGCAACAGGTTTATAAACATTTTTTAGCCAAATATACGATTCACCGCAAACTTAATGTTAAAACTTTTGAAAAGCACATATATTATATTATATCAAATCTTAAATATTGCTTCTAAAAAGTTGTACTATCTTTCCAATTTTTATACGAATATAATATTTTTATCTCTGTTTAGATCCAATTTTTAAATTATTTTATTTCTTAAATTCCAATTTAGTAAATTCGTTAATATGAAATGCATAATTCTATGTACACTTAACGCTACATATGAGTGATGAATAAATTCTCTATTGCTTATTTATAATTTATTAATAATATAAGTTTAGACATATGCAAATTAAGACAATTTGCTATATATGAAGTTTTAATTCTCTTTCTAATATTGTTTATTTCAGCTATCCTATAAAGTTTCTATAAATAAACATGAATTGTTTTATGTTTTAGGTATTGTTCATTACATTCGGATCGATAAATTTTTAATTAAACCTGCACTTTTCATCTATTATTTCCTATATATATTATATATTCTATTAATTTCTTTGTGTCTCTCTGATGAATATAATTCAAAATGCCAAATAAAAAAAGTCACAGAGAAAATTGTGTCGGAAAGTTAACGAAAGACTCTATCTGTCATTAGCAACAATTAGTGAAACAAATCAATTAGCAAATCATGAAATAATCTCAGATCAATATTATAATCAGAATAATGAAAAAATATATAAGAGTAGTGTTGATAATGAAATTGATATTGATAAAAATGATAATAGTGATTTTCTAAATAACGATAACATTTTATTAAATAGTCAAGACAGTTTGAAACAGAATGATTATTCTTCTCTTAGTGATTTACAACAACGTAACGACACTAGTATTTCACTTCCGTTATTTGCAAAGCCTACGGAATCTCTTACCACAAAATTAGAAAAATGGTCCATTGACAGAAATATTAGTCTAACTGCATTTAAACAGTTATTAGATATATTACGTGAAGAACCATTGTTGACTAATATTTTACCAGCTGATCCACGTACAATTTTGAAAACAGCCCGCAAATCTAATTCTTTAAACAATTCATTTCATTATTTTGGTATACGCAACTCACTAAATTTTTTAAGTTTAAAGCATAATATAATTGTTGATCAAAATACAGAATTTTTTCTTGCAATTAACATTGACGGGCTGCCTTTAACAAAAAGCACATCAAGTTCCTTTTGGCCAATTTTGGGTACAGTCAAATCAATTAAATCTGAAAAATCAAGTATTTATAATAGCTTTATATTATGGAAGTGAAAAACCTAAAGCCAATGAATTTTTAAAGGAATTTGTAGAAGAATGTATAGAATTATCAAATGGAATAATGATACAATCTGTATTATGTAAATTCAAAATTTCAATGTTAATTTGTGATACCCCAGCCAAATCTCATATTTTATCTGTTAAAAGTCATTCAGGTTATTTTTCATGTACAAAGTGTGATCAGGAAGGGGATATGGTTAATAATGTTTTATGCTTTGTTGAAATAGAGAATTATAGAAAAAGAACAGATCATTCATTTAGAAATACCCTTCAAGTCGAACACCATACAGGAGAAACACTGGCTTCAAATTCCTAATTTTAATATGACAGAATAGCGCTTCCTTATCAGGATAATTTTGAAATAGAACATAAACACTTCAAGCAAAACTGTACTTTATTACAGTCGACACACACACTAGACTTGTGTCGTTCAGGCGTACAAAACTAAGAATTACAGTACAGCGGCCTCTGTAGCGAGAAAACACATAAACATAAAAACTGAACCTAGATAGGCAGACTCACTAAAACGAACAGTCAGACATAAGATAAAACAGGCGCGCTGAGTTTTAAAGAACACAAAGACATTTTTAATATATTGCCTATTTATCACTCCGCCTCAATATAACACGAAAATGTCGTACCTACATAAACATTTTAAACAAAACAAAAATGTCTATTTTTCTTATTTACATTTCCGTAATACCAAGAGATTCACGCAATTTTATAAAGAGCTCACCAGTCAAACCTTTCGTAAAAATATCCGCAACTTGTTCTTTGGACGGAACATACTTTACATCAATCACTTTATTATCAAACAGTTCTCTAATAAAATTATACTTTACGTCTATATGTTTGAGTCTACGATGTTCCCATTTATCAAGCAAATGAATGCAAGATTGATTGTCTTCAAAAATTACGGTGGGACCATCAAACATTACACCAAAATCACGCAATAAATTTTGCAGCCAAACCAGCTCTGTTGCAGCACTCGCCAGTGCCACGTACTCCGCCTCTGTAGAAGACAGGGCTACAGTGGTTTGTTTACGCGTTGCCCATAACACTGTAGCGTTGTATACCCGAAACAGGAACCCTGACGTCGATTTTCGATCTGCATCTCCTGCCCAGTCCGCGTCAGCATATCCCATCAGTGCTGCGTCGTTTCCGCTTCCAGACCGTCGATAGAAGAGACCATAGTTGAGAGTGCCTCTTATGTAACGTAAAATTCGTTTCAAACCATTCCAGTGCAGATCAGTGGCATTACTCTGAAAGCGACTGAAGTAATTCACTGATGCACTCAAGTCCGGCCTTGTTGTCAACATCAGGTACATGAGGCATCCGATGAGCTCCCGATATGGTTTCTTCTCGATGATGCACTCCAAATTTTCCTTGTTCAGGTTGTCTTGCTCCTTCCACGGGTTGACTTCCATCGGCGTCTTCGCTGCTTTACATTCGTCCATTTTAAAACGAGATAACAGATTCTTCATATAGGCTGATTGACTCAAGAACATTCCAGCTTTTGTTCTTTCTAATTTAATACCCAGAAAATTATGCAATTTTCCCAGGTCTTTCATGGAGAACTCGTTCATCAGGTAGGCCTTTAATTTACGTAAATCCTTTTCATTATTGCCAGCAATGATGATATCATCCACATACAGCAGCAGATAGATCTTGGAATTTCCATTCGTACGGATGTACAAACACCTGTCATTTTCAGATCTTCTAAATCCTAGACTTCTCACAAACTCATCAAATCTTGCGTTCCAAGCGCGTGGCGCCTGTTTTAATCCATATAGGGACTTGTTTAACTTGCACACAAGATTGGAATTGTTATTGATACCTTCTGGCTGCTTCATATAGATTTCTTCTTCGATGTGTCCATGAAGAAACGCGTTCTTGACGTCCATTTGACTCGCCAATAAAACTTCGTGATTAACAACAGATAGTAGAGTTCGAACCGTGGTTAAACGAGCTACTGGTGCATAGGTCTCTGAATAATCGAAACCTTTTCGTTGCGAACACCCTTTGACCACCAAACGTGCTTTATAACGCTCGATATTTCCGTTCTTGTCTCTTTTAATTTTAAATATCCATCTGTTATCGATCACTCTCTTTCCAGGCGGCAATTCCACAAGATCCCACGTTCCGTTTTCCAGTAATGAATCTATCTCATCTTGTACAGCCTTCTTCCAGTGATCTTTGTCCTCTCGATTTTCTATTTCGCTGAGATTTTCAGGAATTTCATCAAGAAAACTTTCCGCGCTAAGTGCCATAGCACAATAATCATCCAGATGTTTAGGCCTGCTTCTAACTCTGGAACTCCGTCGATAACCTGTGTTGCTGCCTTTTTCCTTCTGTCGAGTTGCTTCTGACTTTTCATCGGATTGGTCATTTGTTGATACTTCACTTTGATTTCCAGTATCGTCGCTGGTTTCTGGAACTCCTGCTCCTCCGCCTTGATCCCGCAACTTCTCATTATCTTCAGTTTCCGCTTGACTTGGCAGACTTTTGTCATAGAAGTTGTCAGTTTCGAAACTAAATTTCGTTTCATCGAATACGACGTCTCTACCAAAGAGTAGCTTATTGTCCTCAGGACACCACAATCGATATCCGTTCGGACAATATCCCATCATGTGACATTTCTTCGAGCGAGACTCGAATTTTCCTCCCACAATTTCCTTGGGAATGTGTAGATAAACTATGCTTCCGAATACCCTCAGTTTCCGAAGATCTGGTCGCTCACCGTACCATAATTCTGCCGGTACTTTATCTTGCAAGGCACATGTTGGACTACGGTTGATCAGGTATACAGCAGCCAACACCGCTTCCGTCCAAAACCGTTTGTTTGTGTTTGAATTAAGTATCATACATCGAACCTTTTCTATAATCGTCCTATTCATACGTTCTGCGACCCCATTCTGCTGTGGAGTATACCTGATTGTAAATTCATATTGTATACCGTTACTCTCGAAATATTCTCTTGTTTCGTTGGAGATATACTCTCGGCCGTTATCGCATCTGAAACGACTCACCTTTTTGTTAAAGTGCGCTTCAGCCATTGCCTTGAACATTTTAAAGTGTCTAAGTACTTCACTTTTCAAACTCAAAGTGTAAGCTACCGTGAAATGCGTGAAGTCATCTATAAAGGTCAATACGTATTTCTTTCCGTCATATGAAGTAGTATCCATCGGTCCACAGAGATCGCTGTGAATTAACTGTAACGGACGTTTAGCTCTTACCCGATCCTGTTTATGAGGGAGCTTCGTCTGCTTGCCCTCAACACAATACTGACACAACTTCGAAACCTTATCTTCTTTGTCGATCTTGATTCCATCAGTGATGTTCAAAACCTTCTTCAGCCCGTTGTTACTGATATGACCCAACCTCTTGTGCCATAGTTCCGCATCTTCTGACACCGTACACACATTGGCACTTTCCATTTTCTCACAAAAGTCAAGTTTATACAGTTTGTCTTTCAGATACGCAATTGCCACGACTGTATTTCCTTTGCGAATCACTCCCTTACTGTCTTCAAAACTTACAATAAATTTGTTCATGTCCAACTTCCTGATTGACAAGAGACTACACTGCAAACCCGGCACCAACAGAACCTCTTTAACCGTGATTGAGTTCACTTCTCCATTCACCAGAGTCTGTACGTTTAGTTCGCCAACTTCCTTCGCCGTTAGAATTTGACCGGATTTTGCCACTTTTATTTTTAATGGTTTAGGCAACAGTTTTACATTATTCAGACAAACGTGTTCGTTCGCCATGTGTTCCGTCGCACCAGAATCCAAATACCAGTCGGAGTTATTAACAAAGTTTTCTTCTCCTGCACAAAAAGTGTAGCTTGGACCACTTTCAGTATTGGCTTCAGCTGCAACATTTGCAACCTCCGAGTTTTTGTTCTTCTTTGGTTTCTTCTTGCAATCAGTTCTTTTATGACCAATCAGGCCACAGTTGTAACATTTATACGGGAAACGCTTTGACGCCGGTTGTTTATTTCCACTAGCCTTGCTGTGATTTGCCGCAGTCACAAACGCCGTCGAAGTTTTACTATCGTTCTGCGCTTCCTCGACTGATCCGCTTCGTTTCGCTTCTTCGTCGAGTAGACGATTTTTCACAAAACTAAGAGTCAGCTTGTCGGTCGATAACGTCTCGATCGCTGTTACCACTACGTCATATTCCGTAGGCATAGTTAACAGTAGATGGCACACCACGTCCGTGTCCTCTAGCTTCGCCCCTGTAGAGCGCAACTCTCGTATCAACCTATCAAATTTCAGGAAGTGACCTCCCATTGTTTCCGACGTCGAATATTTCATGGTTAGAAGTAATTTTCTGAGTCTAAGTTGGCTAGCTATGCCTTTCCGTTCAAAGGTGTTCGACAAAACTGTCCAGATTCCATGCGCTGTATCTTCATCTTTCACGTATTCAAGATGGCTGTCCGCAATCCGCTGCACAATCTGCGATTTACACTTCCGATCATTCCTTTTGAACTGTTCCAACTGTCCCTCTTTTGCAGAACGCACTGCCGCACTATCGGCTTCCTCAATGGTGACCATTGACGTATACGCCTTTTTTACGTATTCGAGTAGTTCATGTTCCTCTAATAACGTTTCCATGCGAAATTTCCAATTGTCGAAGTTCGTCCCGTCAAACAAAGGGACCTTGAACCTGTCCTGTTCCGCCATGACTGATAGAGAAATCCCGTTCGATACGACGCGTCACAAAGGATTCGCGGTTGCACACTTATTTGCCCGAACAATCACTTATTATCAGTCTGGGCCCATAACCTGACAGAATAGCGCTTCCTTATCAGGCTAATTTTGAAATAGAACATAAACACTTCAAGCAAAACTGTACTTTATTACAGTCGACACACACACTAGACTTGTGTCGTTCAGGCGTACAAAACTAAGAATTACAGTACAGCGGCCTCTGTAGCGAGAAAACACATAAACATAAAAACTGAACCTAGATAGGCAGACTCACTAAAACGAACAGTCAGACATAAGATAAAACAGGCGCGCTGAGTTTTAAAGAACACAAAGACATTTTTAATATATTGCCTATTTATCATAATATGATTAATAATGTACCTTTAGATTATATGCATAATCTTCTATTGGGTGCAACAAAAAGGTTGTTATGTTGTAAGCGTTATGGATGGATATTTGGCCTCCCCATAAATTACGTGCTTCGAGTATTAATAAAATTAACGACAATCTTCAGGTCTTAAGAAAATATATTTCTTGTGAATTTGCAAGAAAAACTCGGCCAATAAATGAATGTAAAAGATTTAAGGCAACCGAATTTAGACTATTTGTATTATATACAGGTCCAATAGTTTTGAAGAAAGTAATACCATTGAAAGAGTATAATAATTTTCTTACGCTAAGTTTAGCCAGCTCAATATTGATAAGTAATCACTACACAAAATTTGAGAATTATATTTCATATGCCGAAGACCTAATCAAATATTTTATTAAGAATTCAATTGAAATTTATGGACCCGATTTTATTTCGCACAACATACATAGTCTATTGCATTTAAGTGATTGTGTGCGCCTATTTGGTTCACTCGATGAATTCAGCGCTTTTCCATTCGAAAATTATATGCAGAAGTTAAAAAAGTATATCCGTAGGCATTCGCAGCAGCTGCAACAAGTTGTGTGTAGAGTTAGCGAGGATAATAATTTTTTGCAACCAATACAATCTGCAAATGATAATTCCACAACGTTATTGCGGGAACATCTTAATGGTCCATTAATAAATAATTGCACTTCTCCGCAGTACAGGAAACTTAAGACAATTAATTATTGCTTAAATATTTTAAAAGTAGCTGATCGATTTGTTGAATTGGATGATTCAAGTATCGTTGAAATACTAAATTTTGCTTCATATCAAAATAAAATATTTTTAATAGGAATCAAGTATATTCCACACAAAGATTTCTATTCAAAGCCATGTTTTTCTTCATTATTTGATATTAAATTTATTGCAAAATACAATAATGTATTTCAAATGTGGAGAATTGATAAGATTAAAAGAAAATTACTAGTTTTACCATACAATGATCAATATATTGCATTTCCTTTACTGCATTTATAATTGTTTTAAATAATTTCATGATGATAATAATCGATCACATTTTTCAGTAATTAGCTAGAAATTAAATATTTGATAATTTTTTTAAAATTTCATTTAGAGGCTTTATATTAGCTAGAAAAGAAAAATAACTTATATTTTTCGTGAGTTTTCGATTGTTGGTTCTGATCCTTTTTAAATGAAAAACAAATATGACAAAAAAAAGATGGTTAATTAATATTATAAAATATATATTGATGTGTAAGTGTAAATAATGTAATAATAATTTAAAAAGCTAAAATGTTAATTGAAAAGATTAATTAATTAAAAAAGAAAATTAACACTTGAAAATTATCTTTTGTGAAATTTCACTTTAATTTTTTTAAATATAAATCATTTTTTATTAATATATATTATTAGGTATATACCATTATCAAGTATATATCATTAGATATTAACATATGGTATTGGCTTGGTTTGGCAATCAATGAGAAATCAGTTTAAAAAATAATCAATTAACCATAATCTTTATTTCTGAAATTTTAAATACTCTGAAATTTAAATACTCTATATATAACAAGTTCAATATTTTTCGGAACCAACAATGGAAAGCTAACGAAAAATGTAAGTTATTTTTCTTGTTTAACTAGTATGAGATCTTTAAATATAATTAATTCAAATATATGATAATAATAACACAGGTCTACAAAAAATGGGGTCATGATTGTTGTTGGGCAGCTGGGGGTCATTTCCGAAGTAATTTTCTGCGTAGAATCCGAATCCGAGGTCAGAATTGGCCCATCACGTCAGGATTTTGAGATATTTGAGGTTATATACTCGAAAAATGGCTTTTTGGGCTACTTTTGAGGTTATGTACAGGACGCACAAAATTTTTTAGCTCTTTTCTTCTAATTGCATCATTTAGTACTACTCTTTCCCTTCAAAATGAGCTGTCGAATGGTCATCTACGATTTTTCCTTGCAAAGTTACGGCCATTTTAAGATGACATGATGAATTCCAAACCCTGCGCCGTTATAGCCCAACAACCTCATGAGCATTCACATTAAACCTGTAAACTCTGAACTATAAACCCGAAAACCTGGACTGAAAACTGTATATATGGGTTTTTGGGGTCGCTGATTACGAATCTGATCTCAGATCGACCCCAAACCTATCATACAGGGTTTAGCAAAAGTGTGGAAACCCCTTAATATTTCGAAAAATACGCATTTAAAAAAAAAATGTTTCATACAAAAGTTATAGGGTTTTATGTGGCGCATTACAGCAACATTATTATGACCTCGAATAGCGTTGTCAAGGTTATGTGAAGGTCACCTCCAACTTTTTAAATGGGACACCCTATATGCTTTTGCATATTCTTGTAGCTTATCTCGAGAGCTTTCCAAAACACTATAATTAAGTTAGTTTTCATTAAGTACTTTCCGAGTTATGAGGCTTGAAATCATTTCTTAATTTTACATAAACCATAAAATATCTTGTAAAATATTCATTTTTCGATTATCTTACCTTAATACTTTTATGTACAAAATAATGAGAGTAATCAATTGGTGTAAAGAAAACATACAGTTGTTTTTAAGAAAAAATATGGAATTGTTAATTGCAAATTACATATTTTTTCTTAAAAACAACTATGTTTTTTCTTTACACCAATTGATTCCTCTCATTATTTTGTACATAAAAGTATTAAGGTAAGATAATCGAAAAATGAATATTTTACTAGATATTTTATGGTTTATGTAAAATTAAGAAATGATTTCAAGCCTCATAACTCGGAAAGTACTTAATGAAAACTAACTTAATTATAGTGTTTTGGAAAGCTCTCGAGATAAGCTACAAGAATATGCAAAAGCATATAGGGTGTCCCATTTAAAAAGTTGGAGGTGACCTTCACATAACCTTGACAACGCTATTCGAGGTCATAATAATGTTGCTGTGTAATGCGCCACATAAAACCCTATAACTTTTGTATGAAACATTTTTTTTTAAATGCGTATTTTTCGAAATATTAAGGGGTTTCCACACTTTTGCTAAACCCTGTATAACTAAATCCACAACTATAGTTGACGTGATGGGCCAATTCTGACCTCGGATTCGGATACTACGCCGAAAATTACTTCGGAAATGACCCCCAGCTGCCCAACAACAAAACCTTGTAGACCTGTAATTACACAGTAATTAATCAATCAGTTTTGTATTTCAGTTTCGAAATTCTTGTTTATTTAAATTTATTAATCTGTTTATTATATGTATTGATTGCTTTAGAAAAAATATTATTTTCCTCTAGTCTTCGGTAATTATATTTTAGAAAAAGATCCTTTTGTTGTATGAATTGTATGAATTTTCTAACTAATTTTTTTTTACCTAAATATATTCACTGAGATATACCATAGATAAAAGTTGGGCTCAACAATTGGGATCTAAAATTGACTACTGACAGATTGTCAAGTCATTGAATTTGAATATCTCTAGCCCATGAAAATCTTAATATAAAAAATTATCAGTATTTGAGGATATTCAAATAACGAAAAAAATTTCGAAGAAGGGTCAGTTATAATATTTATTTTATTCTTTGATTAATTTTGATTTATTTGCTAAATTATAGTTTTTCTCTTTGGCACAATTTTGATTTGTTTATTTCATTGTCTATTGAAGAAGTTTTTAATAATTAAATTTAAGTTTTAGGAATTTCTAAGCATTGATTAATATATGTGTATAGATGACTTGGCTTGTCGTTCGATTCAAAGAGGATAATACTGTTGAGGCAGTACGGAAAAAATGATTTCTGACAAAAGAATCTATATGCTATTGGCCACCAAAAAGTTACGATAATGCAGCTATTAAAGCATCAATAAAAAATCAGCACAGTCCTGACTCGAGATGGATGAAATACGAAGCAATTATTTTAGGCACATATGGTAAATGTCGTTTATATTATATTAAATTTTTCTGAAATTATATAATAAAATTTTAATAAATATATAATTATAATTTTATAATTTTATAATTCTAATAAATATATAAATATATAATTATATTATAAAATTTTTATAAAAAATAAATCATTAATTTATTAATAAAGAATTATACTCAAACTATGTTATTAATACAACATTAAAGAGAACATCCCACTGAATACGTCACGGCGCAGTATGTTAATGTACATCAACGTACCACGCCATGATGTACTCATGGTATATCCTCTTATTAATACTTATAATTATTAAAAATTTATAACAAGTTCTGTAATGTAGAATAGTTCTGTGCATTTTTAGTAGCTTCATGCGAATAACATCTTTTGTAATACTATGCACTTGCAAATATTATATTATATACAACAAACGGTGCTATTTTTATTAGTTATATTGTTCGTCATTGGTTACACAAGTAATAATTGTTTAGCTGACTTAAATATTGCTAAAAAAAAAGTAATCAAAGCTCAAAATACAGACGATCTTTCATCACATACGGAGATTTTAACGAAAAAAATTAATAAATTACATAAGCGGAGACACAGCACGAATAAACACAACGATTATTCAGATACTGATGAGTCCTATGAGTCTAACTGTGGTATGTCTGATGAAAATAGTAACACGTATCCATCATTTCCACTTTCTGGCAACAGACATGTTGAACACGGTAAAATGATTACTTTTTTAGTAAGAATTCTTTTTATTTTTAAAAAATAATTTCCTTTATATTTAACAGATAATAATCGCTCTCCAACGCAAAGTCAAGATCAAAATATTACTAATGGTAAGTATTTTTGAAATCTTCATATAATAAAATATATATATTTGCATTATATTAACCAGATATGCTGAAAAAAAAACAAATTCCAAAGCCACTGGTTTGTCGCGTATCTTTGTAACATCACAGTTAAAATGGACCCGTTATAACCTTGTAAATCAAAAGTTGAATACAAGATAAACAAACGGGCTTCACCGTTTCAATGTCGTTACTTTGCCAAAATATAAAAGAGATGATATGGCAATAAATAGGCAAGTTTAGATATGCACACGTTGCATAAGCCCGTTGCAAGTTCATCCCCTGGTTCTCGTATCAATCTGTGAACAGTATATCATCCATACGTATTACGAGGGTTGCCTTTTAAGTTTTGCGATGTGGCAACACCTGTGTTGCCACATTAAATCTGACATCAGAATCGTGAAGTTTGACGTTTTTAATGGCATACGTCCTCAGAACGTTTTGTAATACGAGTGCTATTTGTGTTGTTTACAGTGACTTGAAAAATTCATCTCGGCCAAAAAATGGAATTAAATCGTGAAAATTTTCGTGCGATGATTTACTACGATTTTCGACGTGGATTAACTCAACAACAGTGTGCCGATCAACTTGCTTTGACTTTTGGTGATGAAGCACCACACCGGGCCACCGTGTTTCGCTGGTTTGCTGAATTCAATCGTGGCTGTCGTTCGCTCAAGGACGAATTCCGTGAAGGTCGTCCAAAATCGGTTGTTTTGTCAGAAAACATCGATTCTATGAGTGAAATGATATTGCAAGATCGTCATGTGACTTATCGTGAGATTGAGGTATCCCTAGACATTAGTTCCACCAGCGTACATTCAATATTGCATGAACATTTGGTCGTCAAAAAGATTTGTTCGCGTTGGATCCCACATAATTTGACAATCGCTCAAAAAAAGGCTCGTGTCGATTGGTGCAAAGAAATGCTCAAGAAATACAATCGCAGTGCTTCAAAAGACGTTTATAAAATCGTAACAGGTGACGAATCATGGATCTATGCGTATGAGCACGAAAGTAAACAGCAGTCGACTGTATGGGTCTTTCAAGGTGAGCCAAATCCAACAAATGTTGTTCGCGCACGAAGCACTTCGAAGCAAATGGTCGCCTGTTTCTTCGGAAAAACCGGACATGTGGCAACCTGTACCATTAGAACAACGTAGGGCGGTCAATTCTGAATGGTACACAACCATTTGTTTGCCAGAAGTCTTCGGAGAAATAAGGAAAACCAACCGCCGAAGACGGATCATTCTCCACCACGACAATGCGAGCTCTCACACATCGGCTCAAACAAGTGCCTATTTGAGCAGTCAAAACATCGAATTGATGGATCATCCGCCGTGCAGCCCTGATTTGGCACTCAATGACTTCTTTTTGTTCCCATCCATGAAGAATAAGCTGCGTGGTCAACGATTTTCATCGCCCGAAGAAGCAGTTGAAGCGTTCAAAATGCATGTTTTGGAGGTACCTCAATTGTAGTGGAAAAAGTGCTTTGAAAATTGGTTCAAACGCATGCAAAAGTGTATTGATCTTCATGGAGAATATTTTGAAAAACAGTAAAGCCATTTTCAATGATAAATATTATATGATATTTGTTTGTCGCAAAACTTAAAAGGCAACCCTCGTATTAATGATACGCATGGAAGATAATGCTGTAAAGCAACGGGAAACAATTTTATTGCGTCGTATCTTTATCACATCACTATTTACAATTCAAAATTACATAATACAGATACGCAACAAATTCGAACACGGCTTAGCAATTTATACATTTAAATATCTACTTTTGTTTTAGATAACATTTAATTATAATACATTATACATTTATACATACAGGGTGGCCCATTTTAATACATCCAGTCGAATATCTCGAAAACCAAGCCCGGGAGAGAAAAATGTTTCAGACAAAAGTTGTATGGTTTCGAGGGGGCCATAAGATGGTACCATTGGTTTGACCTTGAAGAGTCATTTGAAGGTCACGTGAATGTCAATTCAATTTTTTTAAATGGAACATCCTATATATTTTTGCACATTTTTGTAGCTTATCTCGAGAGCTTTCCAAAACACTATAATTAAGTACCTTTTCGTTAAGTACTTTTTGAGTTATGAGGCTTGAAATAATTTCTTAATTTTACATAAACCGTAAAATATCTTGTAAAATATTCATTTTTCGATTATCTTACCTTAATATTTTTATGTACAAAATAATGAGAGGAATCAATTGGTGTAAAGAAAAAACATAGTTGTTTTTAAGAAAAAATATGGAATTGTTAATTGCAAATTACATATTTTTTCTTCAAAACAACTATGTGTTTTCTTTACACCAATTGATTCCTCTCATTATTTTGTACGTAAAAGTATTAAAGTAAGATAATCGAAAAATGAATATTTTACAAGATATTTTACGGTTTATGTAAAATTAAGAAATTATTTCAAGCCTCATAACTCAAAAAGTACTTAACGAAAAGGTACTTAATTATAGTGTTTTGGAAAGCTCTCGAGATAAGCTACAAGAATGTGCAAAAATATATAGGGTGTTCCATTTAAAAAAATTGAAGTGACCTTCACGTGACCTTTAAATGACTCTTCACGGTCAAACCAATGGTACCATCTTATGGCCCCCTCGAAACCATACAACTTCTGTCTGAAACATTTTTCTCTCCCGGGCTTGGTTTTCGAGATATTCGACTGGATGGATTAAAATGGGCCACCCTGTATATACATTTAAAAAATTAATTATTATTTCAAAATAACATTGATGTTTTTCAATTCTAATAGTGTATTCATTTATTCCACTCTAAGGCCGGTGTAGTACACAGGTGGATTCAACGCAGGACGGAAAGGTTATCAGCATATGTATTCCTATGTGGTAAATAGCTTATGGCGGGCCCGCCACAGTCCGCCGTAGTGTGCTACCATAGGAATACATGTGTTGAAACTTTTTCTGCTCCGTTGAATCCATCCCTGTATTATATCCGGCCTTAATATAACAACCAATTTCATTAAATAACCATTATTAAATGGATCATATTTTCTTGTTATTTTAAGATAACTTCAAGCCAGCTACAGACAGCGCTTACATAAATGCTGGTAAATAATTATTTTCATTTATATTATGTGTTTCATTTATTTCGTATTTTCTAAATATTTCTTTTTGTATAATATTCTAATAATATCTAATACAACTCAACTTTCAAATTTTCAGAATTTAGAAAACAACTTTTTAAAGAAATTCATCTGATTAATCTAAAATTAAATGACCTTATAAGCAACGTTAATATACTTATAAAAAAAGCCCGATATACTGATGAGCCAGAACTTAATGATGATACTAATGCGGCTGTTAAGATTCTAATACAATCGTTTCCAGTTCTTACAGAGCAGCAACTAATGTCGATGGAAGAATGGCTATCGAGTTCAGCTAATAACATACATGCATTGGTGCGTATACTAAATTACTTATGTATTTTTTAAAATGTTATTTTACATAATGAAAATTATTTTCTAATAAATAACTTCTATTATTTTGTGAATTTAATATTTTAGAGTTATCAACTGCGTTTAATTGGAGGCATGGATCTTTGCCATGTAATCAAGGGTGTTATGTCGAGAGTAATTTCGAACGAAGTTGGGATGCTGTATTCTTGGGAAGGAGCCCGGCAAAAAAAAAACTTTTAAATCGTTAAAATTCGTCCAAGTTATTATTGATAAAATATATTATTTTAATATACACTCTAAATAATTTTAAGCACGTATACACCCTTGAGTCAAGCCTCCTAACCATATTGCGTAACCAAATGATGCTCGATAGTCAAATAGAAAAATTTGAATTTAAATCTAATCTTGTTACATTACTTTGTTGCTATCATTCCTTGATTAACTATTTCTGATTTAATACATTTCCTATAGGTTTGTGGCTCAGTCTGACGTGTATCTAATACTGCGTAACCATATTAATGTCTAACATCATTTTACGCGCGACACAGAAATACTGACAATCAGTAGGTCGCTCTGAATCTTAGGCTGTAATCCTGTAATACGTGTATTATGCGATGATGTTACGCATTAAGGCCATTTCACACACTTTCTGTAACGTAAACGTAACAGTAACATAAGGATTCGATCAATCTTATTGCTTGATTCGGCTGTCCGTCACGTGAATCAAGCAACGCGATTGATCGAATCCTTACGTTACGTATGGTTACGGAAAATGTGTGCAATGGCCTTTAAAGTTCGCAGGTCTGTTCACACCGGTTACGTTCCACAGTTACGTTGTAAGGCTCGAGTCATATGCGTACATAGCTTTATATACATAGCAGTATGATTTTAGGTGTTGTTCGACTGAATCTCAAGACAAAATCTGCAACAGAATCGGACATCATAGAAGTCATAAAAAAATTGGCTAGTTAGAAGTAAAGAACGCAGTAACAAGTTTCAATAAAAAAAAAAGCACAAAACACTGTATGTCAAACAGGTTCCGTTTGTGAAACAGACTCTATTTCTGAATCACCCTCCGTTTTTGAAAAAGGCTCTGTTTGTGAAATAAGCCAGAATCTTCATGATTAAGATACAACTTGGTGTTATTATTATTTGTTTTACATTTATTGTTGTCAATCTTTATCAGGTAGGATACTCGTGTTTGTCGTAAATAATCACACGCATTTATTAAGTCACTTAACTTTATTTTAGAAAAAATTATTAGGTAGAATATATCCCGATACAGATGCCAGAGAGAGAGTATATATTATCAAGATAGAAAACATGCGTGTGCGCGATATGTATCAATTACGCGTGCGCGTCATTGTGAATAAAGATCAACATTTGAAATTGATAATCGTTGTTACACTGAATATGAGAATATTCTCAATACCCTCCCTCAACGATTACATAGTTCCATATTCATTTATCCGTCAGTTGACATCCTTCTCGGTGTTTTCTCAGCTTGACTGATTGCAGAGGTTTTGTAAGCATGTCTGCAATCATTTCCTCGGTGCAATATCGTAAGTCTATGACTTCCTTTTCGACTAGATCGTTAACGAAGTGATATTTGGTATCAATGTGTTTGGTTCGATTTCGAAATTCTTTACTTTTTACCATCTTAATTGCACTTTGGTTATCTTCGTATACCCTTGTTGCTTTGATTTCCGTCTCGTCGAAGTCTTTTAGAAGTTTTCTTATCCATATTAATTCTTGACTAGCTTCTGCCAAGGCAATGTACTCTGCTTCGCAGCTTGACCAGGCTGTACATGTCTGCTTTCTGCAGGACCATGCGATTGCGCCTCCGTTGTATAGGAACAAGTGTCCACTATGTGATTTGCGATCTGTTGTATCTTCTGCCCAGTCTGCGTCTGAGTATACTACGAGACCGTTGTTACCTCCTAGTTTTAGTCGTAGGTTTTTTGTGCCCTTTAGGTATCGTACAACTCTCTTTGCTTCGGTCCAGTCGGTCTCAGTTGGTTGTTTAATGCGTTGACTCAAGATGGATACGCTGGCTGCGATGTCGGGTCGCGTATGTGTTGCCACGTACAGTAGAGCTCCGATAAGCTTATGGTATATATCATCGTTTACCATAGGCCTTTTGTCTCCCGTTAATTTCAGATATCCCGTGTCCATAGATATCTTCGATATTTTCGCATCCTCCAGCCCAAACCTTTCGACAATTTTTTGAATATATTTTTCTTGGTCGATGCTGTATATGCCCTCTGAATCCTTTCGTGCGTTGATACCGAGATAGTTTGTGAGTTCTCCGAGCCGTGTGAGCTCAAACTCCTGTTCGAGACTATTTGCCGTTTCATCTCTTGCTTGTTTGAATCTGCAACAAGAATATCGTCTACATAGATAATCATATATTGAGTTTTTCTTTCTGACTGTTTCGAGTACAAGCATGGGTCTGCTGTACTTTGTTTGTACTTTGTTTTGAATCCTAGTCTGATGATTGTTCCGTGAAGTTTTTCGTTCCACACCTTCGCAGCTTGCTTTAGTCCATATGGGCTTTTTGTAAGCTTGCATAGATGTTCTTTTCCAGCCACAACGTATCCCTTGGGCTGCTTCATAAAAATCGTTTCTTCGAGCTTTCCGTTGAGGAAAGCCGTCTTTTTTTTTATTTTTTCTTTCAAGATCCGCTTTGTGTATAACTTCTTGCTCTTCTTCGAGATTTTCAAGGTTTAAATCGACTTCTGCTAAGCGTGTCGCCTTATCTCTCGTAACTGTTTTTTCTCTTTCGATGGTTTCACTTTTCCCCTTTTGTTGGGCGTCACGTTCAGTCTCCCATTTTGTTCCCTTCGAGTAGTTTTCGTCAAACTTCACGTCGCGACTAATGGTGATCTGGTTTGTTTTGGTGTCTAACATCCTATAGGCTTTAGATTCCGTCGAGTAACCCACAAAAGTGAGCAAGGTAGCCTTAGTCGAGTTTCCTCCTTTTTTCTTTTGGTACGTGCGTGTATCCTTTAGATCCAAAAACTCTCAGCCTACCAACATCCGCCGTTTGTTTATTCCATAGTTCATATGGCGTTTTTTCTATCCCTCTACTGGGTAAAATATTCTGTAAAAAATTTGCCGTGCTAACTGCTTCGGCCCAGTACCTTTTGGCCATGCTCGCATCGATCAGCATGCATCTTGCTGCCTCCATAAGCGTCCTATTCTTTCTTTCTGCGACTCCGTTTTGCTCCGGCGTATGAGGAGCTGTATACTGTCCACGTATTCCCTCTCCTGCAAATAGTCGCTTGATTTCGTTATTGGCATACTCACGCCCATTTTCTGACCTTATTATATTTGGAGCTTTGCCAAATTTATTCTTCACATACCGTATCCTTTGATGTGCTCAACTGCTTCTGACTTGTTCTTTAGAAAATATATCTCCGTGTATCGGCTGTAGTCATCGATCATCGTCATGTATGTAATATCGCTTTCCGCTCGATGTCTCAGTTTGCATGGGACCGCATAGATCAGTGTGCACCAAATCTAGTACGTGCGTCGCTCTGTTTATACTAGTTTTCGGGAATGGATTCTTCGTGAGTTTGCCTTTCGCACAATATTCGCACACCTCTCGAATTCCGCAATCTTGTATTTTGATCCCTGATACCAGATTTTTGTCTTGGAGCAGCTGTATATCGTGTATGTGTCTATGACCAAATCTTCGGTGCCAAGTATGTTGACAATTTTCTGTGTGCGAGATCTGTTTCACAGCCATTGCTTTGGGCATTGCTTCTAGTGCGTACATATTTGATGAGAGAACTGCCGCATTATCACAGCGTTGTTCTTAACAATCTTACACTCTTTATCCTCAAATTGCACTATTAAGCCCTTTTCTGCTAATTTTCTTACCGACAATAAACTTTCGGTTAAGTCTGATACGTACAGTACATCATACAGTTTAATATTTACCTCCCTGTTATTTCCATCGATGCATCTCATGACACCTGAGCCAATTCCTGTCGCTTGAGCACTTAGTCCGTTTGCTAGAGTGACGTCTGGCAACTTTCTTGACTCAAAATCATTAAAAAAGGTTCTGTTTCTCGTCATATGACTTGTGGCTCCCGAATCTATACACCACGTATTCTTTTGAATTTTTCCTCGACGAGCGCTGAAACATATAAACCCCGATTGTATTTCTTCTGCGTCAACCTTGTTTGCTTTCTCTCCATTTTCTTTCTTCGTCTTCCACTTCTTATACTTTATGCAGTCCTGCTTGAAGTGTCCTTGCTTGTGGCAGAAAAAACATGACCTTTTTCCTTCACCTGTTGTACCACCGCCCTTTTGTGACGCCTTTAATGCTGTATTTTCTTCACTGGCGTCTGGCACACCTTTGCGTCTTTTATATTCATCAAGCAACCTCCCTTTGACCAAATCCAGTGTGAGTTCTGTCTCGGGTCTACTCTCGAGAGCTGTAATTAAAGTACTATAAGACTCTGGTAAACTGCTCAGTAACATGGCTACGAAAAGGTGATTTTTAATTTCTTCGCCAAGCGCTGTCAGCCTATCGACAAGATCTTGCATAGTAATTATATGCTGTTCCATATTTCCAGTCTCCGTTAACTTTAAATTACAGATTTGTCTCAGCAGATATACTTTACTGGTTAGAGTAGATTTCTCATGATAATTCTTAAGAGAGTCCCATATCTGCTTTGCCGTTTCTGCCTTACGAATATGTATAAGCTGTGCATCTTCTACAAGCAAACCTATCGTGGATCGAGCCTTATCTCTTCTTCCATGCTGCAGCCTGTGTAGCGTTGGCGCCGTCGAATTAACTTGATCCCATAATTCTTCTCTGGTAAGGAGGAGTTCCATTTTAAATTTCCATATGGTAGTTTTCACCATTTAGTTCGGTTATGCTAGACCGTATATGCTCTGCCATGATTAACCTCGAAATTGCCCACGTGCTGCACTTGAAGCGAACTTTATTCTTATTTTTCTCGCACTTTACGACCTACCTGGGCCCATAACCTGTTGTCAATCTTTATCAGGTAGGATGCTTGTGTTTGTCGTAAATAATCACACGCATTTATTTAATCACTTAACTTTATTTTAGAAAGAATTATTAGGTAGAATATATCCCGATACAGATGCCAGAGAGAGAGAGTATATATTACCAAGATAGAAAACATGCGTGTGCGCGATATGTATCAATTACGCGTGCGCGTCATTGTGAATAAAGATCAACATTTGAAATTGATAATCGTTGTTACACTGAATATGATAATATTCTCAATATTTATTAAAACTTAAAAGTACAGCAAGAGAGGTTTTAAGATTTCAAATACAAATAATTTGCTTGTTCTGCTACTAATGTATTTATCATTTTCATTTTATTCGATTTACTGCACATTTATCAGTATTTAGTTTTGTTTTTATTTCAATTGAGTTATTTTTATTTTAAAACTTTAAAACATATCGTTTAAATATATCATTTTGCTATAATACTTATTTTATTTTTGTAATTATTTGATTTGTTTAATTTATTTTTATTATGTTGCCTTACAATGTAGGTACAAAAAATTTATGCTAAAAAAATTTAATGTTACATATAACAACACACATGTTTATTTAGATATTTTAAAATATATTCTGAATTGTAAAATTTAAAAATATGTACTTTTTCAAACTTTCCAATATGTTCCGTTCCACCAATTGCTTATTCTTTCATTACATATTACTCATTATTTTAATCGATTAGTTTTTGACAATAAGGCATCAGGCATTATATTTTAGATTTTGATCATTTTGTATTTAGAATTTTATTATAAAAACAAATTTTAACTAATAATTTAATTATCTACCTTTAATTGTACAGGATATACACTATATGTATGTATTACAAATATTCATTCGACATTGAATATATCTATACTATATACATACATATAATATGACGTACAAAATACGTTTTTAAATATCATAAAAATATATATGCCAAAAAAATTATATTGATAATACAAAAATGTATGTACAGTGGATGTATATATGGATATATATTGAATCTTCCTGGGACCTCAAATAGTATATATACATATAATCTACGAAAATGCGTCTGAAAGATGTTCATTGCAGGTCATATGGATGTTCAAAAGCAATGCGCCGTAGATCTCAGGTAGATCCATTATATATCCATTTGTACATCCAGTGTACATACACGGAACATACATTTTCGTATATCCGTATAGTCACACTTTTAGCATATCCTATGTATATCCAAAGAATATATATTGTACATCATATGCATGTACTATGTATATCCAATGTGTATTTATATGTACATTGTGTACATATACATAGTACATGCATGTGATGTACAATGTACGTCCTTGAATATACACAAGATATGCGACTATATAGATATAAATCGGGTGGTGCCTCTTCCTAGGCTGCGGGAGAGGATGCCCCTCCATCGGTCGTGGTCGTGGTCGCTCGCCTGGGTAAGTGCTTTTTATTTTATATTTTTAATATTCTATAAATAACTTTAATTTGTTCACGTGCATGCGTATCGCTTTTCTACCTCTTTTTATTGTATAATTAACATCGGAGTTTTCCTCTAGAATTGTATATGGTCCTGTCCATAGTGATTCTAGTTACTTTGATCTTCTACGTCGTAGTGTTTCGTCATATACTAATACTTTGTCTCCTACTTTAAATTGTGTTTCCTTTGTGCTTTTGTCGTATTGTTTTTTAGCCTTAAATTTTTCTTCTTTTATGTGTTCTTTCGCGAGTTGATTTATCGCTCTTAATCTTTCTTTTAATTCCTGCGCGTAATCGTCATAATTGTACGTCGGTTTAGGCGGTTTTGTTAGCGCTGTCAGAATTTCGGCTTGATGTCCGTACACCAATTCGAAGGGTGTATATCCTGTAGCGGTATGCGGCGTTGTATTATAGGTAAGCATCGCGAACGGTATCCATTCATCCCAGTCTGTTTGATCTTCGTTTATGTAGTGTCGTAAATACTCGGCTAATGAGCGATGTGATCGTTCTAACGCGCCGTTGCTTTCCGGGTGATACGCGGTTGTTTGTGTTTTGTTTATTTTTAATAGTTTATAGGTATTTTTAAATATTTCGCTCATGAAATTAGTTCCTTGATCCGTTAGAATTTTTTCCGGTATTCCGTGTTCAAGTATTATTTTTATAACAAATTCTTTACTGATTGTATTCGCTTCTTGATTCGGAATCGGTATTGCCTTGCTAAATTTAGTTAAGTTATCTTGGAACGTTAGTAAATATTTATTTCCATTAGTAGTAATCGTTAACGGTCCGACAATGTCTAACGCGCATTTTTCAAATGGTTTATTAGGCGTATCCGTAATAATTAACGGTACTTTATTTTTTCGCGATAATTTATTTTTTGGGCAAGATTCGCATCTTGCAATATATCGTTCGACGTCTTTTGTCAAGCCTTTCCAATTGTGCTGAAGTCGGATTCTTCTTATTGTCCGTTCTATTCCTTGATGCCTATAGGTGCATCATGATATTCGGAGAGTATTTGCTTTTTCTCCTCTTCTGTATATGTTTCTGTTTGCTTCATCTTCTTCTTCTTCTTCTTCATCTTCTTCTTCTTCTTCTTCGTCTTCTTCTTCTTCTTCTATTATTAAGACTTCATGATTATTATTTTCATTTGAGGGTCCCGGTATCGCGTTGCGACTTAGTGCGTCGGCGTTCGCGTTTGCTCGTCCGGCCTTATGTATAATTTCATAGTCGTATTCTTATAGTTTTAATCTCCATCGGATTAGTCTTGATCCGGGGTCGTTTACGTTAAACAACCATATTAGAGATTTGTGATCGGTCACAATTTTAAATTTTGTTCCATATACGTATGGTCTAAAATGTTTTACGGCCCATACAATTGCTAGTAATTCTTTTCCAGTGGTATTATAATTTTTCTCCGCCTTTGTTAATATTCTGCTGGCGTAAGCAATCGGTCAGTCGTTGCCTACCTTTCCCTGTGACACTACTCCGATCGCATAGTCGGAGGCATCGGTGGTTACTACGAATTCTTGTGTGAAGTCAGGGTACTTTAACACTGGTGCAGTCATTAATTTTTTCCTGTAGTAGTTCAAATGCTGCTTGCTGTTCCGTTGTCCATTCGAACTTCTCTGATTTTTTCGTTAATTTTGTTAGCGGTTTAGCTATTTTTGAAAAGTTTTCAATAAATTTCCTGTAATATCCTGTAAGTCCTATGAAGGATTGGATATCCTTTACCTTTTTCGGCGTTGGAAATTCCTTTATTGCAGTTAACTTTGACGGGTCTGGCGATATTCCGTTTTCTGAAATAATATGCCCTAAATAAATTACTTCTTTGCGTAGAAATTCGCATTTATCCGGCTGCAATTTTAAATTAGTTTTTCGCAGTCTTTGAAGTACTTCCTTTAGACGTTTATTATGATCTAAGCTCGATCCGTATATTACGATGTCGTCGAGATAGACCAGGCATCTAAGTCCTTGTATTCCTGTTAAGACCGAATTCATTAGTCGTTGAAATGTTGCTGGCGCATTTTTTAAACCGAACGGCATTCGATTAAATTCGTAATGTCCGTAGGGAGTTGAAAAAGCTGTTTTATTTTTCCCTCTCAGCCATTGGGATTTGGTGATATTCTGATGCTAAATCTAACGTGGTGAAACATTTCGCATTTCCCAGCTGATCTAGAATATCGGTTATATTAGGCAATGGAAATGAATCGCCTATTGTTAATTCGTTTAGCTTCCGAAAATCTATTACTACTCGGAGCTTCGGTTTTCCAGATGCGTCTGCTTTTTTCGGCACTACTAATAACGGTGCGTTCCATTGACTCGTGCTAGTTCGAATAATTTCGTCCTTTAGCATTTCTTGAATTTGTCTATTTACCTCTGTCTTATGTTTCTCGGGTAAACGATACGGCTTCATGTTCACCGGCGCAGTGTCGGCACGCGTGTTTATCTCATGCTCTACCGTCGCGGTGCAAGTCAGTGGTTCTCCTTCCAAGTGGAATGTATCGCTGAATTCTTCGCAGATTTTTAAGAGTGTCTGCCCCTCTTCCTTATTTAAGTGTTGAGTTCGCAGTAGTTATCAAATGCGCTGGACTCGCGGAGTGTTGGTTTTATTCTTCGTTCTTGATTTTACTGTTTTTATTTCGGCAGTGCTAATTTTGTCTTCCATGTCCTCTAATGTGATGGGAGTTGCTAACTCGATGGTTTCATCGGTCGTATTTATTACGCTCACAGGACATGAAAAATTTTTTGGTTTTACTAGACAGCTTCCAATATATACTTCCGGTGTGGTTTCTTCCGTTCGGACTATCCCTATCCGATTTTGATTAGTCGCAGCTTTTATTATTGTTTCGCTACGCGGATTTAAAATTATTTTGTTGCAAGGATAGAGTTTTAATGTACTGTCTTTTATTTTTATTTCGTTAGTTTCATAATCACATTTAGCTGTTTGTTTTTTAAGGATGTCTAGTCCTAGAACTCCCTCGTGTTCTATGGCGGTATCGTCTTTTATTACATAAAATGCATGTTTAATTTTATGTTTGTTGATTTTTATCGTAGCGTACATTTTGCTTAAAGTATATATTTTATGTCCGCTTATTCCTATAAGTGCTATCTTCTTCTCATATATTAATGTTTCGTCCTTTAAATGTTTTAATTTTATTAAGGAAATTGTTGATCCGGAATCATACAACATGTTTATTTTTTCTCCTTTTACTTCGCGAATGGGTAGTGTAACTTGTAGTAATTCGTCCTTCGATAGTGCATGCATATTTTTAACATGCGTTACGCGATACTCTAAGGTCGCGGTTGCTTCTTCGTTTCTTCCTGTTCCTCTTCGCTATTGCTTGCAGAGTCGGCGCTCTTTTTCCGCTGTCGATGCGAAGTCTTTTGTTCACACGTATTATCTTTATAATTGTTTTTATTAGTTTGTTTATTATTTTTAATATTATTTTTTGGTCGTCCATTTAAATTCTAGCACTCGTCGCGGCTGTGTCCGGATTTTTTGCAATATTTGCAGAATTTATTTATAGTATTTATTCGCGTAGATTTTTCCCGATCCGGCCACTTGCGCCTCACATATTTTTCTAGTCTGCAAATATTGTTTTCTAGCAATTATTCGTTAGGCTGAAAAATGTGTGAATGCTCTCTCCACAGGATATGCGTCAATGCCGTTGCCACGGATGGATTCTGTCGCTCGTTGATCAAATGTGCGTAAAGACACGTCCGACCTCCTCCCACATACATCTCTATCTTTCTCGGTTTTGGTAGTGTATATTTATTACTGCTACGGCAATCGCGTCCGTAGTGTCCAGATTTTCCACATTTATAACATTGTATGTTTGTGTTTCGAGTTGGTCGCGTGTGTTTAGCGTCGAATTAATTTTTATTAGAGAAGCCGGGTGCTCGTGTGACAGACGGTCCGATAAGCTCCTCTTCCGCGCTCGCGCCATTTATCGCTTCTTGGAGCGAAGTATATCATTGTGATCGCACGAGAATTTTTAATTCATCGCGTAATCCTATTTAGAAATTTATCAAAGCTTGTTTTTTAATGGTTTCTTGTATAGCTTGTTTGAATGAAGGAGGTCGTTCTTCTCCTTCTACCATAGACTCATATAACTTCATGGCTAGTATATTGACACGTTGCCCGTATGCATGTGCGGTTTCGCTTGATTTTTGTTTTAGCGAATTGAACTCTATTTGTAAATGTGTCGTGCTTTGTTTCGCTTGATAGCACGTTTCAAGTTGTTGTTTTAAATCTTCGAACGTTTGTATATTTCGCGTCTCGAAGTCCTGCATGGCTTTAACTTTTAACTTAGTATATAGAATTGCTTGCATCAGCGATTCTTCATCCGCGGGATTAATATTTTGTACCGCGTACGTACATGCATTTAAAAATTCTTGCAATTTCTGTCGCGATGATCCGTCAAATTCGGTAATCATTGATCGCGCTTCTTTTAATGGTAGATAGTGCGGGGTTGCGCTACGTCTGTTTCTAATATCGCGTTCGGTACGTCCGTACGTCATATCGTGTGGGACATCGTTTATATTTGCTCGTGGCTCGTTAAAGTTTCCTTGGTTAATATGTGCGTTTCGCACTTGTTCGCGTAAATCTCGTATTTCATCTTGCATTTCGCGAAAACTATGTACGAGTTCGGCTAATAATATATTACTAGTGCTTTTGACCGGGCGATCGGCGTCTTCATAATTCGCGGCTGCATTTTGTCCGGCCTGTTGCGCTCGCAAGCGTTCGATTTCTCTATCGACGGCTTCGTTATCCATATTTCTCGCGGGATTTGGCTCAAAGAAACTAATATCAACGGATATTGGTGAATAATTTCTCCTGACAGTAATTCGACTAACGCTTTGTCGGTTCTGTTCTAAATTATCGTTATCGTCTTGTTCGCGCGCTTCGAAAGATTCGGAACTCGAATATTGGTTCTCTAAATTTCTTCGCACGCTATTTCGTATATCGCGAGTAGCTTCTTCCGCAACTTGGAGCGGTGTTACAAGACCTAATCTATTTGCCAATCATGCTGGCACGCTCAAAAATCGCGGGCTATTAAATCGAACTCGGTTTAACGGTTCCGACATTTAAATTGAATTTCGACTTACAGTAGTAGTACGGTGAATCACATGGTCGCTTATCGGTTCGCTCGACCGCTGACGCTGCTAGTAGATACGGGTCGTTGTCCGTCGGTGATACGCTGTCCGTCGGCGATGCGTTGCCTTGGCGAAGGTCGTAGATCGACGTTGGTCCTTGGGTGCTGGTGCTCCTTTTCAGATACAGCTGCTTGACCGTGATCCCTTATCACTTGTTGGCTTTATGCGTTATGTGTACTGTGGTTTGCTTGAGTCCGTCTGCTTTAATATAGCAGTTGCTCCGTCCACTTTATTAATTTTATATTTTCTCTTTGTTGCAGATGTTAGAGGTCCAAAAGGATTTTTCGGCGGTTTTTTTTTCTCTCTCTCGGCAATCTCATTGCTGCCACCAAATGTTGTGCCGGGTGCGGCACGAGATGTGGGAGGTTGCCGAAAAAACCAACCAAGGCCTCAAGACCTTTTACACTTCAATCTCTTTTTTTTTATTATTATAATTATAATTCTTTCACAAATACATACACTTATTCTATTCTGATCGGTTTTTTTAAGCCTTATCTCCTTAATATCGTCTTCCCTTAAATCGCCTCGTTCTTAGATTTCGAGTGTTAATAAACTTATTCAGCGTTTGATGCACAGCGATTAGCCCCAGATTCGCATTCTTTATTGATTGAATTTTAATTAACGACTGTCTGCCGCGGACCCGCGGTGGACGGTTTTTAACACATCATTTTTAGGGGTATTTTGGAGGGGATCGCCTAGCGACATGACCATATATGGTCATGGAAGATTTTCGTGGCGGTCAAGTCCAAGTGCAAACGAAGGAGGTTCAAAGTCGAATCCCTTCGTTGGCATTTTCACGTTTCCGGCGAATTCGCGCGTGGTTCGCTGAGGTAGCGGTTTTACGCGGTTTGCGAACATTCTATAGCATTTTAATTGTATAAAATTTATTAATGATAAGGTAAAATAAAGTTATAGTCTTTCGGAATATAATAACCTATTAAGTACGTTATCCGTGAAATGTCTGGAGAAAATTATGTTACGGCAAGCAAAATAATCCCAATAATCAATTGTTTAAAATCACAAATAAACTTACAAGATTGCAAAGAAAATGAAATCGAGGTAGTAGGAAAGGTAAAAGAAACAATATTACAACAAATAACTCAAAGATTTGCACATATGGTGGAAAATTATTTAATAGCCGTTGCTTGTATTTTGAACCCTCGATTCAAAACTCTACACTTCACGGATGCAAAAGCATGTTCTAGAGCTATTTCGATTATCAGAAAAAATTTAAAAGTGGATATTGCTAGTAGTAGTGAAGAAAATAGTAACACGGATTCTTCAGAAACAGCACCAGTATATGACTTTTGGAGCCCCCCCCCCACCATAAAAACTTAACTCACGGTAAACACAAAAAAAAATTGGAAGATGACTTTTTAAATGATGAAGTCCCGCTATATTTGAAAAATCCAGTGGCCCCTCTGCATAGCAACCCTATGGAACAATGGGAAGACATGAAAACTGTCTTCCCATTGCTGTACAAACAAGCGCGTCAATATCTTCACACACCTGCAACATCTGTTCCTTTAGAACGACTATTTTCAAAGGCAGGAGCCACTATTAGTAAAGCGAGAAATCGTCTTAATGGAAAGAGGGTCGATAAGCTTTTATTTCTGGGTGACTGTACGGAAGAAAAATGGAATTTTTACTAATGTGACTAAAAATGTGATTGTTAAGATTAAAACTTAGAATAATTTAACTCTATTTTATGGCACGATTGTAATAATAATAATAATAATAAGCTTTATTGTTCCCCTCAGGGTTACAATCTTTTACAAAAAGTCTTAAATTTACTTTTATCCTAAACTTAACCTATACTTATAAACTACTTGAGGGATCGCGAATTTCTTCGCTCCCCCTCCCTCCTTTACACACACACACACGCCTTCCGCTTCCTCTTGCCTTTTATTCAACCTCTCAACTCCGTCGTCCCTCCCTCTACCCTCTCTCTCTCTCTCACTCACTCACTTACTCACTCTCTCTCTTCCTCCGCCCCCTCTCTCTTCTCCCTCCTCTATCTTTTCTTACTTCTCTTTCTCTCCCTATCTCTCTCATCTACCATTCTCCCTCCCCTCCTTGCCCCAACATCCACCCCGCCATTTCCTGCCAGCTTCCCCCCCAGTCCTCCACACTCTACACCCCTCCCATACGTGTTCCCAAGTCTCCGTCTCCCCCAGTCTCCGTCTCCCCCTCACATAACCTACATATCCTTTTATTTTCTTTTTCCCAATAATTACTCTCTCCTATCTCATTCCCCAATCTAAACCTCAATACCCTCCTCCACCTGCTCTCTCCCCATCCCTTCTTTAGATATTCTGGTATTCCTTCCTCCTTTATCATCTTATACCACCTGTTATATCTTGAGTCTCTTATCCTTCCTTCTCTCTCCAACCTTTGCTCCTCTTTGTCCTTCTTAATCAATTCTCCAAACCACCCATCTCCTTCCTCTCTCTTCCTCTCTACCTCTCCAAACCTTCATCCCCTGCTTTCAAAGAACCTCTTTCTCTCCTTCTTCCACTCTGATTCTACCTTTCCCTCCCTCGCCCCCTCCCTCAATTCCTTCCAGCATAGTCTTGTCAACTCACTACCTTTCCCTTCCTTCAGCCTTTCTTCAAATCCCCAAGCTCTCTTTCCCGCTCTCTCTCTTAACTTACCCCTCTTAATTTCTTCCCTTATCAAGTATCCTGGCGTTCTTCTCTCTAGTCCCAGTACCCACCTCATATATCTTTTCTCCAGTCTCTCTATTCCTTCCCTTTCTTTCCAACCCCATATCTCAACTCAATATTGTCCATATTAGCCTGTCAAACAGCCATAGCCAATGCCAGATTCTACTCCAATCCTTGCCAAACTTTCTCTTCCCCATACTTCCCCCATTACCGCCGTCGCCCTCTTAATCCTTTCCCTAATATGCGCTTCTTGTCCTCCATTCCTCTGCAACGTATACCTCAGGTACCTAAATTCCTTTACCTCCTCCATCCTTTTCCCTCTCCACCTCCACTCTCTTTTCTTCATTCTACCTCTTCCCTTCTTAAACCTCATTATCTTCGTCTTACCTACATTCAACTCTAAACCTTTCCTCTCCATATATTCTTCCAATCTACCAATCATGCTCCTCATTTAATCTTCCTCCTCCACCAATAGCACTATATTATCCGCATAAGCTAAGGTATATATCCTTTCTCCCCCACACATCTTTATCCCTCCCCACTTCACCTTTCCCATCTCCTCCTCCAAGTCCGCAATCATTATACTAAATAACATCGGATTCAATGGACATCCCTGTCTTACCCCCTTGCCATCCAAAAACTCTCCCCCGTTTCCCCTTCTGCTCTTACCTTACTTTTTGTTTCTCTCAGTGCTTCTTTCACTCTCTCCACTAAATCCTCTCTTATCCCTCTCATCCTCATTGTCTCATATAATACCTCTCTGTCCACCGTGTCAAATGCCGCCTTCAAGTCCGCAAATAATGCCACTACTCTCTTTCCCTTTTCCAATTGCCTATTTATTAAATAATTTACCAAATATATATTATCCATTGTACCCATTCCCTTCCTAAACCCTCGTCTGATTCTGCGGAATCACCCTTTTAGCCTCACATACCTCCCTCAATCTTTCCGCTAACCCCATCATATACACTTTGTATAATACCGCCATCAGTGTCACCCCCCTATATTCCTCCACTGTCTTTCCTTCTCCTTTCTTCACAATTGGTACAATTACCCCCTCCTTCCATCCCTCCGGCCACCCTCTCCCTTCCACACTCCCTTCCCTTGCAAAAGTTCCACCCCCAGTCTACCAAATCTTCCCCTCCATATTTCCAAACCTCTCCTGGTATTCCATCGTACCCGGCTGCCTTCCTATCCTTTATCCTTCTGATCGCCCTCCTAATTTCCTCCTTGCTTATTTCCCCTTCTCCATCCTCCCTTCTCCTATCCCAATTTCCTCTCACTACTCTGTGCTCCACCCCTCCCAGTAGTCTCATAAAATAATCTTTCCATTCTCTCTCCTCTATATTCTCGTTCACTCTCCTCCTCTTTCTCCTATCTCTATTCACAATCTCCCACACATCCTTCTCTTTCTTTACCTGCTCCGCTTCTTTTTCCCATCTCTCACTTTCCTCCCTTTTCTTTTGTTCGCATAACTCCCTATATTCTCTTTTCTTTTTTCTATACCCTTCTTTATCTTCTCCCTCCTTTCTCCATTTCTTCAATTCCTCTCTCACCTCTCTTTTCTTATCCTTATATTCTTCATCCCACCATCCCCTTCTTATTATCTTTTCTTTTCCCTGTTCTTCCTCTGTCACTTTCATCGCCTTTTTTATTCTCATTTCCATATCCCCCCATGCTTCTTCCAATCCATCTCCCATTGTTTTCTCTAATGCCATCTTTTTCCTAAACATTTCTCTATCCTCCTCATCCCATATTATTCTTCCGACTCCTTCTATCCTTTCCCCTCTTCTCTTCCTCTCCACTTTCCCTTCCACCCATACTTCCACCGGATGATGATCTGAGTCTATTTTATCTCCTATTCTCATTCTTTTGATTCTCCCTCTCACATCCTTATCTCCAATCATATAATCTATTACTGTATATCTCTTACCTCCCGTAAACGTAAATTCGCCTTCCTCATCCCCCCTCATATTTCCATTAAAAATACTCCATCCTTTTTCTTCAATCAATTCCACTAACTTTCTTCCATCTCTATTTATCTTTTCGTCCTTTGATCTCCTTCCTTTCTCACCTCCTGATTCCCCCTCATCTTCCTCTCCCACCGCTCCTCCCTCTCTTCCTGTTCTCGCGTTAAAGTCCCCACCTATCAGTATTCTACTTCCCACTTCCTTTTCTTCCATCCATCCTTCCATCCTTCCTTCCATCCCTCCATATTCTTTAACACTTCCTCTAAATTCCCCTTCACATATACTCCTATTATTTTCCACCTCCCCCCCCCACTCTCACTCTTCCCTCAATTATTCCCTCCTTTTCTGATTTTATTTCCTGTCCTTTCTCCATTACTTCTTTTCTTATTCCCATAGCCATTCCTCCCATTGCTCTCCCCTTCCTATTTCTCCTTTTTGCTATTTGTGTCCCCCATTTGTATCCTTTCGGTAATTTCCTTTTATCCTATCCCATTCCTTCTCATCCACCCATGTCTCTGACAACACAATTACGTCCCAATTTTCCAACCCCTTCCAAAAATCCCTGTCCTTATTCCTCAACCCCGCTATATTCCAGAATGCCACCCTCCATTCTTCCCTACCAATCTCCCCTCTCTTCTCTTCCCCCATTATCCCCCCATTCTCTTCTCCACTTATCTTCCTTCCCCCTGTATTTCTCCTCTTATCTTGAAATATATAAGCAAATATATAAACTTCTATAATTGCAGAAATACTATATAATCATAATTATATGGAAGATTTTTTCTCACATTATGTTATATTATTGTTGTATTATTTATTAATAATAATTATGTTTATTTGCAGCATAGTCATAATAATAAATAATACAACAATAACATAACATGAGAAAGAATCTTTTGCGTAGCCACATAATTATGATTATATAGTATTTCTGCAATCATAGAAGTTTATATATTTGTTGCATAGCCAAGAATCATTGTTGAAATATCATATAATCATAATTATGTGGTTACACAAAAGATTATTTACTCTTGCATTATGTTAAATTATTTATGTAAAAGTTTATATATTTGTAGCATAGTCATAATAATAAATAATACAACAATAATATAACATAATGTGAGAGAGAATCTTCTGCGTAGCCACATAATTATGATTATATAGTATTTCTGCAATCATAGAAGTTTATATATTTGCTGCATAGCCAAGAATGATTGTAAAAATATCATATAATCATAATTATATGGCTACGCAGAAGATTATATTCTCTCATATTATGTTATATTACATTATTTATTATTATGACTATGCTGCAAATAAAAATAATAATTATTATTAAATAATACAACAATAATATAACATAATGTGAGAGGAACCTTTTGCGAAACTATAAATGATGATATGATTATGATGGTATGGTATTTCTGCAATCATTCTTGGCTATGCAACAAATATATAAACTTCTATGATTGTAGAAATACTATATAATCATAATTATATGACTATGTAGAAGATTCTCACATTATGTTAAATTATTATGTTACATTATTATTTTCATTATTGTAGCTATGCAAATATATAAATTATTTACATAATTTAAATAATATATTTATATAAGGATAATTGTATACAATTTATATATATTATATTTATAAATATGAATAATTTTCTACATAACTGTATTTATTACACATAAATTTATATATTTGTCTATATAATTATAATTATATATAGCTATACAGAAGTTTATATATTTGCTGCAAGTAGTGATACTAGGCCGGTTCTAACTCAGGGATCTCAGGGGGGTGAGGGCGGGGGGAACCGGGGGTGACGTCACGCGGGGGGGGTGACGTCACGTGCGGGGGTGACGTCACGCTGGGGGATGACGTCACGCGGGGAGGGGGTGACGTCACGTGCGGGGGGGGGGGTGTGACGTCACGCGGGGAGTGTGACGTCACGTGCGGGGGATGACGTCACGTGCGTGGGCAGACGTCACGCGGGGGGTGACGTCACGTGCCGGGGGGTGACGTCACGCGCGGGGAAGGGGGAATCCGCGGCGCGAGCGATGGACGAGGGGCCCGCGCGGGGAAGGGGAATCCGCGGCGCGAGCGATGGACGAGGAGGTCCGCGAGGAGAAGGGGGATCCGCGGAAAGAAGACGGTGCGAAGGTGTGAGAAGGATAGCGCTACATGTGGGAAAAAGATAGCGCTAAGTGTGTGAAGAGGACAGTGCGACAAGGATGGCATCAACGTGCGACAAGGATGACGTCAACGTGGGACAAGGATGACGCAATGTAAGATGCTGCATAGGTGGGAGAAGGACGATGCAAAGGTAAGTGAGCAACGAGCATATGAAAGAGAGAGAACGATAATATCGCGAAACAACGTGTACGGAAGAGAACGATATTGCAAGAGCAACGTGTGCGAGAGAGAACGATAGCGCGAAGAGAACGCATACGAAAGAGAACTATAATATCGCGAGACTTAGAACGATAATAGCGCGAGAACAACGCGTGCGAGAGAGAACGATAATAGCGCGAGAACAACGCGTGCGAGAGAGAACGAAGATATCGCGAGACTTACAACTAACGCGCGAGAGAGAACGATAGCGCGTACGAAAGAGAGAGAACGATATCGCTATACTTATAACTAACGCGCGAGAGAGAACGCAACGAAGATATCGCGAGACTTACAACTAACGCGCGAGAGAGAGATAGCGCAAGGGATGGGAACGCAAGGAGAGGCGCGTAAATAATTACATTTTTTTCACAATTAAAATATATAAAATTTATTTCAAAATGTGTGTAAATACATTTATGTGTGTGTGTGTGTGTGTGTATGTGTACTTAAAATTAACAATAATAATAGTAATAATAATAATATAAAATATAAAATTAATAATAATAAAAATATAAAAATAATTAAAATTTAATATAGGGGAAGGGGGCGATGCGCCGGGCTAAGGGGGATGCCGCTCCTGGAACAGAAAAAAGATGCTGCGTTAATAGAAGTATATTACGATAAGATTTATAAAAAGAAAAAAACACTTACATCTATCTATCCATTCATGTTCCTCCACTCCTCTTTCCTCCTCCTTCTCCTGCTCCTCATTCTCCTCTTCTCTTTCCCCATCCTCCTCTTCCTCCTCTTCTCTTTCCTCTTCCTCCTCCTGCTCCTCTTCCTCCTCTTCTCTTTCATCTTCCTCCTCCTGCTCCTCTTCCTCTATTACCAAATTTTCTTGCACCCATTCCTCTTCCATTTCATCGTAGGGCTCTTCCCCGAAGAACCGCCGCAGATCAAAAATATCCTCAATCTGGCGACTCTCCGGGGTGTCGCCCCACATATCAGAGAAATGGCTTCTCCTCGCCCGGCGCACCACCCGCACCTACTGATGGTGCTCAATATTTACAAAACCTGGTATTTGAACTTCATCCTGGAACTACACAAAAATATTTATTATTACACAATACACAAAAATATTACACAAAAATATTTATTATTACACAATATTCCACAAATTTTCATTTCTTTTTTCACAAAAACGATACTTACATTCCACAGGAAAGTTAGTTTTAAGAACACTATGCACAATAGGTCAAACATTTTTCTTTTCCATTGGGGGTAAATATTCGTTTGATCCATTTGTTCTTTTTTTTTAATTTGGCACACGTACTTCTCGACTTGCACTGCTAAACTCTTTCTGATGAGAGAACGAGGTCTCGGCACGAGATTTTATAGTAGAGATGTGGCATTATCACCATATCAAAAACGCGTCGTAAGACAAAAGTATGCGCGGTCCCATGAAACTCAGCATGGTATACAGGGTTTAGCAAAAGTGGAAACCCCTTAATATTTCGAAAAATACGCATTTAAAAAAAAAATGTTTCATACAAAAGTTATAGGGTTTTATGTGGCGCATTACACAGCAACATTATTATGACCTCGAATAGCGTTGTCAAGGTTATGTGAAGGTCACCTCCAACTTTTTAAATGGGACACCCTATATGCTTTTGCATATTCTTGTAGCTTATCTCGAGAGCTTTTCAAAACACTATAATTAAGTTAGTTTTCATTAAGTACTTTCCGAGTTATGAGGCTTGAAATCATTTCTTAATTTTACATAAACCATAAAATATCTTGTAAAATATTTATTTTTCGATTATCTTACCTTAATACTTTATTGTACAAAATAATGAGAGTAATCAATTGGTGTAAAGAAAACATACAGTTGTTTTTAAGAAAAAATATGGAATTGTTAATTGCAAATTACATATTTTTTCTTAAAAACAACTATGTTTTTTCTTTACACCAATTGATTCCTCTCATTATTTTGTACATAAAAGTATTAAGGTAAGATAATCGAAAAATGAATATTTTACTAGATATTTTATGGTTTATGTAAAATTAAGAAATGATTGCAAGCCTCATAACTCGGAAAGTACTTAATGAAAACTAACTTAATTATAGTGTTTTGGAAAGCTCTCGAGATAAGCTACAAGAATATGCAAAAGCATATAGGGTATCCCATTTAAAAAGTTGGAGGTGACCTTCACATAACCTTGACAACGCTATTCGAGATCATAATAATGTTGCTGTGTAATGCGCCACATAAAACCCTATAACTTTTGTATGAAACATTTTTTTTTTAAATGCGTATTTTTCGAAATATTAACGGGTTTCCACACTTTTGCTAAACCCTGTATAATATAATATTAATATTATCATATCGCGACTTTGTGAGGAGACAGTCGTCTCGGCATGAAACTTTAGAATAGGGACATATCATTATCGCTTTACCAAAAACGCGTCGTAAGACAAAAGTATGCATATTCCCATGCAAATTAGCATGATATAATATAACATTATAATATAATGCGTCAACCCTGCTCGAACGGTAATTAAACGGTCATCGAACGACTGTCGAACGCCCGTCGAACGGAAACGAACGCTCGTCGAACGGAAACGAACGACCCGGTCATCGAACGGTAATTGAACGGTTGTTGAACGGAAACGAACGCTCATCGAACGGAATTGAACGACAATTGAACAGCTATCGAACGGTAATTGAACGGTCATCGAACGCAAATGAACGACCGTCGAACGGAAACGAACACCCGTCGAACGGTCATCGAACGGTAATTGAACGACAATTGAACGGCTATCGAACGGCTGTCGAACGGAATGAACGCCCGTCGAACGGCAATTGAACGGTAATTGAACGGAATTGAACGGTCATCGAACGGAAATGAAAGCCCGTCGAACGGAAATGAACGCCCGTCGAACGGAATTGAACGACAATTGAACGGCTATCGAACGGCTGTCGAACGGAAATGAACGCCCGTCGAACGGTCATCGAACGGAAATGAACGCCCGTCGAATGGAAATGAACGCCCGTCGAACGGAAACGAACGGTCATCGAACGGAAATGAACGGTCATCGAACGGAATTGAACGGTCATCGAACGGAAATCAACGACTATCGAACGCAAAACTATATTCAATTATCAAATATTTAAATGTATTACAATGTATCATTATGTATCGAAATACAATATCTGTGGCAGCTGTGTCACGTACGGAAACACAATACTGCGCACGTACATAGATAAGGAAAAGGAAAGCATGAAGAGAATAAGAAAGACGATAAAAATATATCGCATCAATTTATTATAAATATGGATTCGAAGAATCATGGTGTTTCAACCACCAATTATAAATCTTAAATACATTTTGTAAAGCGCAATTTTTTACATGATTTTCACAACGCATAGTATTCTTAACATCTAACTTATTTAAAGAAGCTACATCCTCATAGTCTGCATCCAAAGTTTCGATAATCACATCGTTTCTCGCATCATTGTTCAGTATATCGGCTAACCATTGCCGTTTTTCGTGCCCTTTAACGTACATGAGAGGTGACGCATCATCATCCTTCCCCGTTGCACCCATCACCGCCGTCGTAATTCAACGTTTCGATTTCCAATATGAAACGTGTCCATCATTCCACGATAATCCATGGTGATTTTTCATCAGCTATAAAACCTGACATCTCTCAGATTTTGTGAGCATGTGCCATGGTTCAGGACATGTAAAAATGTAATGAGAAAGTACGGATCCCTTTCTCAGAACAGCAGCTTCCTTCACGACAAAATTTTTTCCAACGATAAATCCTTGTAGATCCACATACGTTGGCACAGCCATGATGACAAGATCCGATCGCAGACTGATGTCGATCGTCAAACATCTCAATCTTTTATATTTTTTCATATGCAATGGAGGGGATATTTGCTGACTTATGTAATTTTGCGGACTACATTGGTCAATGGATTATATTCGACAACCCGATCGTGCAAGATGAGACAATAGGCGGTAGTATTCGCCGGTATATTTTCCCTGCATTCAAACTCTATTCTCACGTCCACGGTAGCAGTTTTGACAGACTCGTTTTGTCGCGAGCAATCAATGACCGCGAGAGGACCGCAATGTAGAAACTTTGAAATAGTTAATAGCGTGGTGCTGTTATCGCATCCGTAATAAGATTTGCGAAAACGAGAGTACATGTCGAATAGGATGGCGAATCTATTTTTTTCAAAATCTAAATTTAAATCATCGTAGGGATAAAATTCCGAGTTTAAATAGAGTTTAACGTTGGTCAATTTGCAGTTATCGAATAATGTAACATCTTGTGACACTGAATTCTTTTTACCAGTTTGCGGAGCAAAGATCACGTATCGTGGTTTCTCTAACTGGGAGGCGGCTTTCACGGTCCACGAATGCTTAGTCGTGCTATGCAGCAGAGGAAATTCGTATAGATCCCAAGATCGGAAACTCATGTTCAAGTATCGTCCGCTTTCCAACATTCGCAACATCGACAATTTATTAATCTCATTCAATATTACATGAGGCATACGCCACTGTATCTTGAGTAATTCAATCTCTGCTTCCGACGATGGATGTCCGAATAGACAATTATTATCGTTGCGCGAACGTATCAAAATCAATTCGTGACGAGCGTTAATCACAACGCGTTTATAATCTTCGCAAAATCCCAGCAACATGTTGAGCGGTACGCAATAGTTGAAATAATTTTTGTCACCGTTGTACGTCAAATCCCACGCAGCGTTCTTCAAGTTTATACTTTTCTGGTGCGTTAGAGAGACATAATTTTTGAGCGTTGAAGTTATTCCAACATTTCTGTTGCGATCAATCTCTACTCCGTCGAGTTCGTATTGAAGCTCATCAAACATGAATGCGGCGCAATTGTTTCCCAATACAATCTTCATTTCGTCATTCGCTTTACGCACATTAAACCTTCCCTCAATGTAAAGAAAGCTTTCGCACGGTAACGTGTACAAATCCTGATGTTGTATAGGTATTCGTATCCAGGGAAGGGAACGTTACTTTTTAAAAGTAACTAGTTAGGTTACCGTTACTCGTTACCAAGTTAAAAAGGTAATTAGTTACCGTTATTAGTTATTGATTTTCAAAAGTAACTAGTTACAGTTACCGTTACTTAAAAAATAACGGTTCGTTACTTTTTCGTTACTTTTTTTAAATCTATAATTGTAATAAATTTTGTTTCGTGCAATACATACTCTCTCTCTTTCTTTCTTTATGAAAGGATTATCTAAATCACAAAACATATGTTAAATTTTATCGATATTTTTTATTAATTTTTAATAAAAGTTGATATTCTAATAGGTCATCATTTAGATGGCCTCTAAAAGGTGATAGTACAGAATTACCGACACTAAACAATCTTTCAACAGAAGCACTGCTTGGCAAAGCCGTATTAAATTTAATGAATAACTGTTTTAATTTTGGAAAATCTAGTAATAATGCAACGTCAGATCTTTTCGACTTCAGAAATCGTGTTAGTTCTTCTTCGCCAGATTCTGAAATTGATGTTGATTGTCCATGAAAATTAAAAAAATCGTCATAATCATTATCCTTGCTTGAGTTTGATGAACTTTCATTTGAGCGAATGTCTAACAAATCTTCTAAATAGGCTCTAGCTAATTTCTTCTTATCTCCAGTTAACCAGTTTAGTTTAAATTTAGGATGTAATGAACTTGCTATTATTAATTCCTTTTTTTCGAATATTGTACAAAATCTAAAATTTAAAAAATATACATATAATAAAATATTTATACTTTTATATTTTTTATTATGCGAATATTATATGCATTTTTTTAGTTGTATATTTTTTTATTATTTAATAAATTACCTTCGATTTAAGCCTTCTTGAATTGCGATAACTAATGATTGACAATCCGTCAAATTTTTAATGTTTTTTAATTTTTCTTGTAAACTGCTCAATACGGGCAATAAGTATCCCATATACATTCCTACGTCACTTTGTATAAGATATCTAATGCTCTAGCTAAAGGCTCCATTACCTAAAGAAAATATTAAAAATATATACTTATTAATATACGTGCATATACAATACACACACACACACACATATGTATATATATATATATGGTATATATATATATATATATATTATACATATAATTCATATTCTATTAAATTAAATATGTGCATTTTACCTGACAATACTCGTCTAAAAATTTTACGTCATTATTTGTCAGCCTTTGTAAATTACAATAGTCCAAACATTGATTAATTTTATCTAAGCTATCTTTCAAAAGAGTTACAAGTTGATATGTGGAATCAAAAGTTGAATTCCATCTATAACAAATAAATTTTGTTTTTATATTGTATATATGTACATATGTATAAGTATATATCATGTGTATGTGCGTTCGTATGTTTGTAAGCATATGTATGTGTAAATAGATATTTTTAAAAAAATATAACATATTTATTAAAATAAAATACAGAAAAAATATAGATAAATAAAAAATAAGAGTTTTTTTAGTTTTTACCTCGTAATAACTGGAGTTTTTAGATAAACGCCGCAAATATCTTTTATTTTGTCGGCCACTTGAGTAGACTGGTTTTGTTTATTCCACAATTTCGATAATTTTGCAAATATTATTCTGTACTTTTTTTTATATGTGGGATCATTCTCCAAGGCTCTTTCAGAATCTTTGGCTGCAATAAGGTTAAGCGTGTGACTAACACACTTATGGTGTGGTGGAAGAGTAATATCTTCCGTGTCTAAACCTTTTTCATCCGTAATCAATAGATCACTTAAATTGTGGAATTCCGTGTTAATCTCCTCATCATCTTCTTCTTTTCCAAAATCTCTCAAAAATTAAATATATTTATATAAAAATGTAATATGTGGTTTTTTTAATATAATGAATACATATAAAATTATTATGTACATACGTATAATACAAAAGTGTATATAATATCATAAAATATTAACTCACCGAAATGCTTTAACAAAATTTGAACCATTATCTGTTGTTGTGCAACAAATTTTGTTTTGAATATGATATTCAACAAATATAGAGTTAATGGCTTTTGCCAAAACATCAAAAGTATGTTTCCCTTTAATTCTACGACAAGCTAGGGCGGCAGACTCTCTTGTTAAATTTTCTGGATTGATCTAATGGACCGTTATCCCTAAGTAACTTCTATAAAAATAAAAGATTTTAATTATTTTAATTATTATGTAACAAAACATTAAAAAATAAAATATTAATGTAAAAATATTAAATAAAACATAATTATACACACATGTACCTTTTCGCTTTGCTCCATAAATCTGCTGTAGTTGAAACCGTATCGATTTCAGTAAATTGTTTTTTAAGAGCGATTTTCATATCCAGATATAATTTACTAAGTTTATCTCTTAATGTTTTTTTACACATTATTCGAATTGATGAAGGCAATCCAATTTTAATCAAATCAATAAATGCAGGACTCTCAACAACCGCGAGTGGTTGGACATTTTCAACAATAAATCGTAGTATGGCAGTGTCTAACTTATTTTGAGTTATTCCAGCTGTTCCAGAACCCCATTTTTGTAACACACACTGCTTTTTTGTAACATTATTAATGTCTTCTTTATATTGACGTTTATTATGTGTGAGTTTAGATTTAGCTTTTTCCAAATCTTTTAAAGAATGTGGATGTTTTACCTATATTAATTCAATATAATTAATACTTAGAAATAAAAGTAATATCATAGGTATATATGTATAGATAGGTATGCATGTATACAGGGTGATTCTGAATAACTTTATGTTTTTGCAAAAACATAATCTTGACCGAATTCTAAAACGATTTTTCTTTTGGCAAAATTTCGTGCAAAGCATAGTTTTTGAATTATTAAAGGAAGTAGTTAACGTATGACGGGTCAAATACAAGAGGCAGGCAAGGGTGGCGTGATTCACCGTCAGACGCGGGCGCTCACGCGGGGCGCCTTCGGCGATCAGCTGGTCGCTATACTATGCACGGACATACATGCGAATACATACATTCTCTCTCACTCTCTCTCTCTCTCTCTCTCTCTCATTCGCTCACTTACCCGTGGTTTTTTTTTTTTTTTTTTTTACGAGGGGAAAATGCATTTTATGCATACTCACCGGTCGGTCCGGTGAGTTATGTGGGACTCGAGTACCAAGTCGAATTACCAACTCGGTACTCCCTACCCACTAAAAACCCCTCTCTTTTCACGAATTTCCTTTGACACACTGTCCCTCTGACTTCCCGAGATCTGTTTTCACATAACGTCAAAAAATAGTTATTATTACCTTGTTCGATGACTTTTGATGTATTGCTGTAATTGCTTGAAGGAGAAATGAATTTTCCGATAGATCGTACGTTCTCAAATTTAACGTAGATATCACGTTGCAAAAGACAAGATATCCACACTAAATTATTAACTGAAAGTTTTTCTTCTTTCATGAACTGTATTCTTTTATAAACTTTAACGTAATCACATTTATTTACTCACTCGATGAGACGAGAAATTTACTAATGACTCTATCACTAATCACTATTAATCACTGTCGAATAATAACTGTTGGCGGTTAAAAATCACTCGATGAAAGAAACACGCGCGGACACGTTACTACACGACGCGACGACGCGACAATGCGACGGTAATTATTCGGCGACTGCAAGCAGTTTTTGTCATGGTAGGTTGCGGTAGGTTAATGTACTACTGGCGCTATCGAACGCGATCATGTGTTCGATTGAAGAATGCGGTAAACATAATAAACATTTAACATATTAATATTATTATTATCATGAATGTGTGTGATATCCATACATCATATGATATCTATTTAAAAATTAATTAGATTAAATAAGTGTTTTTAAAATATTTATTACTTTTACTATTATCTTAAATAAATATTTAATATTAATATTTTATATGATAATAGTAAAAGTAATAAATATTTTAAAAACACTTATTTAATCTAATTAATTTTTAAATAGATATACGATGTATGGATATCACACACATTCATGATAATAATAATATTAATATGTTAAATGTTTATTATGTTTACCGCATTCTTCAATCGAACACATGATTGCGTTCGATTGCGCCAGCAGTACCTTAACCTACCGCAACCTACCATGACAAAAAACTGCTTGCAGTCGCCGAGTAATTATCGTCGCATTGTCGCGTCGTCGCGTCGTGTAGTAACGTGTCCGCGCGTGTTTCTTTCATCGAATGATTTTTAATCGCCAACAGTTATTATTCGACAGTGATTAATAGTGATTAGTGAGAGTCATTAGTAAATTTCTCGTCTCATCGAGTGAGTAAATAAATGTGATTACGTTAAAGTTTATACAAGAATACAGTTCATGAAAGGAGAAAAACTTTCAGTTAATAATTTAGTGTGGATTTCTTGTCTTTTGCAACGTGATATCTACGTTAAATTTGAGAACGTACGATCTATCGGAAAATTCATTTCTCCTTCAAGCAATTACAGCAATACATCAAAAATCATCGAACAAGGTAATAATAACTACTTTTTGACGTTATGTGAAAACAGATCTCGGGAAGTCAGAGGGACAGTGTGTCAAAGGAAATTCGTGAAAAGAGAGGGCTTTTTAGTGGGTAGGGAGTACCGAGTTGGTAATTCGACTTGGTACTCGAGTCCCACATAACTCACTGGATCGACCGGTGGGTATGCATAAAATGCATTTTCCCCTCTCTCGTAAAAAAAAAAAAAAAAAAAAAACAGGTGAGTGAGCGAATGAGCGAGAGAGGGGGGGAGAGAGAGAGAGAAAGAGAGAGACAGACAGACAGACAGACAGACAGAGAGAGAATGTATGTGTTCGCATGTGTGTATGTATGTGTATAGCGACCAGCTGATCGCAGCAGGCGCCCCGCGTAAGCACTCGCGTCTGACGGTGAATCGCGTCACCCTTGCCTGCTTCTTGTATTCGACCCGTCATACGTTAACTACTTCCTTTAATAATTCAAAAACTAAGCTTCGGACGAAATTTTGCCAAAGGAAAAATCGTCTTAGAATTCGGTCAAGATTATGTTTTTGCAAAAGCATAAAGTTATTTAGAATCACCCTGTATATGTATGTACGTATGTATGCATGCATTTATGTGTATATATTATATATATATACATATGTATGTAAATATGTATGTGTGTATACATATATATGTATATTATAAATGTTACAATATATAGAAAATAATAATATAACTAAAAATTATTTAAAAGTTCAACTAACTAAAAAAGTTTTTAAACAGAAATAAAAGAAAGCATATCTAAAAAAAATTATAAAATAAATTTAATTTATAACAAAATACACACAAATATGTAGCGCTTTATGTTCAGGCGTGTTCGTAATTCGCTCGTGGAAGGATTTGCAGAGGTTGCCGAGATTCTCGTGAATAATCGAGGCGATGTAACAGTAGTTGGTTTATTCTGTACACTATATACAATTATTTTTGGATTGTTTTTGGTGGCCCTTACAAGGGCCGTTATTGTATGCGGAGTTATAGCCGCTCTCTATAAGTTATGTGTGGCCAGGCCTTAGTGACTTTTAAGGACCCTAGACAGTTGTTGTTCTCGTCTACTTGGTCCGTTTGCGTGGCCGTGCTGTGACTGGGCGTTTCCCAATCGGAGTCCGATTGAGTGCTCTGATCGTTAGTGGGAACTGCGTCGACTTGAGTCCCCCTGTGGACACGGCTTAAAGGGACCGTCTGTGAGGCCTGGTCCGTTCGTGAACACGACGACGGCGACGGCGGCAGCGGTGAGACTACGTCTGGAACGCTCCAAGGTCCAGTTGGCGAAGTGTATCTTCGTATGCGTATGTCCCAGACTTCGAGCAGGTACCTTGGTGGACGAGTAAATCTCGGTGGTTCCAGGTCTATCTTCTCCAGTTTCCAGGGCAGAAGCTGGAACGAGACCTTTTTCTCTCCTGCTGACTGGTTGGTGCAGGGTGCCCTGGGCGCCTCTTTCCACGGTGATCTGACCGGCCCTGGTGATCGGGGCGTCGAGAGTGGCCGTGGAATGTGACTCCTCCGCCGTGTAATGATGCGAGAGCGCGAAGCTCTTCCACAATTAATTCCCGAGGAGGTATTATCTCCTCGTGCAAAAAAGAACAAGTCTTGGCTATCGATATAGAGAGCTATGATGCTGTACTATTCTCAAGCCGCGACTCGGTGTCCTGTCGTCTCGCGCGGTCTTATATAGCGAGGCTGCCGAATTTCACTTATGCGAAATGGTTTGCCCCTGCGGCCATCTGTCGGCTCGCTGCGTACCGAATCGCCTTAGGGCTCGCACCGCCGTACGCGTAGCGCGTGTACGGTGTACGGTTCAGTAGGCGCTGATTGTGTGGTGGATCGTAGCCGCCACAGGACCCCCCTGGTTGTGGTAAGGCCCATCCTACGTTGGCGCGAACCGGACTGGTTGGCGTACTGCTCGTCCTGACTTTGTTGTCTTGGTGGTGGCTTCGGTGCTTGGTTTAGCCTGTTTGGTGGCTTCCGCTTTGTCTGGGGCTTCTTCGTCCATTATGTACGCCGGTTTTAGTCTGTCTATTGCGATGTTGACTGTCTTTCCTCTCACTCGCAGTTTGTATGTTTTGTTACCCCTGTTTAGTACTTCATAGGGTCCCTCGTAAGGTAGGTGGAGAGCTCCTGCTGGTGCGTCATGCCGTACGAATACGTGTGAAGCTGTCTCCATGTCCTTGAAGGTGAATGTAGCCTTTTGTCCGTGGTGTTTGATTTTTGGTCGGAGATGTGCCATTGTCTTTCGAAGTCTGGTTACCAGGGTGTCTTCGTTTTCGTAATCCCTGTTAAGTTCGCTGAGGAACTGTCCGGGTAGTCGGATCGGCTCTCCGTACACCATCTCGGCTGGAGTGGAGTTTAGGTCCTCTTTCCAGGCTGCTCTAATGCCGAGGAGGATGACAGGTAGTATCTGTGTCCATGCCTCTGTCTCGTGGCATTTGATAGATGCCTTCATTTGTCTATGGAATCTTTCTACCATACCGTTTGCCTCGGGGTGGTACGCTGTTGTTCTAATGTGTTTTGTGCCCGTTAGTTTTGTTAGGTTCTGGAATAGCTCGGCTTCGAATTGCCGGCCTTGATCCGTAGTTATTCGAGCTGGTGTGCCGAATCGTGCTATCCAGTCCGTAAAGATGTGTTTGGCAATTGTCTCTGCAGTGATGTTGGGTATTGGTATTGCTTCTGTCCACCGAGTAAATCTATCTACTATGGTGAGGCAGTATCTATACCCCTCTGATATCGGTAATGGTCCGACTATATCTGTGTGTATGTGTTGAAATCTTTGCGTTGGCTGTTCAAATGTTCCGGGCTGGGTATGGTTATGCCTTGTTATTTTTGCTTTTTGGCATTGTATACACGTTCTTGCCCATTTAGTGCAGTCTTGTTGTATTCCTGGCCAGATGTATCGTTCTTTGACGAGTTTCGTTGACGCTTTAATGCCTGGGTGAGCTAACCCGTGTAGGTATAAGAAAACCTGCTTTCTTAGACTCTTGGGTACGTAAGGTCGAACTACTGGCGTGCTTGTGTCGCACCAAGCTGTTTTCGTGGATCCTGGTATAGGGATGTGTGTTAGTTTTATTTTGTTTTCGCTTTTCAGCAATTCTTGCAATTCTGTATCGTTTTGCTGTTCGTGAGCCAGTGTATCGAGTTCTACAGCCGTCTGTATTGCTTCGACTCGTGATAGTGCGTCAGCTACCGTGTTGTCTTTTCCCTCGATGTGCTGGATGTCTGTTGAAAACTGCCCTATGTATTCCAGATGTCGTGCTTGTCTTGGTGAACTTTGGAGTGGGTCTTTTTTGAAGGCGTGTATTAACGGTTTGTGATCTGTATATATAGTGAACAGCCTTCCTTCCAACATGTGTCTATAATGTTTGATAGTGACGTATATGGCTAGAAGTTCTCTATCGTATGGGCTGTATTTTGTTTGGGTTGTATTGAGCTTCTTGCTTAGAAATGCTAGTGGCTGCCATCCATCTGTGGTTTTCTGTTGGATTACAGCTCCGATTGCTGTACCTGAAGCGTCAGTTGTTACTGCCAGTTTAGCTGTTGGATCTGGATGAGCTAAGAGTGTGGCCCGTGACAAGCTGTCCTTGCATTGCTTGAATGCCTTGTCTCTTTCCGGATTCCAGTCTATGGGTGCTTTTCCTTTTGTTTTTGGTCCTTTTAGCACGTCGTTTAACATGGCTTGGTCTTCCGCTGCTCCTGGAATGAATCTCCTGTAGAAGTTGATCATGCCCAGGAATTGACGTAGTTGCTTCACCGTACTTGGTTGCGGAAAGTTTTTTATGGTCTCGATCTTTTCTGGTAATGGCTGTGTCCCTTCTTCTGAGACTAAATAGCCGAGGAACTGTACTTTGTTGACTCCGAAGACACACTTGGCTGAATTTATTCTAACCCCGTATTCGTTGAGCCGGGTGAACAGCTGCTTAAGGTGTGTTTCGTGTTGTTCCTTAGTAGATGATGCTACGAGTATATCATCGATATACGCGTAACAAAAGTCCAATCCGCGTAGCACTTCGTTAATGAAGCGTTGGAACGTCTGCGCTGCATTGCGTAGGCCAAATGGCATGTATTTGAATTCAAAGAGGCCAAATGGTGTGGTTAGCGCCGTCTTTGGAATGTCTTCCTCTCGTACCGGGATCTGGTTGTATGCCCTGACCAAATCGATCGTTGAAAAGATCTTTCTTTGGTAGAGCGTTTGTGCGAAATCCTCTATGTGCGGTATCGGATATTGATCTGGTATGGTTCTTGCGTTTAGCCTCCTGTAGTCTCCGCATGGACGCCATGTTTTGTCCTTTTTGGGTACCATGTGGAGAGGCGATGACCAAGGACTCTTTGACGGCTGGATAATGCCCTCCTGTAGGAGTAGGTCGAATTCCGTCTTTGCTGCTTGTAGTTTGTCTGGTGCTAGTCTGCGTGGCCTGCTGGCTTCTGGTTGGCCTGGCGTTGTCTGTATGTGGTGTTGAGTTCCGTGCTTTATCACCTCCTTTGTCCTTGTTGGCTTGGTGATGTCTGGGAAGTCTGCCAAGAGCGCATGGAATTCGCTCTTCTCCACTACTGTCTTTACCGAGAAGACCTGGTTGTAACACCTAGCGCCCGTAGTTGTTAGTCCTGTCTTCCTGTCGATGAGCTTGCCCCTTTTCATATCAGGTAACAAGTCATAGTATGCGAGGAAGTCTGACCCGATGATGGGCTGTCCGACGTCTGCTATGATGAACCTCCACGGGAATGCTCTCCTTAGGCTGAAATCCGGCTTGATGGTTATGGAGCCGTATGTGATTATGCGGGAGCCGTTTGCCGCGAGGAGTTCATATGCCTCTGGTCGCCTTCTACTGCTTGCTAGCGTCTGCGGGAAAACGCTAACGTCTGAACCTGTGTCCACCAGGTACTTCGTTTTAGTATTGCGGTCTGTCACGTATAGGCGGCACGGTGTCGGGCTGTTGTCATTGGCCGCCAGCAATGAGTGCCCTACTCGTTTTTCTGGAATGTGCATGGTTGTGCACAACGGCGGGCGTCTGCTCCGAATCGTCGATGGTAGTAACATAGACCCTCCTTGATAGGTGTCTTGCTGCGTGGTCTACCTCGTGATCGACTTCGGGCTCGACTGCGTCCTTTCCGTAGCTCTTTGGCCATGTTGGTCATCTGCTCTGTGAGGGTGGCTACCTGCTGGGTAAGTGTCTCCATCTGTGATGTCCATGCGTTCTGTGGGCTACTGGCTGCTGCTGCTGGTGGACGTTCCGTGGCTAGAACGAGAGCTCGGCCGTTGACCTCGTGGATTCGGTCTGCCTGCTCTGCTACGTCTTGTAGTTTGTCGCTCTTCCTTGTGGCCAGGATGGCCTGTGTTTGCGGTGGAAGGCGCCCTAGCCATAGTGTCCGCAGCAAGTCGTCGGAGACTGTTGTTCCTGCTAGCGTTGAAAGGTGCCGTAGGAATTGTGATGGTTTCCTGTCTCCGAGCTCTTCTCTCTCCAGAAGTTGCCTGATCCGCTGCTCTTGCGAATCTGTCAGCCGTTGTATGAGAGCGCTCTTTATAGCTGAATATTTGTTGCTGGAGGGTGGGTTCGTGATTACGTCTTTAATCTCCCTCGCTTGTCGTGGTTCTAATTTGGACAGAACGTATCCGTACTTGACGTCATCGTCGGTGATGATGCTTAGAGCGAACTGCCCTTCGAGTTGCGCAAACCACAGCTCCGGATCGTCCGGCCAGAAAGGGGGGATGCGCATTGCGACTCGGTTGATGCTGGTATCGTCATCTTCCACGATTATTGTGCTCTCCTTCTTCGGCATGTCTGTTTTTCCTCCAACGTCGGTTGGTCACCAATGTAGCGCTTTATGTTCAGGCGTGTTCGTAATTCGCTCGTGGAAGGATTTGCAGAGGTTGCCGAGATTCTCGTGAATAATCGAGGCGATGTAACAGTAGTTGGTTTATTCTGTACACTATATACAATTATTTTTGGATTGTTTTTGGTGGCCCTTACAAGGGCCGTTATTGTATGCGGAGTTATAGCCGCTCTCTATAAGTTATGTGTGGCCAGGCCTTAGTGACTTTTAAGGACCCTAGACAGTTGTTGTTCTCGTCTACTTGGTCCGTTTGCGTGGCCGTGCTGTGACTGGGCGTTTCCCAATCGGAGTCCGATTGAGTGCTCTGATCGTTAGTGGGAACTGCGCCGACTTGAGTCCCCCTGTGGACACGGCTTAAAGGGACCGTCTGTGAGGCCTGGTCCGTTCGTGAACACGACGACGGCGACGGCGGCAGCGGTGAGACTACGTCTGGAACGCTCCAAGGTCCAGTTGGCGAAGTGTATCTTCGTATGCGTATGTCCCAGACTTCGAGCAGGTACCTTGGTGGACGAGTAAATCTCGGTGGTTCCAGGTCTATCTTCTCCAGTTTCCAGGGCAGAAGCTGGAACGAGACCTTTTTCTCTCCTGCTGACTGGTCGGTGCAGGGTGCCCTGGGCGCCTCTTTCCACGGTGATCTGACCGGCCCTGGTGATCGGGGCGTCGAGAGTGGCCGTGGAATGTGACTCCTCCGCCGTGTAATGATGCGAGAGCGCGAAGCTCTTCCACAATTAATTCCCGAGGAGGTATTATCTCCTCGTGCAAAAAAGAACAAGTCTTGGCTATCGATATAGAGAGCTATGATGCTGTACTATTCTCAAGCCGCGACTCGGTGTCCTGTCGTCTCGCGCGGTCTTATATAGCGAGGCTGCCGAATTTCACTTATGCGAAATGGTTTGCCCCTGCGGCCATCTGTCGGCTCGCTGCGTACCGAATCGCCTTAGGGCTCGCACCGCCGTACGCGTAGCGCGTGTACGGTGTACGGTTCAGTAGGTGCTGATTGTGTGGTGGATCGTAGCCGCCACAAATATATAGATATATTGAAACAGATATATATGTAAATAATAGATATTAAGATATAAATTTTTATATTAATATTGTTTTATATTTAAAAACATCTGTTATAAAATACAAATAATTCTTTGTCATTTACAAAAATAAAAAACAAAAATTTAATGTTAAAAAAAATAAAAGAATAAAAATATATATTAATTTATGAAAGAATTATTAATTTTTATATTTATTTAAACACACTTTTACATGCCATGCTTTTTATACCTACTATTTTTACATTGCAGATTTGATTCAATGAACTAGAATATACGGTGCAATTGTGTACATTCCTTAGAATCTAAAAAAAAATTTTTTAATTTTACAAATTTTCTTGTATTCTTTTTTATTTAAATATTGAATTAATTATAATTGAATTAATTATTAACTATTATAAAAATATACAGTTATCGTTATTGCGTTTATCTTGCACAAAGTTTTTAAGAAATTAAGAAATTATTTTATATGTGTATATATGTATTTATTTATTTATTCAGGTATTTATTTATTTATTTATATGTATATTAACAAATAAAATATTGAAATTTATTTATTAACATAAATAAAAATAATAAGAAAACTAAACTTACGCTTATGTGCTTCTTTAAATTGGCTGTAGAGCTTTTGCTAGCATGTATAATTTTTTTGCCTAAACATAATTTGCAAGTAAATGCATAATTCTTCTCATTACTAAGTTCGGGTTCGAATACAAAAATTTCTTTGTATGTCGGCCATGGTGCCTTATTCGAGGATTCAGATGATGTACTTGGCGTACTCGCCTCTTCGGCTATCGTTTCCATTTCTGAGCAGATCCGATCGCTACAAAAAATCACAAACCAAGGCCAAAAGTTTTATTATTTTTATTCAGAGAGACTTATTATTAAATAATATTTCGTGTGATATTGTAAGAATGAGTCAGGTCTATTCCGTAACTCTTGCTGACACGTTATTGCGCAGCTGTAGTATACAAAAAAAAAACTGTGTAACGATAGCGATTTTGTCGTTGACTTTATGAGATACAGAATAAAGCCGCACAATACTAAATTATAAGTAATGTCTTTTAATAATGAACGAATAAATAATTAAATATACTTACACTGTGAGATATAAAATATCACTTGCGACGTAGTCAGTGCAAAGTGGAAACCGCGAGATCAAAAACGAACGTAGCGTAGACAGACAGACCGTGTACGCGAGGAGATAACGGCCGTATGATAGCACAAAGATATAGAACCGCTGTAAAAGCCGAGATAGACCGCACGAGAGTACGGCGGAGAACGACTGCGTGATACAGTAATGCGGGAATATGCACGAAGAACTGTCAAGGAAGCGGGGAAAAGGTATGTATATGGGAACGCTTGCACAAATCGTGAACACATTGACTGGTACGATGATAAATATAACGAACTCCATAATAAAAGCAGAACTGCGAACGCGACACACTATTATTGCGACGTTACTTCTTCGATACCGGAACATGAACGATTGCCACGCGGTATAGCTTAAGGTTAAGTTAGTTCTTAGTTACTTCCTGCGCAGCCTTCTGTACAGAGGACAGAGCAGGCGCACATGCGCAACGGGCGTGCCAAATGGCGAACCTAGTGCGGCGAGTCTTACGACGAGCGCGGTATCATGCCGATTTGCTAATGCATCAATCAGCGAAAAAGTAACGCTAAAAGTAACTGTAAATTCGTTATCGAAAAAATGTAACTACGTTATCGTTACAGTTACAGAAAAAAAGAGTAACGGCGTTACCGGATCGTTACCAAAAAAAAGTAACTATAACGGTAACGGCGTTACAAGTAACGCGTTACTTCCCTTCCCTGTTCGTATCTCATCGCTGTATCCAAGCGTCGTATTGGCGTACGGATTGTACGTATGAGTTTCAATCTTGACGATGCGATCGTCAAAGACTGGCTCACCTCCGATATTCAAAATATCAATCATTCTTTTCGTACGATGAATCCCAATGATTTTAAAAATTCAACGCGCTCAGCTTCTTCTTAACGGCTATCTTATTATTGTCACCCGATACCGCAATAGTATTGTCCCTCGTAAAAGTATTGTCTCTCGCGTGCTCCGTTTCGTTCAGCACGAGCATACTATGTTTGTCGCCGCCGTATATGCAATCTTACGGTAATTTCCTCTCCTCGAAAATCAAGCAATCGACCTCTTTGATCCACAATACGTATCGTTAAATCCGTAATGCTCCGTACGATGATCGGCAGATAAATGATCTGTGCAGGCGTTTCCGATATCTTATATCCTGGCGGTACGCTCGGTGAAAATTCATGTATCGTGTGTACGCGCATGCCATTGCTGTACGCACCAGTAGTCACGTTACATTCTATACGAATAATATTTACGTTTATAATATTAACCGGTTCGTCCGATTCATACCACTTGCGAGGTTGCAATATACGATTCGATGAGAATCAAAGCAAGGATCCTACATTGTCGGGTTTGGTAGTTTATTCTGTAGGTGCATTTGATTTCGCTCTTTAGCGTGCTATGATTGGCGCGGAGCGCTATTGGATATTCCTCATCATAATTGTTTTCAACATCTCTGGAAAGGTGTTCATCTTGCAAAATTGCGCGTTTGAGATAGTCATTTATAGCGTGCAATTCGTACGATCCTTCGGGAATCGTAATTTCCTTGTCGTCGTTGCCAAAGTAAAATTTATTATTCGAAAAATTTACATTCGGAATCGTATGATAAGTTTCAAAATCAGTTAATCCGAGCTCGTAATCGACATCGGTCAAATCTATAGCGGGAAAATAACTTACAGCGAGAACGCTGCTTCTGCCAGTCAACGTAAGTGTCAGTGACATGTCGAACGAATACTGAGTCGTGACGATGGATTGTTAGGCTTCAAATTGATCGTCGACTGTTTGAAGAAATTTTAAACACAACTGTCCACAGATGCTCTGATTGTAACTTTGATAAGATGCGTAATTGTATTCAATTTTCACTCGTCTGAAATATCGCACAAGTTCCTTGGGTGGTCGAAGATTTCCAAAACTGTCGAAATATACGACACGATCTCCCCTCTTTGCATACGCTACCCAATGAGTACCGGAACCATCAACGTCATCCAAATTGACGATACCGCTCTCGTTTCGTCGTACACCGGTTTATCGGTAAATTATTGCGCATGAAAACACCTCTAAAGAAAGATATGTGCATACGTTTCGCCAATTGTTCCAATTGCACGTTAGTTGTCGCACCCGTAGGCATTTTTAATGTTTTTTCGATGTTTTCTTTTTTCTCTTAGACTTTGTTGAGAATCCCTGTCCACGCTTGTACGGAGCGAGATAAAGTCCGCGATCTTCCATAGCGCGATTGTGACGCTGCAACTCTTCCAGCTGACGTTGCGCCGCCTTGCTATCGTTTACCGCCTTTGCGATTCCCGCCGCACCGCCGGCCAAAGAACCGACAACTCCCAACAACGGTAAAAGTGGTAAACCGCGTTTCGCTACTGGAAATATTCGTTTTTTCCTCCTCTTTGTCGTCGATGGCTTTTTCATCCCCATGCCGAGTTTTGTCTTTGCCTTCATTGCCGCCCAAACAGTCGTAGCGGCTGCTCTTTCGCCAAGAGTCGAATCCCTCGCGGTAATGCGTTCTCGCGCTCTTGCAGCTAGTATGCGATCCGCTACGTGTCGTTGACCGAGGTCGTTGCTTCGCGAGTAAGCAATGTCGTGCTCGCGACAAGCAGCGTCCAATGGATTGATGCCTCGATCGCCTCTAGCCAATCGTTTCTCTAATCGAGTTCCCGGGCCGCAAAACTGATAACCGGGAATATGTAATTCGATGGGAAGCGCGTTTATCGCACGATTTAAGAGACCGCTACCTCTTACGATTCTCGCTGACATTCGTAGCAATCTTTTATTAACGGTGGCGGACCGTCGATGTGTGTTCGCTGCCACGGCTGATTGTAATGTCGCATGGACGAACGATATTGTCGAACCTCCGAATCAGCCTTTATATATTCTGGAAGCTTGTCCCACAATCGTTCCACGTAATCACCAAAATTTTGCAGTAAAACAATCTTTGGGATATACTGCAGTTGTTCGGCGGTAAGCCGGAAAATGTCTCTGTTATCCGACAGAAGGAGAAACATTTTGATACTGAGCGGTTTCGAGTTGAGACACCTCTATAAATAGGTCTCCCCCCTCGTGATCATTCACAAAATTGATTCGAAAGAGAAAACATGCGGTTCGTGCGACAAGCGCGGATAATCAAAGTATCAAATTTCGACGATAGACTAATATCGGAGAAAAAAGTACGCAAGCATGGAAACATGCTACCGACTACTATACGCGGTATCGTTTGCGGCCCTTCAAACTGCGGTAAGACAAACGTGTTGATTAGTTTGATAGAAAGTCCGTACGGTGTACGTTTCGAGAACGTGTACATATACTCGGAATCGCTTCAACAACCGAAATATAGATACTTGGAAAATTTATTAGCACCTATAGACGAAATTGGTTATTTTACATTCTCTAATAACAGCGATGTCATTCCACCGAGCGAGGCGCTTCCGAATTCCATCTTTATCTTTGATGACGTGGCATGCGACAAGCAAGATACGATAAGAGAGTACTTTGCAATGGGTCGACACTCGAGCGTCGACTGTTTCTATCTTTGTCAAACGTACGCCAAGATACCTAAGCATCTTATACGCGACAATGCGAATCTTTTGATTTTATTTAAACAAGACGGCACAAACTTGAAACATGTGTACAACGATCATGTAAATACCGACATGTCTTACGACGATTTCCGTGCATTGTGTCAGAAATGTTGGCAACGCAAATATGGCTTCGTAGTCATTGATAAAGACAGCACGTTGATCAATGGACGATATAGAAGAGGATTTAATGATTTCGCGATACCGTAAAGCGATCAGTCGTCATCGACACATCGATCGAGCATCATGCACGGTGATCGTGAAAAGATTGCGAGAGAGATTGCAAAAACGAGCGAATCAATTCGCAAAAAATATCGCGCTTTGAAAACTGGTAAAATGGAGGAAGACGTTGCATTGGAAAGGCAATTTAAGTCAATTACCGAACCTTTAAAACAGCTTATCGAAAATACTGTGGAATCTGATGTGCCGAAAATCGAGCCATTGAGTTTGACGTTTGGAGAGAAGCACGAGGAAAAAATAAAAGAGTCAAAGCAAGGAATAAAGCGAGCACGGATAAATATGCCGATAAACGATTCGCCGATATATTCGACACCGAATCGATCAAAATGAAGGAAACAATTTTCTAATATGGCTACTGTTTCTACTCCGATAAAAGTACAACCACGTCAAACAATGCCATCCCCGTCTGTTGAACAAATTTACGAGACCACACCCGATTCGTTTGTAACATCGGTCCGACACGAATTAGAAACGTCCGAAGGTCAGAAAACGTTCCGAGATCATTTTGGTCCACTAGCGCAAAAATATATAGGAGCTATCATGAGTGTTGATAAAAATAAGAGTATGGATTACGTCTACGGTGTTAAATTTACCAGCGAAGGAATGATGCTCGGTGATAAACGTTTCGATGTGGACATGGAAGATAATATAATTATCGATGGAATAAAATATACGGGAACCGAAGGTATCTACGATTTGATTTTTAAAAATATTCCCAATCATAAAAAATACACTCAAGACGATTTGTATAAATATCAAAGTATATTAAAAGCAACAAATGCGCATAAACGTGACAACAAAGTTAATAATCCTATTAAAAGTAATAAAGGATACAAGTACAAATATATAATTGCACCATTATTCCCCGATAGAAAGGTGGGAAGAGGTATAGACGCACCGCGCACCATGACGCTAAGCGACAACATGATCGATTACGTGCATTGGAACGATCCCAACGAATTGGTAGATCGTTTGCGATTGCTGGACGCCTCGCGTCGAGCCGGCAACAATGCTCACGACAATGAAATCTTGTCAATTATCGAAGAACTTCGCGAGACCGGATTTAATGGGTTTTTGTCTAGTTGAATATTGGCACATTTCCATTAATTTCCTTAACTAATGATTGTTCCGTATTAGATAAATTTTCATTGCAATTCAGATCTAAAAATAATGTTTCTGTCATATGTTTCTGTCGTACTATTTCAATATAATTTTAATATTAAAAATCAGAATTTTAAATTAAAAAATCTTTAAAAATAAAAAAAAAAAATATATATATATATATATATAATTCCAAAATACATCATAAATAGTCATAACTAAAATGAAATGATAAAACTTGCATACCTTGCTCATAAATCAATATTGGATTTGATGTCACATTTTTTAATTCGATAGTGTTATTAACATCAAATGATTCTGCGTCTGCTTCATCACAATGTAGATAATCTAAAATAAAATATTTTTATTATTATACTATTTTATTATTATACTATTACAATATAGTTGAATAAATTGATGACATCATACAAGAATCATCTGTTCCTTTTTCTTCAGTACATTTATTTTTTGTTTGCGATTTCTTTGTATAGTTTATCTTACAATTAGTATATCGTAGTACGTATTTCGAATATTCCTAGAATATATGCAATATACTTTTCTGTTATTCTTAGAATATTCTCAGAATCTATATGTGCTGTGTGGGATATGTTAAAGTAAAATTAAGTAAATTTTATTATATAGAATTCCGGTACGGAATACGTATGCAATATTATATGTTAAAGTAAAATTAAGTAAATTTTATTAATTTATTTTGATACTTTGGTGTATAGGATTCCGTACCGGAATCCGTATGCAATATTATATGTTAAAGTAAAATTAAGTAAATTTTATTATTAATTTGTTTTGCTACTTTATAATATATATAAAGTATATATTAAAGTATATATATAAATTTGTTATAATTAACAAATAAATAAATATATTTATTTATTTACTGAACACAGAGTACAAATTAATATAACCTGTCCTAATCAATATACTAATAACATACTGATAATAATGTACTAATAACATACTGAACGACATTCTATAGATATACCGACAACATACTACACGTCTGCTGACGATATCCTATGAATATACTGCGGGATATTCATAACATATACTACGAATTATAATAAGTGGGACATCAAGCGACGCGGTAGCGTCGCGACGCCAAGTACATAAAAAACAGGTCCAAGCATTGAGTTGAGAGTCACTATTCTCGACGCGGCGCTACCAAGTACCTTATCCGGAATTTCACGTCAAGTAAACTTTCGTTTAAGATATTTAATAAACTAAAGCTGTAATAAAAAATCTAACGACACTTTTATTATATAATGTGAATATAAGCTTTCGATTGCGACCAGTTTGAATAAAATCGGTGCAGTCAATCCTGAGAAATGATGATCGAATATCAGAATTGTGATATTTTTCGTTTTTCTCCAGGTTCAGACTCACATACATATGTTCGCACGCACTAGAAAATAATGAGAGGAATCAATTGGTGTAAAGAAAACACATAGTTGTTTTTAAGAAAAAATATGGAATTGTTAATTGCAAATTACATATTTTTTCTTCAAAACAACTATGTGTTTTCTTTATACCAATTGATTCCTCTCATTATTTTGTACGTAAAAGTATTAAGGTAAGATAATCGAAAAATAAATATTTTACACGATATTTTACGGTTTATGTAAAATTAAGAAATTATTTCAAGCCTCATAACTCAAAAAGTACTTAACGAAAAGGTATTTAATTATAGTGTTTTGGAAAGCTCTCGAGATAAGCTACAAGAGTGTGCAAAAATATATAGGGTGTTCCATTTAAAAAAATTGAAGTGACCTTCACGTGACCTTCAAATGACTCTTCAAGGTCAAACCAATGGTACCGTCTTATGGCTCCTTTGAAACCAAACAACTTTTGCCTGAAACATTTTTTTCTAAAATGCACCGTTTGTGAGATATTTAGGGGTTTCCACACTTTTGACAAACCCTGTATATAGGGCGTTAGAAAAGTCTGGAAACAATCAAATATCTCGAAAACGAAACGTTTCTGAGAAAAATGTTTCGAACCAAAGTTGTAGGATTTCAAAAGATCTATTTACTGGCGCTGAGTTTAACCTTGGGTGGCGTCGCCAAGGTCAGAGCAAGGTCACCTAGAATTTTTTAAATGGGACCCCCTATTTTTTATTACTTATTCTTGTAGCTTATATCGAGACCTTTCCAAAACACTATAATAAAGTATTTCTTCATTGAGTACTTTTCAAGTTATGAGGCTTGAAATAATTCCTTAATTTTATATAAATCATAAAATATCTAATAAAATATTCATTTTTCGATTATCTTACCTTAATACTTTTATGTACAAAATAATGAGAGTAATCAATTGGTGTAAAGAAAACGTACAGTTGTTTTTAAGAAAAAATATGGAATTGTTAATTGCAAATTACATATTTTTTCTTAAAAACAACTGTTTTTTCTTTACACCAATTGATTACTCTCATTATTTTGTACATAAAAGTATTAAGGTAAGATAATCGAAAAATGAATATTTTACTAGATATTTTATGGTTTATATAAAATTAAGAAATTATTTCAAGCCTCATAACTCGAAAAATACTCAATAAAGAAATACTTTATTATAGCGTTTTGGAAAGCTCTCGAGATAAGCTACAAGAATGAGTAATAAAAAATAGGGGGTCCCATTTAAAAAATTCTAGGTAACTTGCTCTGACCTTGGCGACGCCACCCAAGGTTAAACTCATGGCGCCAGTAAATAGATCTTTTGAAATCCTACAACTTTGGTTGGAAACATTTTTCTCAGAAACGTTTCGTTTTCGAGATATTTGACCGTTTTCAGACTTTTCTAACACCCTGTATATATGTGTGTGTGTGTGTGTGTGTGTGTGTGTGTGTGTATATATTTGACTGCGCAACCATAATTATAGTTACATAGACATTTGTTACATTTGTCTGCATAGACATAAATATAGTTACGCAGAAATATTCCCTACATGTATAATTATATACCAATAATATATTATTATAACATGTGTGTGTGTGTGTGTGTATAGAAATATATATATTTGACTGCGCAACCATAATTATAGTTACGTAGAGATTCGTTACATTTGCCTGCGTAGACATAAATATAGTTACGCAGAAATATTTGCTACATGTATAATTATACAGGGTGTACCATTTTATTTTTGTCAGTCAAATATCTCGATATTACTTAGTTAAAAAAAAATGTTTCAGACAAAAGTTGTATGGCTTGAAGGGGGCCATAAGATGATGTCATTGGTTTGACCTTGAAAAGTCGTTGGAGGTCACATGAAGGTCACCTTCAATTTTTTAAACGGAACCCCCTATTTTTTATTACATATTCTTGTAGCTTATCTCGAGGGCTTTCCAAAACACTATAATAAAATATTTTTTCATTAAGTTTTCGAGTTATAGGATCTGAAAGTCATAGTACCGCTGGCATTAGCATTACCCAAGGTGCACCACGTGGAGTACCACGTCAGTACCAGTTTCATCAGTCAGTATTAATATTAATATTAATATTAAACAGTATAAATCAGTTTGTATGATTTGCGAACCAGTTTCTCAACAATCTTGAGAATAATCCGAGAGAATACTATTCTTCATTAAAATAATAAGCAATTCATATTTTTTATTTTTATGTTTTTCCTTTATGCAACCCATATTATAATTCCGACTTAATTCTTAGTAGAAACTTCTTCTACTAAGAATAAACTAAAATAATATTAAAAAGGAAAAGCGTCGAACAAGAAGGATCCGCTACCGCCAGAATGGTCGAAACCGAAGGTTCCTGATTCAGGCAGCGTCTGATCCTTCGACAAATTCAGATCCTACGCAAATTAATCCTATGCGACTGACTACGATTGCGAGCACCGACGACAATTATAATTGCACACCACATTTCCCTCCATATTTACCATTTCCAAGTTCCTTCCCTGTATATGAATGCGACTCAAAACTTTCTCTCTCTGAACCATTCCCTGATCCACTTCCGGACATAGAAACCTTCTTATACGCTTCCGGACTCCCTTCTCCGGAACATTTTGGAATCTATCTGTCGCACCCGCTCATCCATACGTATCTCACCCGCAAATATACGACCAACCTATCTATTCCGGGGATTATTTTATGGGATCCGGTCTCATTAAACTAAAAGATCTCCAAGCCTATCTAGATAAGACCCAGCGCGACCGGCTTTAGCACAGTCCCCGTGACTCTCCCTATAGAGGAGTGGAAGTTATGTGTAATTGAATCAGAGTTTTTCTCATTGTCCGATAAATCGTCTCGTTTTCTTTTATGACAAATTTTATTTTTATTTACATTTTTATTACTTGCTTGGGTTTCTTTTTGTAACTGTTGGGACAATGCAAAAATTTGCTTTTTGAATCCTCCTATTATTTTAAACATTTCAGGTCTTTTGAAAAACAATGGACCATAATACTTGACATAATCTTTTTTATCCACTAACAAATGAAGTTGCTCTCTTGCAAAGGTTTCTATTTCTTCAATGTCTTTTTCGTGAATCGAAAGAAAAGAACTTCCCCTGTAATATCTTGTTTCTTTAAACAGTTCGATCAAATAACTTGGCAAAATTTTTAATTTACTGTTAAAATTCATCAATGTTGTATCTTCCGTGTTGATTTCAGCTGATAGTTTCCTCGATGATTGTCCAGAATTGTCCATTTTGATCGATTTCGATAATAAAACCACAAAATAATAACAAAAACTGTATTAAGCACAGAGCGAGCAGCGTCTTGAAACTTACATGCACAGACTCGGAAACATATGAAGGACTGCGTTTCCGATATGTGTTTGTTTCTCGGCGGCTAGATGTATCGGGTATACGTATGCGCGAAACAAACAAACGCATGTGGAGAACAGTCGATCTTGTATCCTTAGCGCAAGTCTAGTATCAAATTATGCCCATCATACTTTGCTACTGTTAGTTGTTTTCTTTGCAATACATCCATAAAAATAATCAAATGCGGTAAAAATGAAAATAATACGAGTGCAAGATGGATGGTGAGCAATTTTTACAAACATTGTTTTAAACATTTAAGCAATACTCAAAACGATACCTCGACAGCACTTCGGATTTCTTTTAAAAAATCATCCGTACTAACGTCTTATTTTTTAAAAACTGATGCTAATAAAAATTTGCGTAAAGATTTGGATACTGCTCAAAATAAAGAATCGGAACGAGGGTCATCTTCAGAAATAATTCCAGTCGAAGACACCGAAGAGACCGAGGAGAAAACAATCTCGGAAACCGTTGTAGAAGAAAATAATTCCAACCCGGATTCGGATACTGGGTCGTCAAATTTTTAATAGATAGTACTGGAAAAAATAAGATGGTGTGCAGTACTAAAATTACAGCTTCAAAAAAATCATCATCTAGTGAAAAATACAGTCGACAAAATCGATTAAAAAGAAAATTACAGATAATATCTCCAAATCAAATGTTCATTACTCAATATTTTTCCTATATTGATAAAATTTCGAAAATAGTACAAGAAACTGACATTTTAAAGAAAGCGTTTTTTGAGCAAGCCGAGGAACTTCGATGTCTTAAAAAAAATATTGCTTCGATCCCAAATAATATTGGTGGGTTTTTGAAACGACTTTTTGAAACGGCAATTCTCAACAATGCTAAAAAGAATCCGAAGAATAATCAATATGAAGAATCTTTTAAGAGATTTTGCACACACACATACCTTTTCATTATAGGTAAGGATGCATTTCGTAATTTTTATATATTTGTATTTTTAGTTATGTTTGGCTTTTTTTGAATTTTGTTTTGAATAATAGGTGGACGCCTGACTTACGAAACTTTACATGCTAATTTGAATGGCATTATTCCATCTGTATCCACTGTCAGCAGAATAATAAATTCCAATCATTGTTCACTTCGGGAAGGAGAATTCCGTTTTATGGAACTAAGTGACTTTTTAACGCAAAGAAATTTGCCTAAAATAGTTTAGCTTAGTGAAAATGCAACTGGAATTACCGGCAGAATCGAATATTCATTACATGAAAATTGTAATGTAGGTTTCGTGGTAAATCTTTACTTTAACTTACCTACCTCCAATGACTTTGACCTTGACATATGTTGACCTTGACATATGTTGACCTTGACATATGTTGACCTTGACATATGTTGTCAAGGTCACTATCCTGAGTGACCTCCAAAAGGTTTTAGCCGTCGGTCATTGTTTATTACAAAGATATAAACAAATAAAGTTTGACGAATTATATGGATACAATGGATACATCGCTTAGCATAGAAAATTACAAACCCATGAGAGGTCCATCAGAAATGTATGTGTACACATACACACACGCGGGGGGGTGCAAGGTGGACGTTGCTTTGCTACAATGGACAGATGTTGTAAGTTGTAAAACGAGGTCCACCTTGCCTACCGGCGGGGTGGTGCGGGAAGGGGGACCGAAGGCCCCCTTGCACCCCCCGCGTGTGTGTGCGTCTTGTGTGTGTACACATACGTTCCTGATGGACCTCTCATGAGTTTGTAATTTTTTCGTAAGCAACATGTTCACTATTTGACAACTTTGAATATACTGAATGTTTGATATACTGCGAAGCACTGTGTAATAACACGTTTATATATTTCTGATTTAGCTTACTTATTTCACTTATGATAGAGATACTGTTGTTTTGATCTTTTTTTTTATTTTGCCTAAATAATTTATTAAATATTTGTTATTAAAAATAAAAAATAATTAAATAAACGTATATTTCTTATAAATACATTTTATTAAGTACGTAATATGTTCGAAAATTACGTGAAATTCATGAAACTTTATTTGTTTATAACTTTTTAATAAACAATGACCGACGGCTAAAACTTTTTGGAGGTCACTCAGGGTAGTGACCTTGACAACATATGTCAAAGTCAAAGTCATTGGAGGTGGGTAAGTTAAAGTAAAGATTTACCATGCAATCTATGGCTAAAGAATTTGGTATTACAATTTTGGGTCACTCATCTGATGGTGATACTAGACTTATGAAAGCCATGAAAACTGCATATAAACTTCCAGCTTCTGCCGAAAATAGTGGTCTTGGTTCCATTGTATGAAACCTCCTAATTCAAATGCGTTGGTCTGCCAAGACACTATACATATTGGTACAAAATTCAGAACGCGACTTTTACATAAAAAAGTGCAATTAACAATTACATTTTTTTTTCGAAACAATTATGTGTTTTCTTTACACCAATTGATTCCTCTCATTATTTTGTACATAAAAGTATTAAGGTAAGATAATCGAAAAATGAATATTTTACAAGATATTTTACGGTTTATGTAAAATTAAGAAATTATTTCAAGCCTCATAACTCAAAAAGTACTTAACGAAAAGGTACTTAATTATAGTGTTTTGAAAAGCTCTCGAGATAAGCTACAAGAATATGCAATGAAAAATAGTAGGTTCCATTTAAGAAATTGAAGGTGACCTCTATGTGACCTTCAAATGACTATCCAAGATCAAATTTTTGCCACCATCTTCTGTCCCCCTCGAAGTCAAGCAACTTTTATTTGAAACATTTTGTTGTACATTCAAAAATAAAAAAGTTATTGGGGTGGGTAACTTAAAATGGCTCACCCTGTGTATATATATATATATATATATATATATATATATATATACAGGGTGGACAATTTTAACATTTAATGGAGAATAACTCGAAAACCAAGCCCGGGAGAGAAAAATGTTTCAGACAAAAGTTGTTTGGTTTCGAGGGGGCCATAAGATGGTATCATTGGTTTGACCTTGAAGAGTTATTTGAAGGTCACATGAAGGTCACCTTCAATTTCTTAAATGGAACCTACTATTTATCATTACATATTCTTGTAGCTTATCTCGAGAGCTTTCCAAAACACTATAATTAAGTACCTTTTCGTTAAGTACTTTTTGAGTTATGAAGCTTGAAATAATTTCTTAATTTTACATAAACCGTAAAATATCTTGTAAAATATTCATTTTTCGATTATCTTACCTTAATACTTTTACGTACAAAATAATGAGAGGAATCAACTGGTGTAAAGAAAACACATAGTTGTTTTGAAGAAAAAATATGTAATTTGCAATTAACAATTCCATATTTTTTCTTAAAAACAACTATGTGTTTTCTTTACACTAATTGATTCCTCTCATTATTTTGTACATAAAAGTATTAAGGTAAGATAATCGAAAAATGAATATTTTACAAGATATTTTACGGTTTATGTAAAATTAAGAAATTATTTCAAGCCTTATAACTCAAAAAGTACTTAACGGAAAGGTACTTAATTATGGTGTTTTGGAAAGCTCTCGAGATAAGCTACAAGAATATGCAATGACAAATAGTAGGTTCCATTTAAGAAATTGAAGGTGACCTTCATGTGACCTTCAAATGACTCTTCTAGGTCAAACCAATGATACCATCTTATGACCCCCTCGAAACCAAACAACTTTTGTCTGAAACATTTTTCTCTCCCGGGCTTGGTTTTCGAGTTATTCTCCATTAAAGGTTAAAATGGTCCACCCTGTATATTATACAGGGTGTCCCATTTTAAAAGTTCCACCGTCATAACTTTTCAGGATCAACGTTTGAAGGAAAACAATTCGGATAAAAGTTGTAGGGAACAAAGAGGGCTATCTAATAGTGACCTTGGATTTGACATTAAAGGTCATTTGAATGTCAACTTCAGTTTTTTAAATGGGAACCCCTATTTTTTATTACTTATTCTTGTAGCTTATCTCGAGAGCTTTCCAAAACACTATAATAAAGTATTTCTTCATTCAGTACTTTTCGAGTTATGAGGCTTGAAATAATTTCTTAATTTTATATAAACCATAAAATATCTAGTAAAATATTCATTTTTCGATTATCTTACCTTAATACTTTTATGTACTAAATAATGAGAGGTATCAATTGGTGTAAAGAAAAAACATAGTTGTTTTTAAGAAAAAATATGTAATTTGCAATTAACAATTCCATATTTATGTCATAAATTTTCATCATATCAATTATTATTTATAATTCCGCGCAATTAGTTAAAAGGTCGTTTTAGTCATCAGTGGATTAGGCCTACTGGGGATTCCACTTAAAAAAAAACGTGTCAACAATAGTACCTCATGGGTGACGTGGAAAGCTATTGCCATACGCCCGCTCCTGAGCGCCGAGCGGCTCGTAGGTTTTGCGCGGGACGGCGAGGTAAGGGGGGACGCGCTAGGCGGAGCCAGCTGAAAATCGGCCGAAATGTGCAGTTCTTGCCTAGCTCTGATATATATATATATATATATATATATATACAGAGATATAAAATAACGATGCATCAATAAATAGTATATAATCAACTTTTACGCGCAGTTGCGTACATCTCATTCTCGCACAATCTACTTATTTCCTCTATATAATACATACATAATATAATATAATATCTATTCCTATACATTTCACATTGTTCATTTTTTCTTATTTTTTGAACCATTCATGGATAGTGTGAAGTTGATTGGGATCATGTGTTTGGTGTCGTTTTGCGGTTATCTTTCTACACTGGTAGATGTCAATCAACTCGGGTCAAATGCATTCATAGAGGGAATATCTTTGATTAATTGGATTTGGCCGAACAGCAAAGTCAATCGCGACGTAGTTTTCGATACGGTAAGTGTGTCTTTATAACTCATTGAGATGAGGATTAAAATTTTTATTATTTTGAACAGCTTTCTTCAATGTTGTCAAAATATGATTGAAAATAATCTTATTGCCGCTCTTTTATTGAAAATTGAAATTTAAATTTCACAAAATATAATTATGCTTATAATAATATATAATAATATTTGGCTTCCGGTTCCGGAGAGTGTGTGAGTGGCAGGTATGAGAGTGTGCGGTCAGTGAATTGTGAGAAAGTAGCGGTCAGAGTGAGAGGAGAATTTGAGAGTGTGGCGTGGGCTGCGAGGGAGAAAGAGAGGGGTGGCGAAGGAGAAAGTGGAGGGAAGGGGAGTGGAAGCTGAAGAGAAAATACAGAGGGAAAGAGGCAGTGAGGTTAGGAGGTAGGGTGGCACGTGGCGACGGGAGTGTAGAACACGGGTGCAGAGAGTAGAAGGCAGGTGTAGAGTCACTAGGAAAGACACTAGGGAAGGTGCTGTCGGCGGGGACAGCTCGCTCAGGCCATAGAGTCTGTAAGAAGCAAGGTAGGATAGCGGAAGATAGTTCTAGGTAGTGATAGGATTTGAGTAGTGAGGAACGGAAAAGAGATGGAGGTTGACAGTAGGGAAGGAAAGTTAAAAGAGGGTGAGGAGAGAAGGTCGGGAGGGGAAGAGGGAAAGAAAAAAGTAGGAAGGCCAAAGAAGATAGAGGAGCTGGGCAAGGAAAGGTAGTACAGGATGTATTGAGGCCTTCTTGAAGAGGAAAAGGGAGGGATCAGGAGATGAGGAAAAGGAGGAAGATGAGTGGACGTTTAGGAGGAATAGAAAGTCGGAGAGATTGCGGGAAGAGGGGATGTGGTTGGAGGAGGAAATAGGTAAAATGATAAATGAAATGGGAGAAAAAATGATGGAGAGATTTTGTGAGGAGTTTAGGAATTTGAGGTTAGAGATATTACAAAGGGATAAGGAGTGGAGAGAGGAAAAGAAGGAGATAGGGCAAAAAATTGAGACCATGGAAAGAAAAATAAAAGAATTAGAAACCAGATTGGGGGAAAGGGAGAAAGTAGCAGAGGGAGTGGGGGTGGGGAGGATAAGAGGAAGCGTAGGCCTGGATGAAGAGACAGTAGATAAGATGAAGGGAATCGGTAGGAAGATGGAACTAAAGGAAAGAGAGGAAAGGAGGAACAACATAGTGATTCGTAGATTGGAGGGGGGAACAGGAGATCTGGAAGTGAGAGTGATGAAAGTGTTTGAGGCAATAGGGGCGGAGGTAGGGATTGAGTGGATTAGGAGGATTAGGGGGAAAGAGGGCGGGGAGAGAGAAATGGTAGTGGTAAGACTAGGGAGCAGGGAGCAGAAGAGGCAGGTGATGGAGAAAAAGAAGGAACTAAAGGGGAAAAAGATCAGAATAGAAGATGATCTAACGTGGGGGGAGAAAAGGATGAAATGGAGAATTGGGGAAATAGCGGAGGAAGAAAGGAAAAAAGGCAATAGAGTATGGACAGGGTACGGAAAAGTCAGAATCAATGATTGTTGGTGGAGATGGGACGAAGAGGAGGGGAGGCTTAGAAACTGGAAGGGGTAGTTAAGAGGAGAAGAAATGGATAAGGGGAAAGGAGAGGTAGTGAATGGGGAGCTGAAGATGTAAGAATAGAATATGAGAGGGAGAATAGAGATGGAGGGGGAAGGAGAAAAGAGAGGGAAAAGGATAGGAGAGAGGGTGAAAAAAAGGAGAGGGAGGGAGGAAAGTGGATAGAGGAAAAGAGGAGTGGAAAGTAGGCTTCTGGAATGTAGCGGGGGTAAAGAATAAGGAGGAAAAGTTTTGGAAAGAAATTAAGAGATGGGAGGTAGTTGTGATGGTGGAAACTTGGGTTGATGGGAAAAGTTGGGACAGGGTAAAGCGGATGTTACCAAAAGGTTATAGGTGGGAGAGACAATTAGCGAAGAAAAGGAGTAAAAAAGGTAGACCGATGGGGGGGATAATTATTGGAGTAAAAGAGGAGGGGGGAGTAGCCTCGGTTATTGAAGTAGAGGAAAAAGAGGAGGGGGTGTTGGCAGTAGAGGTATGGGTGGGCGAAGAAAGATGGAGGATAGTAGGAGTGTATGTGAAGGGAGATATGAAGGAAAAGCTAGAAGCGATGGAGGGATGGCTGGAGGAGCAGGAGGAAAGCAAATGGACATTAATAGGGGGTGACTTTAACGCGAGGACGGGGAAGTTCGGAGGAGGTATAGAGGAGGGAGAGGAGGAAGGAATAGTAAGAAAATCAAAAGATGGAAAGGTTAATGAAGAAGGAAGGAAATTGATAGGGGCACTAGAAAAAAGGGGATGGGGAATTCTGAACGGAACGGTGGAAGGAGACGAAGAGGGGGAATTTACATATACGGGGGGAAGAGGAGAATCAGTGATTGATTATGTGGTAGGGGAGGAAAAGGTAAGGAAAAGGGTGGTGAGGATGGAAGTAGGGGATAGCGTGGAGTCGGATCACCATCCATTGGTAGTATTTTTAGAAGGGAAAGGAGGAAAGGCAAAGGAAAGAGGGTGGGGAAGTAAAGAAAGAAGTGGTGGGAGATGGACAATAAGAGGAGGGGAAAAATAAGAGGGGAGGTAGACTGGGAATTAATGGGAGACAAGGGCGTTGATGAAGAGTTGGAAAGGAAAATAGGGAAGATAAGAGAGAAATTGAAGGAGGAAAGAGAAAATGGGAGGAGGAAAAGAGTGGGATGGTGGGATGAAGAATGTGAGGGTAAAAGGAGAGAAGTGAGGAGAACATTAAGAGAGTGGAGGAAAAGGGGAGGGGAGGGGGAAAGGTATAGGAAGGAGAGAGCGGAATACAAGTTGTAAAAGGAAAAGAGGGGAGGAAAACGAGAGATGGATTAAGGAGGCGCAGGAAGTAAGGACGGAAGGGGAGGTATGGGGGATAGTTAATAAGGAGAGGAAAAGGAGAAAGGGGATCAACGAGGGGATAGAAGGGAAAGAATGGAGAGGGTACTTTATGAAGTTGTTAGGAGGGGTAGAAGGTAGAGTGTTAAGAGGAGGGAAGGGAAGGAGGGCAGAGGATGGAGAAGAGGATCTGAGGAGAGGAGAGGTAAGGTATGTTTTGGAGAAGTTGAAAAAGGGGAAGGCGGCGGTGGCGGATGGGGTGCCAAACGAGGTATGGAAGTGTGGGGGGAGAAAGGATAGAGGAGTGGATCTGGGGCTTCTGTAACAGGGTCTGGAGGGGAGAAGGGTGGCCGGAGCAGTGGAAGGATGGAATAATTGTTCCTTTAGTGAAAAAGGGGGCAGGAATGAAGGTAGAGGACTATAGAGGGGTAACGTTGATGCCAACGCTATACAAAGTGTATGTGGGAGTGTTAACAGAGAGGTTGAAGGAAGAGATGGAGGAAAAAGACATGGTGCCACAGAATCAGACAGGTTTTAGAAAGGGGATAGGAGTAATAGACAATATTTATGTTCTAAATTTTTTGGTGAATAGGCAGCTAAAGCGGAAGGGTGGAATGGTGGTTGCGACGTTTGTGGATCTAAAGGCGGCGTTTGACTCGGTGGACAGGGAGGTGTTAATGGAAGCAATGAAGGGGAGAGGGGTTAGGGAAGGATTAAGGAGTAGGATAGAAGAGGTATATAGGGAGACAAGGAGTAGAGTGAAGATAGGAGAGAATATAGGAGAGAATTTTTGGACGGCAAGAGGAGTGAGGCAGGGATGTCCAATGAGTCCATATTTGTTCAACCTAGTTCTAGCGGATGTGGAGGAGGTGTTGAGAAGGGGAGGATGGGGTGGTGTGAAACTAGGAGAGGAAAAAATATATTGCTTGGCATATGCGGATGACATGGTGCTGTTGTCAGAAAATGAAGAGGGGATGGCACACATGTTAGGGAAATTAGAGGGGTATATGGATAGGAAAAGGTTAGAGGTGAATGTGGGGAAAACGAAAGTTATGAGGTTTAGGAAAGGAGGAGGGAGGAGGAAGACGGCAAAGTGGAGATGGAAAGGGAAAGAGATAGAGGAGGTGAAGGAATTCACATATTTAGGATATAAAATGCAAAGGAACGGAGGACAGGAGGCGCATGTGAAAGACAGGGTAAGGAAGGCAGGGGCGGTGATAAGACAGGTGTGGGGATAGGTAAAAGGAGGTTTACGGGAGATTGGAAAAGAAGAATTTGGCTGTGTGAGAGGTTGGTAGGAACGGTAATGGAGTTCAGTGCAGAAATATGGGGGTGGAGGGAATGGAAAGAGGTGGAGGCAATGCAGGAAAGATGGATTAGGTGGACGCTAGAGGTGGATTGGTGCACACCGGGGTATATGGTAAGGATGGAGACTGGGAAGGAGAAGTTTAGGATAGGGACAGGGAAAAGGGCAGTAGGATTTGAAAAGAAACTGGAAGAAGGGAGAGGCGGAGGCTTAGCGAGGAGATGCTTTGAGGAAATGAAGAGGAAGATACGAGAGGGAGGGGAAATGACAGCGTGGGAAGAGGAGAGGAGGAAATTTTTTGAGGACAGGGGAAAAGAAGTGAAAGAGATGGAGGAGAAAAGAGGAAGGGGAGAAGAAGTATATGATGGGTGGGAGCAGAGGGATAGAGAGATGCAAAAGGAGGAAAGATGGGAAAGGATTAGAGATTCAAGGTACAATAGATGGTATGGGGAGGTGAAGGAGGAGGGAATACCGGCATATCTGGAAAAGGGATGGGGGGAGAGTAGATGGAGGAGGGTGATAAGATTTAGGTTGAATAACGAGATGAGAGGAGCGAGATATTGGGAATCAGAAGAAAGAAGGAAGTGTAGGCGGTGTGGGGGGGGAGAGGAGACATGGGAGCATGTACTGGGAGAATGCAGAGGAGGAGGAAAAGAGGGGAATTGGTGGGAAAGAATGGAAGAGATCTTGAGTCAGGAAGGGGAAGGGGAATGGTGGATGAGGGAGATAGAGAGTGAAAGAGAGAAGGAAAAGGGGGAGTATGGAGGAGAGGTGGAAGGAGAGGGTATGGTGAATGGAGGGGGGTGTGTGGAGTGAAGGAGAATATGTGGAGTATGTGGAACCGGAAATCGAAAAGTTAGGGGTAGATCTCTCTCTGAGTTAGGTTAGATAGGGTAGTTTGTAAGGTAGAATGTAAGGCAGTCATAAGCCGAGGATAGTCATAAGTTAGTGTTAAGCAAAGCGAGCGGTTGTTGGACAGGCGGTGTCTTCCCTGCGCGGCGAATCACAACATAGGTGCTATGTTTGATGCAGTATGCTTATGGTTTATTTTTATTTTTAGTTTATTTTTTGTTTTATTTTATTTTTCTCCGCTTTCCTTTATCTTTATTTTCACTGTGGTTTATTGTATTATACTGTATTTATTTTTATTTTTATTTTTATTTTTATTTTATATTTTCTTGTTATTTTCCTTGTTTATTTTGGTTTGCGGATTCTGTATTCTTTTTATGTGAAAGGTTTGTAAGAGGTTCGGGTACGCTTTTCGAAAAAGCGCCTTCAATCCTCAAGGGGACGAATAAAGATATCATCATCAATATATAATAATATTTAAATCTTTTTTTATTTCTTTAAGGCTGTTTTAATATTCAATTGTTAGTATCGTTTAATTATTATGAAAATTTAAAAATATGCAGTAATGTGTGAAATATTAAGTAAATTTGTGAGCATATAAAAGTCATGCTCGCCCATACACGCACGCACGCACACAGAAAATTTAATACAAAGGTAAAAAAAGTACGCCAAGTACATAAAAAATATTCCACCTTGTATGCAACAAAACGTTTAATTAAAAAATATCGCTAAAAATAATTTATAAAAATTTTCCCTCAAAAAATATATATAATTTTCCTAAAAAGAAATTCAAAACTAAATATGAAATCAATAATAAACTAGCCAAATACGTTGAAGCAATTGATAGGATTTGTAATTTAAAATAAATTTATCACAAATTCTATCTTGCATTTATATATTATAGATTCTCGACAAAATGAAAATGATTTTCAAAATAAGTTCAATACTTTGTATGATATATAAAAATACATTATTATGTGTTGTCCAAATAAATATTTGTACAGAATATGAAATAGCACTAATATATTGCGGATTTTATATTAAATTACAAATAGTAAGTCATGAAACTATTTAACACTTACTGCAATAATCACATCATACATCGACTGTATTAATCTCCAATTTTGAATTTAAAAGAGAAAAACGAATTGCTTTGTTTTAAGATCTAAATATGATCGATATAATTAATATTAAATGATCTATATATTGTACAGTGAAACAAATTATCCTAATTTATTATACATATTAAAATAATTTCTTTCTTTCTTTCACATATTTAAATGTACCAGAAGATGTCATGTGAACACCACAATTGATAATATTGAAAATGTATTAGAAACTACAATTTTTACATTACTTAATTTATCTTACTGAACATAATTTTAGAATTAATATGGTTTTTACGACTAAAATCACATTAAATAACCCAACATTTTATTCGAATAATTTTCAATTAGATACATTGTTCGCGAGAGATGGTGAAACGGCAGTGATACTTGAGCTATGGCACGAGATTGAACGTGGAACGAAGAGAACAGCATGACACGTATTCCCCTTTTTTTGGTTTAACGAGTTTTATTTTAACAAAGCACATAACAAATAATAGTCACACGAATAACATATAAAATCAAACAGAGTCACGAAGCAGTTTACTGGAAGCGTATGCGAATAATCGTAGTCGAACAGAAATAGCGGTCGTTGTAAGCGGTGGATTAGCGGTGTAACAAAAGAGAGATCTGCGAAGGTCCGTGTGAGTAAGCGGTCGTAACGAAATAGCGGTTTTAACAGAGCGGTTTAGCAAAGCGGTTTGACTACGAAGAGCGAAAAATGCGAGACTCCGAAAAGTGCAAGACTCCGACGGGTCCCCGCGCGGTGCCCATTATATAGCAAGCGGAATATTGGGCCCGTTGCAACTCAATTAATTTTATATCTTAGCGGTGACCTCAGGGCGCCGCGCATTATTGGCCGCCAATGAGGTCTGACATCGATGTTTAGCGGTTGACATGCGCGTGATCTTTTTCGATCAGCTGATTGGCACTCAGCTGATCGTGACGTATGGGTGCGCATGCCCGTACGTTGCGCTGATTGTAGAGACGGTTGGCATTGTTTTGCCAAATGTTTATAACGAGCGTTTCTTATGCGGCAAAAAAAAGGATGTAAGATGACTCGAACGTTCGTGTTTTTGGTGAATAGAAATTTCGAGAAGTTCTCGATGCCAGATAAATTCGAATTCTCGAATTTATTAAAGTGAAAAATGCGGATTTTAAATCAAAATGCTAATAATGAATTTCGGACATCCCGCCCGCCTTGTCAGAACATGACGAAATTTTCGAATGTATGCTGGTACGGACAGGTGTCGCAAACGATTCGATTGATGAGCTGTAGATCGCAATCAATGAATGGGATGCGATCGTGACGTAGTATGATGACACGCGTTGCTCAGTTCATACGAATCTTTCGAGAGAATAAGTGGAGAGTGAATATGATAAATGATTTATAGTGGTGGATAATATGAATGTGTACAGTGATTTTATGAGTGTAGTGAGAATCAAAGATGAGGTGCAAGTGATAAACGACGGTGAGCGCGAAATTCTACGGCAGGAGTGTCGAACGTCCGGCCCGCGGGCCTGATCCGGCCCGCATAGCCTATCGATCCGGCCCGCAAGCGTATTCCAAAATATTAAAATTTAGAAATATTATTAGAAAACCTTATAATGATGCATACAATTTTTTTTATAAGTATTAAATCAGACCCGTCCAAGCCCCGGCTCGCGAGCTGGAGTCCTTCGATCAGAGCTGCCAGATCCGAGACGCAAGCAATCGGCAACCGTGAGTGGAGGGGGTAACGGGCATGTGAGCGTGAGCGTACGTGTGAGCTCGCCGAAGCGCCGAGCTCACACGTACGCTCACGCTCACATGCCCGTTACCCCCTCCACTCACGGTTGCCGGTTGCTTGCGTCTCGGATCTGGCAGCTCTGTCTTCGATCTCTCCGTCACCTCGGTGGAATGAAGCGGAGATTAAACAAAAAAGAATAAACTCTCCTTTTTTGTTTATTCTGTTTCGCACTATCGCTGGAGCGCTTTGGTTCGCGAGTCGGCTTGTGGACGTGCCTAGGCTCTGAGCGCGGCTAAACGCACGTGAGTAGCGTGAGTGATATCGATACAATAAGGACGTGTTTCGTCGATTGTTTCGTGCAGCTCTCATGCGACGATCCTGAATTTCTTTGTTCGGGAGTAAAGTTGAGGCAATCTCAGTTATATTCAGAGTCCCGTGCGAGATTCTAATCAAATAGGAATACGATTTTTCACATTTCTTTGCTTGCTCGTATAAACTTGCAAACTTGCCGCTATCACTTGTTTTTACTCAATTTCGCTCAAAACTATCTGCGTTTCTTGCTTCTCTGATAATCGAAATGTTCGGGCCTAAGCGTCGAAAAGTTGATTCGGAGAATCGAGCTTTTCAATTATATTGGACTGAAGAGTATTTCTTCATTCTCCCTGATAGCAAAGATGCCAAGCCAACGTGCTTAATTTGCAATGAAACCGTGGCGGTTAACAAGGTCGCAAACTTGAAGCGACATTACAATTCAAAACATGCCGCTAAATATGACAGAGAATATCCAAAAGGACCTCTGCGTAATGAAAAAATAGTATCGCTTCAAAACTCACGTGAACAATCAAATTTAATAATGAAACGTGCTCTGACTGAGCAGGAAAAATGCGCCGAAACCTCTTTACGAATCTCTTGGATTATAGCAAAAAATATGATTCCTTTTTCTCACTCTGAAGTAATTAAGTTATGCTTACTTGAAGCCGCGAATACGCTTTTCGAAAATAAAAAAGAAGTTTCCGAAACTTTCAAGAAAATTCCTTTGTCACGCAACACGGTAGCTGCAAAAATCGAGTCTTGCTCGAGATCAGTCCAAGAAAATATTTTGCATGATCTGCTGAAAGCAAAATTCTTTTCACTTGCACTTGATGAGTCAACTGATATTTCTGATATTTCACAAATGGCAGTTTATGTTCGATATCTTTGGAAGAGTGAATTCAAAGAAGAACTTTTAACATTATTGCCGCTTCACGATCACACAACCGGTGAAATACTATTTAAAAATTTACAAAAGTTCATGGAGTCTAACAATCTTTTATTTGACAATATTCTTTCGATAACAACTGATGGTGCACCGGCTATGACTGGCAAAGTTAATGGCTTCATTGCATTCATGAGAAATCTAAATTCCAAAATTATACCTTTTCACTGCATAATTCATCAATCTGTTCTTTGCGCAAAACTTTCTAACAATCTTAAGAATGTCATGACAATAGTTATGAAAATAGTTAATTATTTGCGTTCGCATTCGGCTCTACAACATCGTTTATTAAGATCATTTTTACAAGAATGTGATAGCGAATACATAGATTTGCTTATTCACAATGATGTTCACTGGCTAAGTAAAGGCAATGTATTGAATAGATTGATATGCTTACTACCAGAAATTCGAAATTTTCTTGAGTCCAGAAATACTAAAATTGCTAATGAATACTTCCAGTTTTTGAGTAACATAGAGAACATTAGCAAAATTTGTTTTATGGGCGATGTATTCTTCCATTTTAATGAACTGAACAAACATTTGCAAGGCAAGAATAAGGTTCTTTGTGATGTATACGAAATAATAAAATCATTTCAGCGGAAATTGCAATTGTTCGAAAACGATCTAAATTCGAAGGAACTGCTTCACTTTCCTTCATTGAAAACTCATATTGAAAGAAATCCTGATGAAGACATTGACATGGACATTTTTGTTAAGTTTTTACAAGATGTACAGATCGAATTTTCTTCGCGGTTTTCAGAATTTAACCAAATTTCTGATTTGCTTACTGCTTTGAAAAATCCGTTTTCTATGAAACCTAATGGTAACTGGGTTACACAAGCTATGCATCTTTTCGATAGTTATATTGATAAAGCAAGACTTCAACTGGAAACTATCGAATTACAGGAAAGCAGTGTATTGAAGGAAAGCTATCAAGCAACACAGATAACCAAATTTTGGACTGATTTGCCCGATGAAACTTATCCTAATTTGCGAAAGATAGGTTTATTTGTATTAACAATGTTTGGATCAACTTATGTTTGCGAAGCTACATTCTCAAAAATGAATTATGTGAAAAATAAGTTTCGAAGTCGTCTAACTGACCGTCATCTTGAAGATTGTTTGATTGCTGCTACTACTAGTTACAACCCTGAGTTTACCAAGATAATCAAAGATAGCAAATCGCAATTCTCACATTAATTCGTATTTAGAAATACATATATATAACATAACTAAATTGATAATATAATGATAATATAACAAAAAAACTAAAAAAACAACTAAAAAAACATAACAAAAAAAACTAAACTAAAAAAAACTAAAAAAACAAAAAACTAAAAAAATTAAAAAGAAACAAAAAAAACAAAAACAAAAATGGGGATTATTATTGACCCACCTCCACGTGGTAATCCCTGGCTAACGCAAAGAGGGCAATAATTTGATATTAATTTGGCCCGCGGACAATAATCAAATTTGAAATTTGGCCTCTTGAAAAAACTAGTTCGACACCCCTGTTCTACGGTGATAAAGTGCTCGAAGAGAGAAAAGAGAAAAAAAAATAAAAACAGAGAGATTGATAACGCGGTTCATGAGTGAAGATTGTCGTGTGAGAACGAGATCGTATAATACAGCGGTGTAGTAAGAGTTAACAAGTTTCGTAGGTAAATATAAGGTTTTAGGAATTGAATGTGATCTCACGCATCCGAGTGCGGTAAATTGTCGTTGGCCGGTAGTACAATAATTTTGGTAAGTGGTCGGACAAGTTCTGAGGAAGCGGTGCGTAACGTGACCACGCGGATGACGCCATCCTCTCCGGGATGCGTCTTGATGATCCGGGCGAGTGGCCATCGAGTGGGTGGAGTGATGTCTGAGCGAATGAGGCACAACGTGCCGACTTCTGGAGGGCGGTGATCTTTGATCCACTAAGGTCGAGACGTCAGTGAGTGGATGTATTCCCAGGACCACCGTTACTAAAAGTGGTCACGCATCTGTTGTAGTAGCTGCCACCGTGAGAGTCTGCTTGGCGCCTCTTCGGCAAGGATGACTCAGGAAGTGCCAGCAGCGGAGCTCCTATGAGGAAATGTCCGGGTGTTAGTGCGGATATGTCGTCAGGGTCGTCGGTTAGGGCCTGCAATGGGCGTGAATTGAGGCACGCTTCTATCTGAGCCAGCAGGGTGCTCATCTCTTCGAAGGTCAGCGTTGAGTCTCCTATCACCCGTCGCAGGTGATGTTTTGTTGACTTCACCGCCGCCTCCCAGAGTCCGCCGAAGTGAGGTGCGGCGGGAGGGTTGAAACGCCAGGACACTCCCTCCAGGACACTCCCTCCAGGGAGATGGCCTGTGCTATGCGGTGACTGTCGGCAGAAGAAGCGCTAAACATTCTTCGCAGTTCCTTGTCGGCGCCGATGAAGTTCGTGCCACAGTCCGAGTACATTTCCTTGCACAGGCCTCGGCGTGAGATGAACCGGCGGAATGCGGCGAGGAATGCTTCAGATAAATAATCTGAAACAACGTCCAAGTGGACAGCCCTGGAAAAAAGACAAATGAAAACTGCTACGAATGCTTTGTGTGCTCGATGACCTCGACCCTTGCTTGTGCGGATGAATATTGGACCGGCGTAGTCGACTCCAGTCCTGAGGAACGGTCGTGCCGGTGTGACTCGACCTCGAGGAAGATCGCCCATGAGAGGTTGGGGTGAGAGAGCTCGCCAGCGGGTGCACGTCACACATCTGTGGAGCACTCGTTTTACAACGGCTCGTCCTTGAGGTATCCACCATCGCAAGCGAAGGAGTCCTAGTGTTAGCTGCGCACCGCCATGCAATGTCCGACGGTGACAGGATTCTACTAGGAGTTTGGTTAGCCACGAGTCGGGAGGCGTTATCATGGGATGACGTTCGTCATAGGGCAGCATTGCGTGCTTCAGTCGGCCTCCGACTCGCAGTATACTATGGTCGTCGATGAAGGGAACCAGTTTAGACAGGCGGCTTCGATGAAGCATCGGACGGGATTTGCGAGCGGCAGCGAGTTCGGGGGCGAAGTGGATCTCCTGAACTACTCGAAGCCACCGGAGAAGAGCCGCATCGATCTCGCCAGGATGTAGTGTGACATCATGGGCGTGGATGTTGGTCCGACGCCAGCGATGACACCAGGCTGAAACTCGTAAGAGCTTGTGTAAGAGTGAGAACCGGAGTAAAATTTCTGGCTCGGTGGTGGTTTGATATGTGGTTACTGATAGAGTTGATCTTATTTCAGGGATATCTTCGATTGGGTCCTCGCCGCCTCCATTTGGCCATTGCGATGAGTCCTGGCGCAGCCAGTTGGGTCGCGTCCACCAGATGGGATGATCCAGGAGGTCTTTCGGTGAGATCCCTCTCGAGGCGCAATCAGCGGGATTTTCTCTTCCCGGGACGTGTCTCCAGTGAGCGTTGGGTAACTTCTGCTGGATCGAAGATACTCGATTGGCAACATACATTTTCCATCGAAAAGCGTGCCCCTTGATCCAGTGAAGGGTGACCTTGGAGTCGGTCCAGAGATACACGGATGCTGCCGACAAATCCAGCGATGATCGAATGTGACTCATGAGGTTGACCAACAAGGCGGCGGCACAGAGTTCGAGACGAGGAAGAGTCACGGGCTTGATGGGAGCAACCTTGCTCTTGGCTGCCAAGAGGTGCGAAGAGGGGTGGTTGACGGACGTGGTGCGGAGGTAGACGACAGCAGCAAAGCCTCTTTCTGAAGCGTCAGCGAAGCCGTGGAGTTCGATATGTGTCTCGTCGCTTCCCGTCCGTAGCCAGCGCTTGATGCGAAGTTGTCTGAGAGAAGGAAGCTCTGTCAAAAGAAGCTGCCATTGTTTAGCATCCTCTGCTGGAAGAGGTGTGTCCCACTCCAGCCGCTTTAGTCAAGTTGACTGGATCAGGATCTTGGCCCTGGAGATCACAGGAGAGAGCCATTCTAGTGGATCAAATAGCCGCGCAGTTTCAGCGAGGACTCGCCTCTTGGTGAGCGACGTTGAGATGCGAGGCTGAATGGCGAAGGAGAAGTCATCACTTGCCGGCGCAGCCCCAGAGTAGAGTGCCTCCTTTCCCAGGAATGATGAGCCTGAAGAAGTTGATGATCCTGGGGAATGCCTGATAAAAGGGCGGCATTGTTCGCTGCCCACTTTCGCAATGGGAATCCGCCCGCCGTGCAGATCCTTCGTAGTTGCGATTGAAGTGAGAGTGCTTGATGTATGGTGTTGGCTCCGGTGATGATGTCGTCCACGTAGCAGTCGCGTTGCAAAGCTGTTGCTCCCTGTGGGCCACGTGATTCCTCGTCGAGTGCCAGCTGTCTCAGTGTTCGGACCGCGAGGAATGGAGCACAAGCGAGATCGTAAGTTACTGTATTCAATTCGTACTCGGTGACTTTGTCATTTGCAGACGGACGCCACAAAATTCGTTGGAAGCGACGATCCTCTGGATGGACGAGAATTTGCCTGTACATTTTCTCGATGTCGGTGATGAAGACAAAGCGGTGTCGACGCCAACGGAGAAGAATGTCGGCCAGAGTTGGCAACAGATTTGCGCCGACAAGAAGATGAGAGTTCAGCGATTCCCCTGATTTGATGCGTTGAGATCCATTGAATACGACACGGAGTTTTGTGCTGGAACCGGTTTCGCGGAGAACTCCATGATGGGGTAGGTAACACATGGAGGAATTGCTGATTCTCACTGGACTCATGTGTTTCAGATTTTCGTATTCGTGCATGAAGTCTTGGTAGAGAGAACCGAGCTTTGGATCTTGATGGCACCGCTTCTCCATGGCAGCCAGAAGGCGCTCGGCAGACGTTCGAGTTCCAAGGAGTGAAGGCGGCAAAGATGCGAACGGTAAGCGAACAACATATCTTCCGCCTGCGGTTCGCGTGTGCGTTCGCGAGAAGAAGCTTTCGCACTTCTCATCCTCTGGCTTGAGAGAGACGGAAATGGATGGTTCCTTTTCCTGTTCCCAAAAATTGTGCACTAGCTGTTCCAATTCCGAGTCGATGGTGCATTGGAAGGCCGCTCGTTGATCCCGGACTGATGCAGAGTCGGATCCACCTGACAGGATCCAGCCTAGAGTGGTCTTCTGGGCAATGGGATCTTGAGAGCCACCCTTGCGGAGACCTTCTACGAATATGGTCGAGCAGACCTCGGCGCCTAGGAGCAAATCAATCGGGTCGCGCTCGAAATATTTGGGATCTGCGAGCGTGAGGCCGTGGATGTGCGGCCACGACGAAGACCCCTTGGCAATCGGGCCTTGGTAGGCGGAGAGACGAGGCAGCACATGGGCAACGGCAGTGAGTTTTATTCCCGTGACCGAAGATGATAGGTTGAGCGTAACCTTGCCACGGGTTGCGCCGGATCGGGTTCCGCCGATGCCGACGATGGAAATTGCAGAGCGAGAGCAAGGTAGGCGCAGACGCTGCGCTAGCGCCTCTGAGATTATGGACACCTCGGAGCCTTGGTCGATCAGAGCTCTTATCTGATGGAGGTCCCCGACACGATCAGCTAAGTTCACACGAGCGGTCGCAAGGAGAATTGCCTTGCGGTCTGAGGGTCGACGCACGGCGGAGAGCGTGGTGACCTCGTTGGTGTTGGACGAGACGTATGCGTCGTGCAACATGGTGTGGTGCTTGGCTTTGCATGTCAAGCACGTTTTGACTGACTGGCATTTGGAGATCAGGTGGTTCCCGAGGCAATTATAGCAGAGCCGGTGTGATTCTACGAGGGATTTCCGATCGACGGCGGACTTCGTTTTGAACTCACTGCACTGCATGACAGAGTGCTTTCCTTGGCACAGTGCGCATTTCCAATGATCAACGCTGTGTTTAGTGTGCAGTGACTTTACTGATCGCGACGTGTCGCCGCAACCTTTCGAAACCGCCTTCGGTTTTGCGGCATTGAGTGTGAGAATTCGCTTCGTAATGAAATGAAGGAGTGTGTCATGATCCGGCGGTTCTGTTGAGTCGGAGGTGGAGGATTCCCACTCCATTCGTGTGCGTGAGTCTAACAGCTCGACTACGAGGAAGTTAAACAAGTCCATGCCGTGTGAATTGATGGGTCTCCCTATGCTTTCCTGAGCATTGACCGCGGTCATGACGGCATTATGAATGCGACTGAGTTCCTCGGCGGATTCTCCTTTCATTTTGGGCACGGCGGTGAAAGACGCGAAGTTCGAACGAATCAATTCCCGTTTATTTTCATAATGTTCGCAGAGGATTGACCATGCGCGTCGATAGTTTTCACTGGTCACAGTTAACGACCGAATTAATTTTTCAGCGGCTCCCTTGACGCACGAGGTAATGGAAACGCTCGACATTGGATATTGACGGATTCTCTCCGATAACCGAGAAAAAAAGATCACGGAAGGACGGCCAGTCTTCGTACGCGCCTGAGAACGTTTGCAATTTGATGCGAGGAAGCGAAGTTTTGACCGCGTTCTCGCGGCTTTGGTCATGCTTTGCAGGTGACGCAGCCCTTAGATCTTCAGCATATTCGCCCAGTAAGCTTTTTTGCAACACGTAAGTGCTTTCGATTTCTTCAATAAGATCAGATTGAGCGTACTCACTTTCGTTGAATTTATCCTTGAGGCCTGCTCGAATGGCGTCATGTTGAGCCTCGGCCTTCTTCCACAAGCTGTCAATGATGCCGATCCTGGCTTCGATGCTACTGACAGAGATGTGGCTCGTACCCAACTTCTTGAGGTTGTCCATGCATCGGGATATTCGCCCATGAATCTCCTGCTGAGCCTCTATTAATGACCACACGTCCATGCTCATTTTGATTGACATTGATTTCCCTTTTAGGTTGCACTGTACTTCTGAGCACGTCACTCACGAACTTGCGGACGCGGATGTGGAAACAAACGATCCGGCTCGAAGGACCAGAAATTATGTTCGCGAGAGATGGTGAAACGGCAGTGATACTTGAGCTATGGCACGAGATTGAACGTGCAACGAAGAGAACAGCATGACACGTATTCCCCTTTTTTTGGTTTAACGAGTTTTATTTTGACAAAGCACTTAACAAATAATAGTCACACGAATAACATATAAAATCAAACAGAGTCACGAAGCAGTTTACTGGAAGCGTATGCGAATAATCGTAGTCGAACAGAAATAGCGGTCGTTGTAAGCGTTGGATTAGCGGTGTAACAAAAGAGAGATCTGCGAAGGTCCGTGTGAGTAAGCGGTCATAACGAAATAGCGGTTTTAACAGAGCGGTTTAGCAAAGCGGTTTGACTACGAAGAGCGAAAAATGCGAGACTCCGAAAAGTGCAAGACTCCGACGGGTCCCCGCGCGGTGCCCATTATATAGCAAGCGGAATATTGGGCCCGTTGCAACTCAATTAATTTTGTATCTTAGCGGTGACCTCAGGGCGCCGCGCATTATTGGCCGCCAATGAGGTCTGACATCGATGTTTAGCGGTTGATGCGCGTGCTCTTTTTCGATCAGCTGATTGGCACTCAGCTGATCGTGACGTATGGGTGCGCATGCCCGTACGTTGCGCTGATTGTAGAGACGGTTGGCATTGTTTTAACGAGCCAAATGTTTATAACGAGCGTTTCTTATGCGGCAAAAAAAAGGATGTAAGATGACTCGAACGTTCGTGTTTTTGGTGAATAGAAATTTCGAGAAGTTCTCGATGCCCGATAAATTCGAATTCTCGAATTTATTAAAGTGAAAAATGCGGATTTTAAATCAAAATGCTAATAATGAATTTCGAACATACATTCTTTTACTTATATAACAATAAGTAAAAGTTATCCGAATTATATTGTGTTCGATGTCATTTTAAACGCAAAAATTTCATTAATCTCTTTTTATCAAAAAAGATCAAATAAAATATAAAAGTTTTACTTTTTATTTTATGGAAATTTGAAATCGTAAATTATTATAAATAACGAAAAAGTTTCCGATATCGAACATTGCGAAGTCTCTTACATGAGACTTTATTTATAATATTCACGAATATATGTCAGAAAATAGAATGCATTTTTTATTCATTTGAAAATAATTTTAATAGAATAATGAAAATGTTGCGATTAAAATAATATGAAACACGATATAAATCGCATAAATTTAGTTAAATATATAATTATAAAACTTGTATTATATCAGACTAATTAAAAATTACCCGATTTACGCCGTGTTTGATATCATTTTAATCGAAAAAATCTCATTAATTCATTAAAATTATTTTCAAACCGATGAAATTAAAAATAAAAGTTTCAATTTTTATTTTATAAGATGTTTACATTTTCATGAATTCAGAATGGATAGAGGAAGCGAAGAAACCGATTGATAAGAGACTTCGGAACTCTTTGATGATAGGTCATCTCGCTCGCTCTCTACTCATGGTTTTGCTTTCTCTGTCATACTTGACAATCGTGATAGACAGCTCGAAAAGATAAGTGGACCCAAGAATCGAGAGCGAGAGAGACAGTAATAGATGCGAGCGAGAGGAAAATAATAGTGTGAAAGAAAGATCCGATTCTCGAGTTCGAGTCCTCGTTGCTCGTGCTATTTCTATCTCGTTCGCTCTTATTGTTATTTCGCTCGTTCTTATTACCTCGCTTCCTCATGTAACTCTCGTATCACTTTTATACATACATACGTCCATACATACACACACCCACACTCACACCCACCCACCCACACACACACGCGCGCGCGCGCGCGCGCACACACACGCATATATATATATATATATATACACGTACAGATTATATATTTTACCAGATGCGGTTTGCATGTGCGCTCTAGTTATTAATTAAAAAATACTTTTTAAAAAATATTTATCCCAGAGGCGATTTATTCGTGGACTGATGGTTCTTAGAAATATTTCATACTAGATGCGGTTTGCATGTGCGCTCTGGTTATTAAAATATTTATTTCAGAGGCGATCTATTCGTGAGCTGATTATTAAAAAAAATCCAGAGGCGATCTAATTCGTGTGCTGGTTTAAGAAAAACCCAGAGGTGATTTAATTCTGATGCTGGCTATTCGAAAAGTATTCCAGAGGCGATTTAATTCGTGTGCTGGTTATTCAAAAAAAATCTAGAGTCGATCTAATTTGTATGTTGGTTATTCAAAAAAAATTCGAGAAACGATCTTAATTTGTGTGCTGCAAGGTGTGCTGGTTACTTTCAAAAATGTTTTACATCAGATATGATTTGCATGTGCATTCTGGAAACGAAATTTAAACGAAATTTAATTCAGAGATCATAAAGACACTGCCTCAACTAAAAGGCATATTTGATAAGAATAAACATCCAGATAAAATGAATCAATAAACAGATTTTTACACGTTATAAGAGGATTCTTATTTTGAAAGCGTGCTATATATTGCGATAATTCTTATATAATTGTAGCATGTTATATAGCGACAAAAGCTAACAAATTATTGGAGCAAATTATACTGATCGCTGACGATTTTTTTTGATGGCACCAAGCTTCGAATGTACGATAGCCCGGCTGTGTGGTGTCTATTGGTGCCTAAAAAAAAATTACTTTCATTGCCGTTGCCTACAAATAATGTAATATTTGAAAAGCTTCGACTTGATAGCATATGCTGTGAAATTTATGCTGCGGCTTTCACTATACTACTATAAACTATAGCCTTAGAAGGAAATTCTTGTAAGGAAAAATATTTCAATAATGTGAAATGTACAAAGCAACATTTTTTTAAATTATAGAAAGTAAATTGCCTTTTCCAAAGTGATAAATTATTCATATATCTTACATTTATCATATCTGATCACGATATTCCAATGAATATCGTTAGAAAAAGACGCCTCAGTACACAAATATCTCATTTGCATATATCGGAGAGACGAAAAAAATATATATTATGGTTGCGTGTGAAAATGGATGATGAAACCTATTATATTATCGATATAAGTCTATCATTTCGATGCTTTTGAGACAAAGAATGTATTATGAAAATATTTATATTATTTATAAATTTTACGACATTACATCAATTTGCATAAAACATTTTATATTGTTAGCTTTTGATTATATCGATTTAACAAACGTCGTGCATAAATTGTAATTTGTAGAAAGTTATATCTTTTATCTTAGCAAATATCTTTTTTATTGTATATACAGAATGTCGCAGAGTACTATACATATAAGCGCTTGTGAGGAACGCAGTAAATTGAAGAAACAAGTCCCATAGCATTGTATGATTTTCGCAATAATAAAAATTATAAAATAAATAAATTATATAATAATATTAAATAAAATCGAACGAATGTGTAGCTACGTGTGTGTTTGTGTGTTTGTGAGAGAGAGAGAGAGAGAGAGAGAGAGAGAGAGAGAGAGAAGCGCTCAGCCCGCCGGTAGGCAAGGTGGACCTCGCTTTACAACTTACAGCATATATCCATTGTGATTCAACTCTTGCGTCCCCTACCGGCGGGGTGGTTGCGGGAGGGGGGCCAAAGGCCCCCCTTGCAACCCCCGCGCGCGCGCGTGTGTGTATGTGTACACATACATTTGTGATATTTTTTAATTGATTAAATTGTATTAAATTCTATATAAATTTAAATTGTATTAAATTGTATTAAATTCTATATAAATTTAAATTGTATTAAATTGTATTAAATTCTATATAAATTTAAATTGTATTAAATTGTATTAAATTCTATATAAATTTAAATTGTATTAAATGTATTTAAAATAATTATTTCTTTATATAACAACTAAAATAGTAGGTTTATGAAAAAAATGCATATAACTTTTTTTGTAGTTTTTCAGCGACTTTATTTTCTGCTTAAAAATTTTTTTCTCAAATTAATATTTTCGGAGATAAAAAGCATTAAAATTGTAAAATTCTTTTGTTAATAACTTTCTAATAAACAACGAGCGACGGCTAAAACCTTTTGGATGTTATTCAGGACAGTGATCTTGACAATATATGTCAAGGTCAAGGTCATTCGGGCTGGGTCCCTTAAACAGCAGTTTTACCACATAAGTACAAATGTACATACATAATTATACATAGTTAAGTCTTTGTTCAATCATTTAAAATCGATTTTACATGAAGAAAAAAAAATAGAGAGAGAAAAAGAGAACTCATGTGAGAGATATTTTTACAAATATTTATTTATTTATTTCAGGCAACGGTTACCTCTAACAAAATTAACACCGGAAAATTTTAGAATAATTTTTTTCCGGTTAATACATTCTGACAATTCTATTTTTGATGTATATGAATATATAAAGTACGTATATTTACAAGTTAAACATAGTATATGTAAAAATTATTATAATGAAATAAAGGTCCGTTAGATAAAATCAATAAAAATTAGTTAAAAGGCTACAAGGACCAACGCAATGGTGGAAATATGCAAAAAATAATAAAACGGTTATTACAATAAAATAACCATATGAAAATGTTTATTTAATTTGAACATGACAAACGCCGCGTTTCAATCCAATTCGGATCCTTTTCAATGTCGACTAACAAAGTGAATAATAAACATTAAGATAAAATTAAAATTAACGGTCATAGGAGAAATGTAAATAAGTTTCGGAACAACGCAAAGTCAAAAAATCGGAAGCAAATATATGTACAATAACGGAAAATTTAAACCGTCAATCACAAAAAAGGAAAGAACGCATCGCATTAACGTATCGCCACAGAAAACCCGAAAGCTCGTACCGCATACCACCAGTATACCGTTAAAAACGAGATGATCCTCTCCAAAAAAACCGGAAGGAAAACCCACATACAGGTCCATGACCATTTCCAAAAGAAAAAACAGTCATTTATAATTTTCATTGATAGTATATGTAAAATGTAAATACAACAGTATTATACATACACAATACAACAAACAGACAAACAACATTAATATAATCAGATAAATTTTAATTTTATAAAGATTTTATATAAATACTTTGTACTTATTATTATACTTATTATACTTAAACTGTTATGATTTATTATGGATAAATAGAAATAGATTTTTAATGAAAATCTTGACATTTTTTTTATAATAATTTCACTAATGTCAAAGGTATCTAATTTATGAAAGCGCCTTTATCACTGACTATTTTGCCACCTCTGAGCCCGCGAAACTCTATGTCATTCGTAATCTTTAAAGTTTCGTAACTCATGTCATTCGTAATCTTTAAAGTTTTCGCATTTGAAAACTATTACAATCTCGGCATTTCCATATTAGAATTTTCGTCTTAAAATGTTACAAAGAATTTGTCATTGTCAAAATATTTATAATCAATTTAGATACACCTTGTATACAGGGTGTCCCTGAATGGTCTGTACAAACTGCGAATAAGTTCCAGGGACCTAAACAAGCAGAAAATGTCCCATAAACATGGGGTCGGAAACGCTTGCTTCTGGAGTTACGACGGTTCGAAGTTTTCCTGCAATAGCTGGAGAAATTATCACGTCAAATCGCATAGGTGTTACAAAACTGTGAATTTATTTATTTCCTCGATTTTATCACGGACATAACAGGACAGTACACTTGTTATAGCAAATGCTCGAAATAGCCTCCGTTCGCCAGACAATGCGGCGACGTGCGCAGGCTTCCTTGGAATCTAACGGAGGCCATTGAAAAAATGTAATTTGCAATTAACAATTACATTTTTTTTTCGAAACAATTATGTATTTTCTTTACACCAATTGATTCCTCTCATTATTTTGTACGTAAAAGTATTAAGGTAAGATAATCGAAAAATGAATATTTTACAAGATATTTTACGGTTTATGTAAAATTAAGAAATTATTTCAAGCCTCATAACTCGGAAAGTACTTAATGAAAACTAACTTAATTATAGTGTTTTGGAAAGCTCTCGAGATGAGCTACAAGAATTTGCAAAAATATATAGGGTATTCCATTTAAAAAAATTGAAATGACCTTCACGTGAGCTTCAAATGACTTCAAGGTCAAACTAATAACACCACCTTATGTCCCCCTTGAAACCATACAATTTTTGTCTGAAACATCTTTTTCTAAAATTAAAAATAAGAAAGTTATTTGGGGTGGGACATTAAAATGGGACACCCTGTATATGTGTATATACAGGGCGATCCCGAAAAACCTTCCGTCTGTAAAATGACGTATTCCTGTCACCATTCTAAGACAATTTTTCCTTTACCAAAATTTGATTTGAAGCGTCGTTTTTGAATTATGAGCAAAAATAGTTAGTAAATCACGCGTCGGGTACGGAAGACAGGCAGGAGCGGCGCGGCGTGCCGCGAGCGTGGGCGCAGCTGACCGCCCGACGGGTGATTACCACCGCATGAGTCGCTAACTATTTTATCTTATAACATAAAATTATGCTTTAAATAAAATTTTGTTAAAGAAGAAAATGTCTTAGAATTACGTCAGAAATACGTGTTCCTTAAAATAACGTTATTTTAATAATGAAAAGTTGTTCCGGATCGCCAGCCGTCCGACGTTGCAATCAGCTGATTGCTACACGCGATGTGTGTATGGCGGAGTGTGTGCGTAAGAGAGAAAGAGAGAGAGAGAGAGAAAGGGAGAGAGAGAAAGAGAGAGAGAGGGAGGGTAGGAAGGACAGACATGCATACACACGCACGCACTTTTTTTCTCGCTCTCTTTCTCTCTTTTACGCAACACTCATACACTCTCTCATTCAGTCTCTCACTCACACTCTCTCGGTCACTCACTCACTCACTCACCTGCTTACTCACTTGCTCACTCACCTTGTAGCAGCGTAGCGAATCTTCATGCTATGTATTGTTGTTATCTGCTGCACGGTTATGATTGCTAGAGATGCGCGACACATCGAAATTTTTTCGATTATTAGTCTCACACTCGATTGACACAATACAGATTTCGTGATAACAAGTTTACTGTTTATTCACTCACTATCGATTTATCGATACCAAAAATTACTTTCAAAGAAACGCGAATGCAAACAGCATATGACTCGACGCGAAGCGACGGACCGCGGAGACTGCGCGACCACAAGAGTTATGTTGCCAGAAACGCGATACGCGACATCTAACAAACGACTTGCCCGTGGCGCGTGATTGACGCGAGATAAGACGAACGATCGGCTAAAACCTTCGCATTGCGAAAGCGGTAGAAAACATGAAACGTATAATGACATACTTAAAAAATTAATTATTTATTATAAATAATAACTATTTCTAATTATAATAAATAATTATTATTTTAAAAAGCATGTGTTATACGTTATTACGTTTTCGAAATTATTGCATTCACGATGCGAAGATTTAAGTCAATCGCAAGAATAATTTAATTAAAATTACATTTGGAAAAATTTATTTTTATTCTGCTCACAATGAATCCCAACGTGAAAATGTATTGGTCGCTCTGAAAAGAGCGGATTGACTAAAAAAATTTTAAAGCAGATGCTCAAAATGCCCGCCATCCATCCTAATGCAAGCTCTCATGCGTTGATTGCATCATCGATCGTGCGTCTAATTTATACGATCTTCGCTGGGAGTCTATGCCCCTCCTCGGCTCCCGCGACCAATCACTAATTAGCGTCCGCGACATTCGCGATTGGTCGCGGGAGGCGAGGAGGGGCATAGACTCCCAGCAAAGATCGTATAAATTAGACGCACGATCGATGATGCAATCAACGCATGAGAGCTTGCATTAGGATGGATGGCGGGCATTTTGAGCATCTGCTTTAAAATTTTTTTAGTCAATCCGCTCTTTTCAGAGCGACCAATACATTTTCACGTTGGAACATTTCATTGTGAGCAGAATAAAAATAAATTTTTCCAAATGTAATTTTAATTACATTATTCTTGCGATTGACTTAAATCTTCGCATCGTGAATGCAATAATTTCGAAAACTTAATAACGTATAACACATGCTTTTTAAAATTATAATTATTTATTATAATTAGAAATAGTTATTATTTATAATAAATAATTAATTTTTTAAGTATGTCATTATACGTTTCATGTTTTCTACCGCTTTCGCAATGCGAAGGTTTTAGCCGATCGTTCGTCTTATCTCGCGTCAATCACGCGCCACGGGCAAGTCGTTTGTTAGATGTCGCGTGTCGTGTTTCTGGCAACATAACTCTTGTGGTCGCGCAGTCTCCGCGGTCCGTCGCTTCGCGTCGAGTCATGTGCTGTTTGCATTCGCGTTTCTTTGAAAGTAATTTTTGGTATCGATAAATCGATAGTGAGTGAATAAACAGTAAACTTGTTATCACGAAATCTGTATTGTGTCAATCGAGTGTGAGACTAATAATCGAAAAAATTTCGATGTGTCGCGCATCTCTAGCAATCATAACTGTGCAGCAGATAACAACAATACATAGCATGAAGATTCGCTACGCTGCTACAAGGTGAGTGAGCAAGTGAGTAAGCAGGTGAGTGAGTGAGCGAGTGACCGAGAGAGTGTGAGTGAGAGACTGAATGAGAGAGTGTATGAGTATTGCGTAAAAGAGAGAAAGAGAGCGAGAAAAAAAGTGCGTGCGTGTGTATGCATGTCTGTCCCTCCTACCCTCCCTCTCTCTCTCTTTCTCTCTCTCCCTTTCTCTCTCTCTCTCTCTCTTTCTTTCTTACGCACACACTCCGCCATACACACATCGCGTGTAGCAATCAGCTGATTGCAACGTCGGACGGCCGGCGATCCGGAACAACTTTTCATTATTAAAATAACGTTATTTTAAGGAACACGTATTTCTGACGTAATTCTAAGACATTTTCTTCTTTAACAAAATTTTATTTAAAGCATAATTTTATGTTATAAGATAAAATAGTTAGTGACTCATGCGGTGGTAATCACCCGTCGGGCGGTCAGCTGCGCCCGCGCTCGCGGCACGCCGCTCCTGCCTGCCTTCCGTACCCGACGCGTGATTTACTAACTATTTTTGCTCATAATTCAAAAACTACACTTCAAATCAAATTTTGGTAAAGGAAAAATTGTCTTAGAATGGTGTCAGGAATACGTCATTTTACAGACGGAAGGTTTTTCGGGATCGCCCTGTATATACACATATACAGGGTGTCCCATTTTAATGTCCCACCCCAAATAACTTTCTTATTTTTAATTTTAGAAAAAGATGTTTCTCAGACAAAAGTTGTTTGGTTTCAAGGGGGACATAAGGTGGTGTCATTAGTTTGACCTTGAAGTCATTTGAAAGTCACGTGAAGGTCATTTCAATTTTTTTAAATGGAATACCCTATATATTTTTGCAAATTCTTGTAGCTCATCTCGAGAGCTTTCCAAAACACTATAATTAAGTTAGTTTTCATTAAGTACTTTCCGAGTTATGAGGCTTGAAATAATTTCTTAATTTTACATAAACCGTAAAATATCTTGTAAAATATTCATTTTTCGATTATCTTACCTTAATACTTTTACGTACAAAATAATGAGAGGAATCAATTGGTGTAAAGAAAATACATAATTGTTTCGAAAAAAAAAATGTAATTGTTAATTGCAAATTACATTTTTTCAATGGCCTCCGTTAGATTCCAAGGAAGCCTGCGCACGTCGCCGCATTGTCTGGCGAACGGAGGCTATTTCGAGCATTTGCTATAACAAGTGTACTGTCCTGTTATGTCCGTGATAAAACCGAGGAAATAAATAAATTCACAGTTTTGTAACACCTATGCGATTTGACGTGATAATTTCTCCAGCTATTGCAGGAAAACTTCGAACCGTCGTAACTCCAGAAGCAAGCGTTTCCGACCCCATGTTTATGGGACATTTTCTGCTTGTTTAGGTCCCTGGAACTTATTCGCAGTTTGTACAGACCATTCAGGGACACCCTGTATACAAGGTGTATCTAAATTGATTATAAATATTTTGACAATGACAAATTCTTTGTAACATTTTAAGACGAAAATTCTAATATGGAAATGCCGAGATTGTAATAGTTTTCAAATGCGAAAACTTTAAAGATTACGAATGACATGAGTTACGAAACTTTAAAGATTACGAATGACATAGAGTTTCGCGGGCTCAGAGGTGGCAAAATAGTCAGTGATAAAGGCGCTTTCATAAATTAGATACCTTTGACATTAGTGAAATTATTATAAAAAAAATGTCAAGATTTTCATTAAAAATCTATTTCTATTTATCCATAATAAATCATAACAGTTTAAGTATAATAAGTATAATAATAAGTACAAAGTATTTATATAAAATCTTTATAAAATTAAAATTTATCTGATTATATTAATGTTGTTTGTCTGTTTGTTGTATTGTGTATGTATAATACTGTTGTATTTACATTTTACATATACTATGTTTAACTTGTAAATATACGTACTTTATATATTCATATACATCAAAAATAGAATTGTCAGAATGTATTAACCGGAAAAAAATTATTCTAAAATTTTCCGGTGTTAATTTTGTTAGAGGTAACCGTTGCCTGAAATAAATAAATAAATATTTGTAAAAATATCTCTCACATGAGTTCTCTTTTTCTCTCTCTATTTTTTTTTCTTCATGTAAAATCGATTTTAAATGATTGAACAAAGACTTAACTATGTATAATTATGTATGTACATTTGTACTTATGTGGTAAAACTGCTGTTTAAGGGACCCAGCCCGAATGACCTTGACCTTGACATATATTGTCAAGATCACTGTCCTGAATAACATCCAAAAGGTTTTAGCCGTCGCTCGTTGTTTATTAGAAAGTTATTAACAAAAGAATTTTACAATTTTAATGCTTTTTATCTCCGAAAATATTAATTTGAGAAAAAAATTTTTAAGCAGAAAATAAAGTCGCTGAAAAACTACAAAAAAAGTTATATGCATTTTTTTCATAAACCTACTATTTTAGTTGTTATATAAAGAAATAATTATTTTAAATACATTTAATACAATTTAAATTTATATAGAATTTAATACAATTTAATACAATTTAAATTTATATAGAATTTAATACAATTTAATACAATTTAAATTTATATAGAATTTAATACAATTTAATCAATTAAAAAATATCACAAATGTATGTGTACACATACACACACGCGCGCGCGCGGGGGTTGCAAGGGGGGCCTTTGGCCCCCCTCCCGCAACCACCCCGCCGGTAGGGGACGCAAGAGTTGAATCACAATGGATATATGCTGTAAGTTGTAAAGCGAGGTCCACCTTGCCTACCGGCGGAGTGGTTGCGGGAGGGGGCCGAAGGCCCCCCTTGCACTCCCCGCGCGCGCGCGTGTGTATGTGTATGTGCACATATATTTGTGATATTTTTTAATTGTATTTAATTGTATTAAATTCTATATAAATTTAAATTGTTTGCCTTTTTTTTATTTATTAGGTGCGCAACTAAGTTCCCGCTGTTTGTCAATAGATTGCGCCACCAATAAGTGTTGGTCGATTTCGACATATCCAAAACGTCATGAACCAAGCTTAGACATATGGTAAACAAACCGTTTTGACACAGTAGTGATTTTGTTTTGGCGTCATATACTTTTGGTTGTGTGAAAATGTCTGATTTTGTGCTAAATAATCGTCATTTGCGGGAAGTGTTGATTTTCTTCTTTCATTCGAAGAAAACGGCGGCTGAAGCGCATCGAGAGCTCCACAAAGTTTACAGAGATGCTGCTCTAAGTGAAACAACGTGCCGTGATTGGTTCCGTCGCTTCAAAGACGGTGATTTCGATGTTGACGACCGTCCGCGTGAAGGAAGGCCAAAAACCTTCGAAGACGCTGAATTGGAGGCATTGCTCGATGAGGATCCATGCCAAACGCAACAAGAGCTTTCATCAGCATTAGGAGTTACCCGCCAAGCCATTTCCAAGCGATTGCATGCGTTGGGAATGATTCAAAAGCAAGGAACTTGGGTTCCTTATGATTTGAAGCCAAGGGACGTTGAGCGTCGTTTTTTCGCCTGTGAACAACTGCTCCAGCGGCAAAAAAGGAAGGGTTTTCTTCATCGCATCGTGACGAGTGATGAAAAATGGATTCATTACAGCAACCCAAAGAAAAGAAAGTCATGGGGACTGCCCGGTCATGCTTCTACGTCGTCGGCTCGGCCGAATATTCACGCTGCGAAAGTTATGCTGTGTATTTGGTAGAACCAGGTCGGTGTTATTTATTATGAGCTGTTGAAACCGAACGAAACCATCACTGGGGAACGGTATCGACTTCAATTGATGCGATTGAGCCGAACACTGCGCGAAAAACGGCCACAATACGAGCAGAGGCACGAAAAAGTGATTCTACAGCATGACAACGCTCGGCCTCACGTTGCCAAACCCGTTAAAACCTACCTGGAAACGCTCAAATGGGAAGTCCTACCCCACCCGCCATATTCCCCAGATATTGCGTCGTCCGATTATTACTTGTTCCGTTCGATGGCACATGGTCTGGCTGATCAGCAGTTCCGCTCATATGAAGACATCAAAAAATGGCTTGATTCGTGGATAGCCTCAAAAGATGAACACTTTTACCGTAACGGTATTCGAGCTCTGCCAGAAAGATGGGAAAAAGTTGTAGCTAGCGATGGGCAATACTTTGAATGATTCATTTGTAACCATTTTTTCACAATAAAGTTGCATTTTCATAAAAAAAACAGCGAGAACTTAGTTGCGCACCTAATACCTTTAATTTGCCTTTTTCTTGCGTTTTTCTTTACTTTTATTCACGTTTATAACTTTCAACGCGACAAGAGGTCTGTTATTGTACATTGTGTCCGAAAATTAAGTTCCATTTATAAAACTTCTTTTGTTAATAACTTTTTAATAAACATCGAGCGACGGTTAAAACCTCCTGCACGTTACTCAGGACAGTGACCTTGACAACATATGTCAAGGTCAAGGTCATTCAGGCTGGGTCCTGAACAGCAGTTTTACCTTATATGTATATCATTATACTATTGTATCAAATTGTCATTAATTTTTAATGATATAAGATGTATTATATTTAAAGTATCATTAAAATATATGGTAATTATTTACTTATACGGACCACCTCCCGATTTCAATAAATCTCACATATATTATCAAGATAATCATTCTGAATAATATTGTGAAGGTTTTAGTCGGCGGTCATTGTTTATTAAAAAGATATAAACAAAAGAAGTTTCATAAATTTATTAATGCATTTATCGAAAGAAAAGTCAATTGTTGCATAATTTCACATAGATTTGTAACTTTCTATGCAAAGTGAAGTGTATCCCGCATCACAAACACGGGTTGGGTTAGGTTATATCTTCTGAAAGTGGAGCCCCCGCAGGGAGGCGGAACATACTGTACCTACGCATGTACTTCCTAAGATGAAGCAAAATTTACTCTTAATGGAGGTCAAGATTAAGTGAACGTTGCTTCAGAAGATATAATCCTAGTAGCACACTTTATCGCAGCAATATTGTCTAACAATATATATCCAATATTTCCCATGTTAGTCCAATATTGCAAGTAGACGCGATTTCATTTTGAGCCAATATTGAATTGTAATATTGGACGAATATATTATTTTCATCTTTAACCAAGATTGGCTAATTATACATACCCAAACATTTTTACATTGGATATAGATCAGTTTCTAATATATGACGGAATTCGCCATCGAAAAAAAATTAACCGTCTGTGGTTAATTTATGGAACTCTGGAGCTCCTCGCAAAAGCTAGAGGAGGTGCGGCTATAATAGACCGCACTCTTTGACTGATAAGTCGTGACTCGTGGGACCTGTGCTGCGGCCTTATATACTGCTTCAAATGGAGTCCCACTCTTGGGTTAAGTGTTTTCCTTTTCGCCACCTAGTGGCGACGCGCAAAGCTCACATATAATGTGTGAACGTGCAATATTGGCACACATTTACATTTACTTCATAACCAATATTGGTATTATAATAGATGCAATCATATTGGCAACACATTTATATTTATTTAGTAGCCAATATTGGTCATCATGGGCACTGCAATATTGGCAGAACACTTGCATTTTGTTAACAACCAATATTAGTTTTACATTGGGAAATATTGGCCAAGACATTTCCAATATAACCAATATTAAACAAGGTATATCAATATTTTGCCAATGTTTTGTGCTACTAGGGAACCCAACCCAACCTGTGATGCGGGATACACTTCACTTTGCATAGAAAGTTACAAATATAACATTTTTCGCGCACAAATAGTGTAATAACTCATCATATTTTGTTGTTAAAGCGAGAAATTCGTAGAACTTCATGTTAACTGTACAACAATCTGTCTTGTACTAACTCACCTTTTCTTAAATATTTTCAAAGTCATAAAAAATATCAAAAACAGAAGCCTACCATTGTTCGACTACCTGATTTCAATATAAAAAAGGTAAACAATGTCAAACGACAACATAGTTTATATATGGTGTCATAAAATTACATATTATTCATTAGACATTTTTCGTGTTTATAACTTTTTAATAAATAATGACCGCCGACTAAAACCTTCATAACATTACTCAGATGATCTTGATAACATATGTGAGAATTATTGAAATTGGGAGGTGGTCCGTATAAGTAAATAATTACCAAATATATTATGCAAGAATCCGATATTAATTCTGAAGTATTATTAAAGACTTACATTATTGTAGTTGCTTGAATCACACAATCGGCCAATGGATCACGAGTGGTGTAAACCTCCTGAATCAAATTTCGAAGAGTATAATGCAAATCCAAGCGTTTCTTGGCTTTTTCTAAGTTAAATTTTGCACTATAAATGTAGAACTTTAATCGTTGTCCAGAGATATCTATGAAGTATAAAATAATGTTGGTTATTATAGACGCTAAAATTCCATAATGAAAGAAATTATAAATAAATATAAATAAGTTGAAAGCTTACTCTATATTTGCCATTGTACTTTACAAAGATGTAACACATTAATTTTGTCAATTATTAATAATTAAATAATTAAACGCGTAATAGTTATGAGAAAGATAATGTGAAATAATCAACATTGTGAAAATTATGCAAAAGTTATATACTTAAATTATATTCATACTACTTATAATAAAAATTAATATTTACGTTTATACTTGGTAAATGTTTATTTTAGGTTACATAACACGAAAAATTTTCATTTTGACATATATTGTAGAGGACATTCTTAAGTAATACACCATTTGAATTTTACAACGGTCTTTCTTCGTTTCTGAGATGGCATTTTGAAATTTCATACTTACTTGTATTGTCTTTCATTATTTATGTATTTATATTTCTTTAACATTATGGCAGAATTATATCTCCTACACGATCTATAAGATAAATATAATTTAACAAGCTATAAAAATTGTGCGCTTTTTATTTTACCTAAACTTTGAATAAGTGTTTATATATAACTTTTTTCGTTTTGTAAAGTACATATGTGGACCGTGGGTTCCGCCCCCTTTCGGGAGGGACACAAGAAGATATAGCCTAACCTAACCTGTGTCTGAAGTGTAGGATATACTTGGTTTCGTATGAAAAGTTGCAAACTTGCGTAAAGCTATATGAATCATGTGAAGCGAGATATATTTCATACGTCGGACGTGGATTGGATTAGTCTTTTCTGGGGGTGCAGGGGCTTCGCCCCTCCTCCGCCTACGCGTTTACTTAAAGAGTAAATGTAAACAAAAAATATAAATAACTTTCCAGATAAATTTGCAATGTTCCCCGTAGAGGGGGCGGAACCCACGGTGTCCATGCATGTACTCTGCAAGACGAACCAAAGTTACATACAAATATATATTCTATTAAATATATTTCTTCTTGAATGTACACGCACCGGCAGAAATGGTGTCCTGGTATGCTTGTGTTGACGTTCACTGACGTCACACTCACACAAGCGAAGCGCGCATGTACGTGGGCCGGGCAGCGAAGGAGATAGTGGGGGTAAAGTAGTGGGAGTTCCGATGTTGCGTCCTTCGCGCACAGCATAAAAGCGAGAGAGAAAGCATTACAAGACGTGATCAAGGATGCAAGATCTTCTCCGCAAGCAACATGCCACGCGTAGTGGAAAGGGTAACGGAGATGTGAGCGTAAGCGTACGTGTGAGCTCGGCGCTTCGGCGAGCTTCGGATAGAAGAAGAGGACAGAATACAGTTTTCTGTCTCTTTCTTACCAAGCAGGCAACGAAAGCGACGGGCGACGCGCGACGCGGGACGCTGCTCGCTCTTCGATATCTCAATATGTTTCTCTCTCACAGTTTTTCTTTATGTTTTATATTTTTGTTATAAATATATATAAATATGTACATACATAAACGTATAATATATTTATAATGTATATATTACATATATATACACACACACACACATGTTTTGTAATATATTAAATATAATTAATTTTTTTATATATTTAAAATATGAAATTAAGAAAAATAACGAGTGCCGACTTTCCACACCACCCATGAGGTATCACCAATGGCGCGTTAGGTTTTTTATGTGGACCTTCGCCTGAAGCCCTATTATACCACATTGTTTTATAATATATTTTAGGAGGAAAAAAGGAATAAAGTATGGGAAAGTAAAAATAAATACTCCCTGAATTATTTTTTGTTAGTTATTTAATAATTATGAAAATATTTAATATAATTTATAATTTAATAATAATAGTAATTTTTAATAATGGTCGAGCCTCGTCGGTCTCGGCCGCCTCCTCGGTCTCAGCCGCCTTCTCGGCCTCGGCCGCCTCTTCGGCCTCGTCCGCCTCCCCTGCCTCCATTATTTCGGGCGACGCCCCATCCGCCCCTGGTGCCCTGGTTCCGCCGGGCATACCACCGGGCACGAGACTGGCCGCCTCCTCTTTTTTTTGGATTATTTTCTGAAAAAAATTAATAAATTATAATAATGCATATACATATATACATATATATATATATATATATAATTTGATAAAATATAATTTAAATATATAAAAAAATAATATACTATTTTGCTGCTGCGGCGGCTGCGATGGCTGCGGCGGCTGCTGCTGTTGCTGCATGTATAATTGCAGCTGCTGATGCATCAATTGTTGCTGATGCAACAATTGTTGCATCAGCTGCTGCATATTTGGCTCTTGGAGAGCGAGCGCGCCCATTTCTGCATTGATTTCCTCTAAAATTTAGAAAAATTAAAAAGATGAGTTTCTTAGTATTTTTTTATACAGTAAAACATTTTGTGTTAAATTTAACATGTCCCAATTTATTCACTCTAATTTTAATGTTAATTTAACAGAAGGCCAATATGTAAATAAATAACACAAGTAATATGTAAAAAATTAACACAAAAATGTAACATTTGAACGTTATTGTGTTGTTTTAACTCTTAGAAACGGTGAATATTAACTCAATGCAGAAAAGTCAAAATAACACAACGACAATATGTTACATTAACATAAGAGTATGTTAAAATTTAACACAAAAATTTCTACACAAGAAACATCTACAGAAATACAAAATGTTTTTTACCGTGTACAAATATATAATGATTTACTTACGAGCCATTATGTTGACGTTCAGTCCAAATCCGTTTATCGCCGTCCTTTCGTGTACTGAGAATGAGGCACATTCGGCATTTGTTCATTTGTTTATATACGTGCCTTGTGAAACCTTGGTGTTCAAGAGACTATCACGATCCCGATTGTGAGTTATTATTTAAAATTTCTATATATCTTTATCCTTTTGACTCTTTATCTTCTTTTATTCACTCTTCTTTAATTCTTTGTTTCTGCCTATTTTTTATTTCATAAAAATGTGCGATGAATTAAAAAAAATATCTAAGCGAAGCTTTTCAGAGTATTGGCACAATGATGAGCGAATTAAATGTTGGATACGCAAAGTATCTTTTGATGAGAGCTTGTATCATTGTACAATATGTAATAAAAATATTTCGTGCAATACACATGTTTTGAGACATGCGAATTCTGTGAGTCATAAAAATAATATTAAAGAAAATACTTCATCTTTAAATACTGATAATAACAATTCAGATAAAAAAACATCAGAAAAATGTAAATTTAAAGAACAATGGCTAGATATTGAATTATTTAAGCCATGGCTACACAAAGTGTCACATGACGTAAATTTATTTTTTTGTTCATTTTGTGATAAATCCATGGTTGCTGATTTGTCGAAAATTTATCGTCACGCAGAATCCAAAGCACATATAGAAATATGTAAAATTAAAACAGAAACAAAGAATACGAACGAAAATGTAAACGTAGTAGATGATTCACTTTTGTCGTTTGAAGAGCGAAAGAAAATAGCAGAAATTCGGTATGCTGCATTAATTGCTGATAAAAATATTTCGCATCAAACTGCAAAAGAAATCCTCAGTTTTTTTCAACATATAGGAGAAGATCCTAATGTGTTAAAAAGCATGAGCATGAGCCGAACAAAATGTAAAAACATTATTACAAATGTTGTGTGCCCGGTCGAAACAGATCGTGTCGTCAATAAGCTTCAAAATACAAAATTTAAAATTTTTATTGACGAAACATCTGATGTAACAAATAATAAATGGATGACTTTTCTTGTTCGATACGTTGATCCAGAGACATTAGATATTCACTCACAATTAGTTAAATTAATCGATATTGATGCCAAAGATTCAAGCGCAGAAAAGTTGTTTGAGGCATTTAAATGTGAAATGTGGAAATTACAGATACCGTTTTTAAATATCGTAACCTTATCATGCGATAATGCATCTGTTATGACAGGAAAACATTTATCGTTTAAAAAAAAATTGGAAGAAATATGTCCACATTTATTAACATTTTCATGCCCATGCCATTCTTCTGCATTAGCAGCGCATGCTGCTTATTCTAAAATGCCTGCATATTGCGAGAATTTCTAAAAAAAATTGCTACTTATCTCAATAGCAGTCCAAAACGTACAGCTATTTTTCGGGAATTTTGTGAGTGTTTCCAAGAAACAAATCGCAAAATATTGAAATTATGTGATACACGCTGGCTTTCGCACTATTTATGCATCGAAAGGCTTCTTGAATCTTGGGATACAATTAAATACTTTCTTACTGAAATGGTTGTAAGTGTAAAAACAAATTCTGGAGAATATCTATTGTCTATGATGGACAACGTAGAGATGAAAGCTTATTTCCTGTTTTTAAAATACGTTTTAAATTTCTTTAATGCATTTAATGCATTCTTTCAAGCATTAGAAACAAGGATTCATTTATTACATCCAAAGTCTAGAAACTTTCTTTTCCAAATCTGTCGAAATTTTTTAAAAGAAAAATATTTAAAACCATTTTCTACAAATATTATAAGTAATGATACTAGGAGAGTTCTAACCCAGGGGCTCCAGGGGGGGTGAGGGGCGAGGGGGAACCGCGGCGGGGGGTGACGTCACGCGGGGGGTGACGTCACGCGGGGGATGACGTCACAGGGGGGGACGTCACGCGGGGGGGTGACGTCGCGCGGGGGATGACGTCGCGCGGGGGGGGGCGTCACGCGGGGGGGGGCGTCACGCGGGGATGACGTCACGTGCGGGGGGGTGACGTCACGCGGGGGCATCACGTGCGGGGGGGTGACGTCACGTGCGGGTAGGGGGGGATCCGCGGCGCGACCGATGGACGAGGGGGTCCGCGCGGGTAGGGGGGATCCGCGGCGCGACCGATGGACGAGGGGGTCCGCGAGGAGAAGAGGGATCCGCGGAAAGAAGACGGTGGTGTGAGAAGAATAGCGCTACGTGTGGGAAAAGGATAGCGCTAAGTGTGTGTGAAGAGGACAGTGTGACAAGGATGGCATCAATATGTGACAAGGATGACATCAACGCGTGACAAGGATGGCGTCAACGTGAGACCAGGACGACGCATTGTAAGATGCTGCATAGGTAGGAGAAGGACGACGCAAAGGTAAGTGAGTGAGTGAGTGATAGCGACGAGCATATGAATGAGAGAGAACGATAATATCGCGAACAACGCGTACGAAAGAGAACGATATTGCAAGAATAACGCGTGCGAGAGAGAACTATAATATCGCGAGACTTAGAACGATAATAGCGCGAGAACAACGCGTGCGAGAGAGAATCATAGCGCAAGACAACGCGCACGAAAGAGAGAACGATATCGCTATACTTACAACTAGCGCAAGAGAGAGAACGATAGCGCGTACGAAAGAGAGAACGATAATAGCGCGAGAACAACGCGTACGAGAGAGAACGATATCGCTATACTTATAACTAGCACAAGAGAGACGCAAGGGATGGGAACGCAAGGAGAGGCGAGTAAATAACACATTCTCTTTTTCAATCAAAATTTATTTTAAAATGTGTGTAATACAATTGTGTGTGTGTGTGTGTGTGTGTGTCTAATAAAATAATATTTAATAATATTTAATAATAGTATAATAATAATATAAGAAAAAGTATATAATAAGGAAATAAAAATATCATAATCGAACGACTGTCGAACGGAAATGAACACTCGTCGAACGGAAATGAACGGTCATCGAACGGCTATCGAACGGTAATTGAACGGTCATCGAACGGAAATGAACGACCGTCGAACGGTCATCGAACGGAAACGAACGACTGGCGAACGGCTATCAAACGGTAATTGAACGCCCATCGAACGGAAACGAACGCCCGTCGAACGGAAACGAACGATCGTCGAACGGAAACGAACGTCCGTTGAACAGTTATCGAACGGTAATTGAACGGTCATCGAACGGAAACGAACGCCCGTCGAACGGAAACGAACGATCGTCGAACGGAAACGAACGCCCGTTGAACGGTCATCGAACGGTAATTGAACGGTCATCGAACGGAAACGAACGATCGTCGAACGGAAACGAACGATCGTCGAACGGAAACGAACGCCCGTTGAACGGTCATCGAACGGAAACGAACGACTGTCGAACGGCTATCGAACGGTAATTGAACGCCCGTCGAACGGAAACGAACGCCCGTTGAACGGTCATCGAACGGAAACGAACGACTGTCGAACGGCTATCGAACGGTAATTGAACGCCCATCGAACGGAAACGAACGCCCGTCGAACGGAAACGAACGATCGTCGAACGGAAACGAACGTCCGTTGAACAGTTATCGAACGGTAATTGAACGGTCATCGAACGGAAACGAACGCCCGTCGAACGGAAACGAACGATCGTCGAACGGAAACGAACGCCCGTTGAACGGTCATCGAACGGTAATTGAACGGTCATCGAACGGAAACGAACGATCGTCGAACGGAAACGAACGATCGTCGAACGGAAACGAACGCCCGTTGAACGGTCATCGAACGGAAACGAACGACTGTCGAACGGCTATCGAACGGTAATTGAACGCCCGTCGAACGGAAACGAACGCCCATCGAACGGAAACGGACGATCGTCGAACGGAAACGAACGCCTGTTGAACGGTCATCGAACGGTAATTGAACGGTCATCGAACGGAAATGAACAGTCATCGAACGGAATTGAACGGTAATAGAACGGAATTGAACGGTAATTGAACGCAAAACTATATTCAATTATTAAACAAATATTTAAATGTTTTATTATGTATCACAATGTAGTATCGAAATACAATATCTGTGGCAGCTGTGTCACGTACGGAAACACGATACTGCGCACATACATAGATAAGGAAAAGGAAAGAATGGAGAGAATAAGAAAGACGATAAAAATATATCGCATCAATTTATTATAAATATAGATTCGAAGAATCATGGTGTTTCAACCATCAATTATAAATCTTAAATACATTTTGTAAAGCGCAATTTTTTACATGATTTTCACAACGCATAGTATTCTTAACATCTAACTTATTTAAAGAAGCTACATCCTCATAGTCTACATCCAAAGTTTCGATAATCACATCGTTTCTCGCATCATTGTCCAGTATATCGACTAACCATTGCCGTTTTTCATGCCCTTTAACGTACACAAGAGGTGACGCTTCATCATCCTCCCCCGTTGCACCCATCATCGCCATTGTAATTAAACGTTTCGACTTCCAATATGAAACATGTCCATCATTCCACGATAATCCATGGTGATTTTTCATCAGCCATAAAACCTGACATCTCTCAGATTTTATGAGCATGTGCCATGGTTCGGGACATGTAAAAATGTAATGAGAAAGTACGGATCCCTTTCTCAGAACCGCAGCTTCCTTCACGACAAAATTTTTCCCAACGATAAATCCTTGTAGATCCACAAACGTTGGCACAGCCATGATGACAAGATCCGATCGCAGACTGATGTCGATCGTCAAACATCTTGTTCAAAAAACATCGAAAATTAATTAAGACTCTCGCAATGGCACTCGACTAAAAAGGAGAGTCGAGGGCCCGACCGTTCGTTCGGCGCCCCTGGCAGCCGATAGCGAGATATCGCTTTGTCAGCGAATATCCGAAAACAGCGCTCGCCCTTCTCGAAAGATCCAACAACAACAAATAACCCGTTAGATCGCTCAATTTAAACATTGTCTCGGTAACTGTCGAGTTCACGAAAAATCGGGATCTTTCGAGAAGGGCTTGAGTATAAATTGACGCGATCACGGAGCACTGAGCCTTTTGTCGAAAAGTCTCCGACGCGCTCATTTAGTTCTCTGTTACCAAAAACGTTCTTTCCGTTGCTCGTGGAACAAATCGACTTTCTCCGTTGCTTGCGGATTCAAAATTCAGCTTGAATTTTCCGATCTTTTCTTCGTTGTTAATTGAAAAACTGTAAATATATTAAAATTGTGTATTTGTGAATTAGAATAAAGGACTGTACATTGACACATATATATATCGGGACTTATCGTTCCCTTTCTTTCGTGCCGCGCTCACTTCTCGGTCTATTCTCGCGTCTTTTGCTAACACATCTCAATCTTTTATATTTTTTCATATGCAATGGAGGGGATATTTGCTGACTTATGTAATTTTGCGGACTACATTGGTCAATGGATTATATTCGACAACCCGATCGTGCAAGATGAGACAATAGGCGGTAGTATTCGCCGGTATATTTTCCCTGCATTCAAACTCTATTCTCACGTCCACGGTAGCAGTTTTGACAGACTCGTTTTGTCGCGAGCAATCAATGACCGCGAGAGGACCGCAATATAGAAACTTTGAAATAGTTAATAGCGTGGTGCTGTTATCGCATCCGTAATAAGATTTGTGAAAACGAGAGTACATATCGAATAGGACGGCGAATCTATTTTTCTCAAAATCTAAATTTAAATCATCGTAGGGATAAAATTCCGAGTTTAAATAGAGTTTAACGTTGGTCAATTTGTAGTCATCGAATAATGTAACATCTTGTGACACTGAATTCTTTTTACCGGTTTGCAGTGCAAAGATCACGTATCGTGGTTTCTCTAGCTGGGAGGCGGCTTTCACGGTCCACGAATGCTTAGTCGTGCTATGCAGCAGAGGAAATTCGTATAGATCCCAAGATCGGAAACTCATGTTCAAGTATCGTCCGCTTTCCAACATTCGCAACATCGACAATTTATTAATCTCATTCAATATTACATGAGGCATACGCCACTGTATCTTGAGTAATTCAATCTCTGCTTCCGACGATGGATGTCCGAATAGACAATTATTATCGTTGCGCGAACGTATCAGAATCAATTCGTGACGAGCGTTAATCACAACGCGTTTATAATCTTCGCAAAATCCCAGCAACATGTTGAGCGGTACGCAGCGTTCTTCAAGTTTATACTTTTCTGGTGCGTTAGAGAGACATAATTTTTGAGCGTTGAAGTTATTCCAACATTTCTGTTGCGATCAATCTCTACTCCATCGAGTTCATATCGAAGCTCATCAAACATGAATGCGGCGCAATTGTTTCCCAATACAACCTTCATTTCGTCATTCGCTTTACGCACATTAAACCTTCCCTCGATGTAAAGAAAGCTTTCACACGGTAACGTGTACAAATCCTGATGTTGTATAGGTATTCGTATCTCATGTCGCCAATACGACGCGCCAATACGACGCTGTATCCAAGCGTCGTATTGGCGTACGGATTTTATGTATGAGACTCAATCTTGACGATGCGATCGTCAAAGACTGGCTCACCTGCGATATTCAAAATATCAATCATTCTTTTCGCACGATGAATCCCAATGATTTTAAAAATCCACGATTCAACGCGCTCAGCTTCTTCTTAACGGCTATCTTATTATTGTCACTCGATACCGCAATAGTATTGTCCCTCGTAAAAGTATTGTCTCTCGCGTGCTCCGTTTCGTTCAGCACGAGCATACTATGTTTGTCGCCGCCGTATATGCAATCTTACGGTAATTTCCTCTCCTCGAAAATCGAGCAATCGGCCTCTTTGATCCACAATACGTATCGTTAAATCCGTAATGCTCCGTACGATGATCGGCAGATAAATGATCTGTGCCGGCGTTTCCGATATCTTATATCCTGGCGGTACGCTCGGTGAAAATTCATGTATCGTGTGTACACGCATGCCATTGCTGTACGCACCAGTAGTCACGTTACATTCTATACGAATAATATTTACGTTTATAATATTAACTGGTTCGTCCGATTCGTACCACTTGCGAGGTTGCAATATACGATTCGACGAGAATCCAAGCAAGGATCCTACATTGTCGGGTTTGGTAAAGTTTATTCTGTAGGCGCATTTGATTTCGCTCTTTAGCGTGCTATGATTGGCGCGGAACGCTATTGGATATTCCTCATCATAATCGTTTTCAACATCTCTGGAAAGGTGTTCATCTTGCAAAATTGCGCGTTTGAGATAGTCATTTATAGCGTGCAATTCGTACGATCCTTCGGGAATCGTAATTTCCTTGTCGTCGTTGCCAAAGTAAAATTTGTTATTCGAAAAATTTACATTCGGAATCGTATGATAATTTTCAAAATCAGTTAATCCGAGCTCGTAATCGGCATCGGTCAAATCTATAGCGGGAAAATAGCTTACAGCGAGAACGCTGCTTCTACCAGTCAACGTAAGTGTCAGTGACATGTCGAACGAATACTGAGTCGTGACGATGGATTGTTAGGCTTTAAATTGATCGTCGACTGTTTGAAGAAATTTTAAACACAACTGTCCACAGATGCTCTGATTGTAACTTTGATAAGATGCGTAATTGTATTCAATTTTCACTCGTCCGAAATATCGCACAAGTTCCTTGGGTGGTCGAAGATTTCCAAAACTGTCGAAATATACGACACGATCTCCCCTCTTTGCGTACGCTACCCAATGAGTACCTGGACCATCAACGTCATCCAAATTGACGATACCGCTCTCGTTTCGTCGTACACCCGGTAAATTATTGCGCATGAAAACACCTCTAAAGAAAGATATGTGCATACGTTTCGCCAATTGTTCCAATTGCACGTTAGTTGTCGCACCCGTAGGCATTTTTAATGTTTTTTCGACGTTTTTTTTTTCTCTTAGACTTTGTTGAGAATCCCTGTCCACGCTTGTACGAAGCGAGATAAAGTCCGCGACCTTCCATAGCGCGATTGTGACGCTGCAACTCTTCCAGCTGACGTTGCGTCGCCTTGCTATCGTTTACCGCCTTTGCGATTCCCGCCGCACCGCCGGCCAAAGAACCGACAACTCCCAACAACGGTAAAAGTGGTAAAATACCACCGCGTTTCGCTACTGGAAGTATTCGTTTTTTCCTCCTCTTTGTCGTCGATGGCTTTTTCATCCCCATGCCGAGTTTTGTCTTTGCCTTCATTGCCGCCCAAACAGTCGTAGCGGCTGCTCTTTCGCCAAGAGTCGAATCCCTCGCGGTAATGCGTTCTCGCGCTCTTGCAGCTAGTATGCGATCCGCGACGTGTCATTGACCGAGGTCGTTGCTTCGCGAGTAAGCAATGTCGTGCTCGCGACAAGCGGCGTCCAATGGATTGATGCCTCGATCGCCTCTAGCCAATCGTTTCTCTAATCGAGTTCCCGGGCCGCAAAACTGATAACCGGGAATATGTAATTCGATGGGAAGCGCGTTTATCGCACGATTTAAGAGACCGCTACCTTTTACGATTCTCGCTGACATTCGTAGCAATCTTTTATTAACGGTGGCGGATCGTCGATATGTGTTCACGGCTGATTGTAATGTCGCATGCACGAACGATATTGTCGAACCTCCGAATCAGCCTTTATATATTCTGGAAGCTTGTCCCACAATCGTTCCACGTAATCACCAAAATTTTGCAGTAAAACAATCTTTGGGATATACTGCAGTTGTTCGGCGGTAAGCCGGAAAATGTCTCTTTCATCCGACAGAAGGAGAAACATTTTGATACTGAACGGTTTCGAGTTGAGACACCTCTATAAATAGGTCTCCCCCCTCGTGATCATTCGCAAAATTGATTCGAAAGAGAAAACATGCGGTTCGTGCGACAAGCGCGGATAATCAAAGTATCAAATTTCGACGATAGACTAATATCGGAGAAAAAAGTACGCAAGCATGGAAACATGCTACGACTACTATACGCCGTATCGTTTGCGGCCCTTCAAACTGCGGTAAGACAAACGTGTTGATTAGTTTGATAGAAAGTCCGTACGGTGTACGTTTCGAGAACGTGTACGTATACTCGAAATCGCTTCAACAACCGAAATATAGATACTTGGAAAATTTATTAGCACCTATAGACGAAATTGGTTATTTTACATTCTCTAATAACAGCGATGTCATTCCACCGAGCGAGGCGCTTCCGAATTCCATCTTTATCTTTGATGACGTGGCATGTGACAAGCAAGATACGATAAGAGAGTACTTTGCAATGGGTCGACACTCGAGTGTCGACTGTTTCTATCTTTGTCAAACGTACGCCAAGATACCTAAGCATCTTATACGCGACAATGCGAATCTTTTGATTTTATTTAAACAAGACGGCACAAACTTGAAACATGTGTACAACGATCATGTAAATACCGACATGTCTTACGACGATTTCCGCGCATTGTGTCAGAAATGTTGGCAACGCAAATATGGCTTCGTAGTCATTGATAAAGACAGCATGTTGATCAATAGACGATATAGAAGAGGATTTAATGATTTCGCGATACCGTAAAGCGATCAGTCGTCATCGACACATCGATCGAGCATCATGAACGGTGATCGTGAAAAGATTGCGAGAGAGATTGCAAAAACGAGCGAATCAATTCGCAAAAAATATCGTGCTTTGAAAACTGGTAAAATGGAGGAAGACGTTGCATTGGAAAGACACTTTAAGCCAATTACCGAACCTTTAAAACAGTTTGTCGAAAATACTGTGGAATCTGATGCGCCGAAAATAGAGCCATTGAGTTTGACGTTCGGAGAGAAGCACGAGGAAAAAATAAAAGAGTCAAAGCAAGGAATAAAGCGAGCACGGATAAATATGCCGATAAACGATTCGCCGATATATTCGACACCGAATCGATCAAAACGAAGGAATCAATTTTCTAATATGGCTACTGTTTCTACTCCGATAAAAGTACAACCGCGTCAAACAATGCCATCCCCGTCCGTCGAAGAAATTTACGAGACCACGCCCGATTCGTTTGTAACATCGGTCCGACACGAATTAGAAACGTCCGAAGGTCAGAAAACGTTCCGAGATCATTTTGGTCCACTAGCGCAAAAATATATAGGAGCTATCATGAGTGTTGATAAAAATAAGAGTATGGATTACGTCTACGGTGTTAAATTTACCAGCGAAGGAATGATGCTCGGTGATAAACGTTTCGATGTGGACATGGAAGATAATATAATTATCCATGGAATAAAATATACGGGAACCGAAGGTATCTACGATTTGATTTTTAGAAAATTTCCCAATCATAAAAAATACACTCAAGACGATTTGTATAAATATCAAAGTATATTAAAAGCAACAAATGCGCATAAACGTGACAACAAAGTTAATAATCCTATTAAAAGTAATAAAGGATACAAGTACAAATATATAATTGCACCATTATTCCCCGATAGAAAGGTGGGAAGAGGTATAGACGCATCGCGAACCATGACGCTAAGCGACAACATGATCGATTACGTGCATTGGAACGATCCCAACGAATTGGTAGATCGTTTGCGATTGCTGGACGCCTCGCGTCGAGCTGGCAACAATGCTCACGACAGTGAAATCTTGTCAATTATCGAAGAACTTCGCGAGGCCGACATTATTATAAATTAAACTATGCGTCGACGATACGTGTCATTCGGTCAATGTTCTCGGTACCGAAATGTCGATTAATAAATTTGGATTATCGCTCGGAACGTCGAATAATTTGTACTATCTAATATAATGGAATGGATTATTGAGAAATTACGTTCGCGATAACGCTCTCTGGCAGACTATTACAGGCTTTGATGCAAGGTCCCGCAAGATTCAACGCGTAGCGCAACCGGAAGCTGATACTGACGCCGTCAACAAACGATACGTGAATAAACTTTTGAGAGATCGACAGGGAGAAATTGAGCAAAAAATTATCGCGCTCGAAACAAACGTGCAGGCGCTACAAATAATGATGGACGAGATAAAGAATGTGCTGAGATATGCAACATCTGACTCGACACAGTAAACGAGACATACTAATATTGCAATAGTAATTATGCCTCGATCAAACATGCGAAAGAAGAAAAACACCTCTGAAAAGCGGCAACTAGTCGAGGAATTACATGCTCCGGTGAGAAGAAATTTTCCACGAAGACGCGTCATTGTACGCGGATACGACGATCTGTGGCAGGCGGACGTGGTCGACATGCGTTCGTACTCTCGACTCAACAAGGGTCATAAATATATACTCACAGTTATCGATGTGTTGAGCAAGTATGCGTGGGCCGTACCGCTCAAGAGTAAAAGCGGAAACGAAATGTCCGAAACGATCGCAATGATTATTGGAGATGATAAAAGGTGTCCGAAAAATTTTCAAACCGACAGAGGAAAAGAATTTTACAACGCGAGTGTGCAGAAACTCATGAAGAAACACAACATTAATCATTACTCGACATATTCCGTTATGAAAGCCTCGGTCGTGGAACGATTCAATCGTACTTTGGAAAACAATATGTGGAAAATGTTTACGCTCAACGGAAATTACAAATGGATCGACGAGCTATCTCGACTCGTTGCAGAGTACAATACGCGAAAACATCGCACCATCGGTATGAGACCTGCCGACGTCACTCCAGCGATCGCCGAAAAACTTTTAAATACGGTGTATAGCAACGTAAAAATTGCGGCTCCGACAAAATTTAAAGTAGGCGATTCTGTACGCGTGAGCAAATACAAGACCATCTTTGAAAAAGGTTTCACGCCTAATTGGACGACCGAAGTTTTTAAAATTGTCGAGGTGCAGAAAACTAATCCCGCGACATTCATACTCGAAGATTCGCGTGGAGATCCCGTCGCTGGAGGATTCTACGAATACGAACTACAACGCGTCGCTAATCCCGACGTATATCTCGTGGAAAAAATTTGGCGGGAAAAGGGTGATGACGTATACGTGAAATGGTTGGGAATGGATAAATCATACAACTCTTGGATACATAAAAATAATGTATTATAAATATTTATTAAAATATATAAAATATGTGTATAAAAAATATAAAATTTATTAAAATATAGAAATATATAAAATGTATAATATATAAAAATATATACATGGTTATGTACAAAATATACAATTAATAATAAACAAAATATACATTTATTTACAATGGTATTCTATAATGCCCCACGGTAACGTATCGGTGGTTTCGGGTACGATATACCGCTTATCGTCGTACAGACTCAGAGCAATTTTCGTCTCGCAGATCGTGTATACTTGATGTAATTTAGATCGTATACACGACTGCTGACGCGTCATTTCAATTTCTTCGTTTAAACACCGCGTGTAATCGTCAAACGTTATCGTTCTCGCGACAACGTTACTCTTGACACCTTTAACTTTCTTTGTGTCCTTTTTCCCATTCACTCGTAACGCGTACATCTTTGCTCTGAGCCCGACGAATTCGGTCATTATGGCACCGTTGTTTTCGTCCTTCATTTAGACCCGGTACCTTTTTACAAGCGGTATACCGTACACATTATCCACCGCATAATCACTCGTATCGAATCTGATGATATCACACTTCATATTCTCATACACATCCGCGCACTCAATGTGATATATGAGACTATCCGTATCGGTGTACATTACCCGGCATTTGTCGCGATAATACATTGGCGTCATATACTCGTGATGAAACTCGTACAAACATGTCTTGGATATGTCGAGTATGGACATACCCACGTAAATCGGTTTGTAGAATTTCACCTCGAGTTTACGCAATTCCACAGCGATTAAGTTTTCTGAAAAAACGCTTCTGCTGTGGAAATTTGGTTTCGCGATCATCGCCTCTGCGCCGTACCGACCATCCCACTTTGTTAATAATTTAACATCGACACGATTGCGCACACTTTCCATCGTTTTACCAAACACCGCATTATTCATTAATTTATATAAACTTTTTTCGAAATCATTTTTAGCCAATGTTCTAAAATGTGTATTTAGTTCTATGTAATTTCGAAGCCAGGGAGATTGTGAAAACTGTAAAATTCGATGTATTTTTGTAACGCGAAGACCGTGACGCGTACACTGCTGCAGGTTGCGATAGTGTATCACGTAACGCTTCTTATCGTATAGCGTTGCAAGCAGTTTGAATTCCCGCTTGCCAGGTGGTTTGTCGCGTGTCGGGCAAAACGGTAGGTCAGTGTGCGCATCGTGAAGATGTTGCGGGTACTCGAGGTCCACTTCGAGGACATAGCCTGTAGGCGAATATAGCGCGATGGATGATACGTTAAAATTGGACACGTCATCGACCCATTGAAAATCGGCGTAAGGCAACGGTTGACACATTGCCCATCCGTACAAATTATTTACATCAAAGTACATCAAGTACGATGATGGTTTCGATGGATCGTACGACTCCATGTACTTGTTATTAGCGCGAGCGTATCTACCCGAACATTGACTCAGACCGCCGCGTATACCACGTTCGATGAACATAACCATGTCGATGTCAGTAAGCAACTCGAACGTAAGCTTTGTATGCTTCAACATGGCGTCCCATGTGTATCCGGGGAGAGTATAGTAATACGCGGGGTCGAGTCCGTAACTTTCGATACATTTATCTCGAAAGTTTTCAAAAATGTCGGCTAATAACAAGACATCAATTTTGAGGTACAAGTCGCTATATTCGCCTAGCGTCCGAATGGAGAATTGCGTCCAGATGTTCTCGGCGTGCGCGTAATCGCTCTCGGATACAGTTTCGCCGGTCAAGGAACTGTAAAACGATTTGCGCGGTGGTAAACATGTATGCAACTTGTCGACGGAATCGATGTATTCGTACGGAAATATACCTTTTCGCGTTAACAAATTGAAATGTTCGGTTGATAAATTTTGAAATTCTGATTTTAAAATTTTGAGTTTGTCTTTGTCCAAAAATGATGCCAATTTGTCGAGACTCGATGCGAGAAATTTGAATGAATCGATGAAACGTAATTTTACATGATTTTTTGATTCTTCAGGCTGGAGGCCTGCCCCGGCTCTATCTTAGGGTCCATCCGCCACTGCTATTTGGTACAGTGGGGCTTTTAGTATATACTAGAGGGATCTTGGGGGATGTGGTCACTCTACGGCGTTGTGCTCGTCGGTGTCGTTTCATACGGAAGGCCAGTCGGAAGCCAGCATGCACGCGAATACCTCCACCGGCACTTATTTGGTCAGCGAGCGACCTTTCAGGGATCCTCCGTGGCAATCGGCATTGCATCCATCGAGTGAGATACCAACATCGTTCTGGAGTCGCATATCACTGTGTTAAAAAGCAGCATTAGGTGTGAGGTCTGGATAGCTCAGTGGTCTAGAGCAGTTGCCCGGAAAGCGAAAGACTCGGGTTCGATTCCCGATCCAGCCACTTGCGCCTCACATATTTTTCTAGTCTGCGAATATTGTTTTCTAGCAACTATTCGTTAGGCTGAAAAATGTGTGAATGCTCTCTCCACAGGATATGCGTCAATGCCGTTGCCACGGATGGATTCTGTCGCTCGTTGATCAAATGGGCGTAAAGACACGTCCGACCTCCTCCCATACATCCCTATCTTTCTCTGGAATATATCCATACAAACATTTTTAGTAAACGAAATATATTTCTCTTTAGTTATCGGAAGTAACTCGATTTTCCCTTCGAACGATGTGGCTATTTCCTCGATAATAAAGTGCGAATCGTAACCGGATAAATTATGAAAAACTATGGGAACACAAAAAGATTCTTTATAATTTAAATTACAATTTGAGTGTGCTGGACCTCTGTACCGCCCGGTCAGATGGCAATGATCGCGAACGCGTGTATCGTCTTGCATGAACGGTTTTTCGCATATATGACATTGAGTGGCGCTATGGAATTTCTCCCACTCTTCGGACGTCAAATTTATCATGGGGACATTTGTTTTTAAAATATTTTTTACACGTAACGCTATATTTTTGAGGTCTTCGGCGAACCATGCTATACAATCGGCGCTACGACGCGAATGGTACGCCGATAACGATTCGTCGTACGATCAATGTACATAATAGGCTATACTAAATACTTGGTGATGTTGACGCAAATTTCGCTGTTCTTCATCCATCTTGGCCAGAACGCATTCCAGGTCGGCGTAGACCACAAATGGAAGCCGCTCCTTCCGATTAAAATTGTTGAACGATAGCCACTTGTCCTTATCGCTCGGCAATCGGACAGCGCAATCGTTCATCTTTCCGCAGTCGACCGTATGCGACTGCAACTTGGCGTCTGAATTAAAATAATGCAGGCATCTGTAAAAGAAAAATGTTTTAAAGATTTATATAACAAAGTGTATAACCTATAATTATTCAAATAATATAAATTAAACTTACCGATCGCAGATATATCTTTTACCGTTGTGTTTGCTCAGTTGTGAGCTCACGAGCCGGGATAAATTTTTAATCCATGCAAAATGTCCGACGCTGTTGTCGTCTTCAATGTACAGCAAGTTGATATGCTTATCCCGCTTCTGCTGCGAAAGACGCATCGGGACAATGCTGTTCTTGTCTTCGATGTTGTACACATTTATAGAAATGTCATTGGCAAGTTCAAAATTTTTTATTTGGTTCATTGTCACTGGAAACTCAATGTTCTGGAGATTCAGCACTGTCGCGTAATGCGGGTACGATGATTCCCGTTCCGCCTTTCTTTCGGCGGGGTATAAGCACAGTATATACAGTAGCGCAACTCCCTGTCGGCACCTTTGAAGTTTTTGTAGCATAAAATAAAATGCGCATGCGCGAAGTCAGCGAGTATACTAGTACTGCCATCTGTACTTTCCTCTCATTCTCTCCTTTGGTTTTCGTTCTCTTTCTAACACATTATAATATGTAATATAAATTAAATTCAATAAAACTTGAATATATGTACATAAAGAAATTGTGAAAAATATAATACAAAATATATAATGCAAATATATATAAAAAATAGTATTTATGACATGATGTGAATATTAATTAACCATTTTATATGTCATATATAACTGATAGCAGAAAAGATATATACTCATAATACTCATATATAATTTATAATATATTTACATATTAATACTTATATATATAATTTTTAATATATTTATATATTAATTGTACATACATATATTCTATATATATATTCAAAAATTTAAAGTTAAAAAAAAAAACATTTAGATTAAGACTACAATCACTTAAATTTTATTATATAAAATATATATATTTATGAGCAAAATGAATAAAAAAACAAGAAATATATATTTGTTAATAATATATATTTATTTATAAACAGTTGTATTTCGTTAAAAATATTTATTTCACAAACAGAAATAATCTTGAAACTAAACTTTTTCTCTCTCAAATCAATCATCTGACCATACCTCAGCTACTCGATCCACCTCAGCATGAATCAGAAAGAGAGAATGAGAGAGTAGAAGAATAGAAACAAGAAAGTGTTTTACATTCAATTAAAATACAAATGTGTGAAATACATTATAACATATATGTCATATAAACATCAAACCTTAATGATATTAATAATACAAATTTAAATAATTTTATTGCCTTCTTCTATTTTCGATCCGCATGTGTATAAATGTCTTGATGTCAATCTAATATATTCAACCTAAATAAAAAATTTAACATTATAAGTATGTAAATAATTTAATACTATTATAAAATAATATAAGATTATATATATATATATATATATATATATATATATATAATATAATATAATATATAATATATAAAATAAACAAACTTATTTAATTATAAAACTTTTTTTTATATAACATAACACATAAACAAATGAAATATAACGCAAACATACAAAAAAATATAAAACACACACATGCAAATAGCATGTTCATATAAAGAATAAATTAAATAAGTAACATGCAATAAAATCACGCTCATGCAAATCACGCTCATGCAAATCACGCTCATGCAAATAATAGAATAAAATATATAATATAATATATACAATAATAGAATATATAAAATATGTAATATATAGAATATATAATATATAATATATATAATAATAGAATATAACAGAGTTAATGTAATAGAAGATAGAATGACAGAAAAAATCACGGCATGAAGTTATAAAAATGTAAGTACATAAATATATATGAAACTGCACATGTAATATGTAAAATTCTGAAATGCAATATTAATGCAATGTTAAAAAAAGCTGAAAGTTAAAATCACACACAATGAATGTTAATGAACAAACTTAACATTATAATAAAACGCAATTAATAAGCAAAATAAATATATAAAACGCAAGCAACATAAATTTTAACCATAAAAATAAGACTGTATAGATTCGAATATAGTTAAATATAACAAATTTATAAATGTGAAACATTTAAAAGTTTCCTATTCTTTCTACTAATACTTTTGCATGCTTTATTATGTTGAGATAGTGTAAAATAAATACGCATGCGTAAAAATAATTTTATCAAAAAAATTGTAGGAAAATCTGGGCATGGCGGTTCAAAAACTATATTCTGTGCCAACTGAAAAAGATAATTGCCAATATTTCTCTTAAAACAATTATTTTCAAAATTTTTTACAAATGATTCTTCTAATTGATGTATATAAAAACAGAAATTATTACTTGGCATGTGTAAATTTCCGTATAAATTATTTTCATCGCTAGAATAAGCTCGAAAAGAACAATATAGAGCAGTATCGCCTAAGACAGTCTTATTTTCATTTACATATACCATACATGCATTACATGAATGAATTTCTGTACATCTTTTAATTAAAAATCCACATACATATGTAAATGCATTTTTTTCTGGCAGATCCATGGAGTAATAATCATGACTTGGGATATCTAAAATTTTACATGGCAAAGATGTAGTAAAATTTGGAGTATGATTAGCACAACTTGCTTTTTTAATGAAAGTTAACATTTGGTCATTATCTTGAGCACAATTTTGATTTTCTGAGTGCTGTAAAAATTTCATACTAAGTAATTTTTTAAAGGCACGTACAAATTGAATTGGAGTTGGATTCAAAGAATTACCACCTTGTTGCCTAATAGTACCAAAGAAATTTTCGACACAATCTTGATTAATTCTTCGTGTTTGAAGATAAGGAAAATTTAAATGTTTTAATGTATTCCATAATTGAATTATACTTGAAATTGTGTAATCTGCCAGCATTCAAAACATTTAATTTTTACAGTTGCATGTGAACCGTTAGTATTAATAATATTTATATGCTTAAACAAATTTAACATTTCTTTTAGGAATCTAATTTGTTTTTCGCTACCCGTGAAAACTTTTCCATATTCTTTTGGATTATTTAATGCAGATGAATTTAATATATCAAATAATTTATCTAATTTTTCAATAAAATCTATTGTGCCAAGTGCTTCATTTGAAAGAAAACCATAAGACATTTGCGTGCACATTCCTGCAGCTACCCGATTACTAAATACTTGAACAGCATATTTAACTTTCATTCGTTGAAAGGAATTCGGTTCAAGATGACATTTAGTTAAATTAGGAGCCATTTTTATCCATTGTTTACAATCTTTGTTATAAAAATCAACTACATGACTCCATGAAGCAATTTTATTATCAAATTGAAAGTTATATTTTAATAAATTATTACGGGTAGCTTTTATTAAATGAGGAGTATCAAAAATATAAATTACTTCCTCCTCATTAACTAAAAAAGTTGAATTTTCTCTCGAAATTCCTAATTCACGGGATAACTGTATAAAATTAGATCCCATATCTGTTATTAATGCATGCACAACAGCACCACAATTTCGCAACTTAATAATAATATTAAATATAATATTTTTTAAAACGACACTTTGACATGATGTTTCTACAAAACAAAAACAAACGGGAAATTTCCAATTTCCAGCAATGCTTCGTGCCATTATGACTAAAGCATCTTTCGCAGGCTGATGTGATTTTTCAATACCTGTATCTTGAAAGCCAATTATATCATCCTGCGATATATTACAAAATAAGTGAGCTTTCAAACTCATCTCATCAACGCACAATACACAATGTCTTTCCATTGGTGATAATGATTGCATTATTATACTTAATACTTCAAAAATTTTATCATTTATTCCAGGTACTATATTCCAAGATTGTGTAAATAATTGAAGAGAACGAACAGAAGGCAAAGCGAAACTTTTCAGCAATTCTCTATAAGTACGCGGACTTGAAAAAAATAATGATAATGCAAATTGCTTGAAATCGGAATCATATCTCCTTCCACGTTTGTTTTTGGTCAAAGCATTGATCTGCGCAGACAATAATTGTACAAAATGTCCCGAAAATAGCTTACCACCTAATCGTAGAATA